>NW_026061836.1:1558029-1869635 GCF_023897955.1 Schistocerca gregaria | reverse complement strand
ACTTATCGTCTGCAAAACTATGTCGCGTGCTGCGGTATGCGGAGACACTAAAATCACCATAGTAGAACACAGGTGAAGCTTCTAAGTTGGTGCAATAGCCAGTAAGATGTAGAACAATTCAAGTTTTAGGTATCGATTATTGACTTTTTAGCTGGCTTTGGATCCTTGGACATGAGCTAGGACCTTAACATTCTTCATGAAAGGAGGACTAGCAGCCGAGTTGCACGGGAGAATGTGAAAACTGTTCAAATGTAGTAAACACCTGAGAAATCCGTGCGTTTTCGTCATTTGTTATGGAATCGACTTAAAGCCAGATCGTCACATTGGCCGCTCTTCTCTCTGAAACGGTTGTACTTATCGTCTGCAAAGCTATGTCGCGTGCTGCGGTATGATGAGACACTAAAAGCACCATAGTAGAACACAGATCAAGCTTCTAAGTTGATATAATAGCCAGTAAGAAGTAGTAAAATTCAAGTATAAGGTACTGAATATTGAATTTTTAGCTGGCTTTGGTGCCTTGGACATGAGCTAGGACCTTAATATTCTGCATGAAAGGAGGACTAGCAGCCGAGTTGCACGGGAGAATGTGAAAACTGTTCAAATGTAGTAAAAACCTGAGAAATCCGTCCGTTTTCGTCATTTGTTATCGAATCGACTTAAAGCCAGATCGTCACATTGGCCGCTCTTCTCTTTGAAACGGATGTACTTATCGTCTGCAAAGCTATGTCGCGTGCTGCGGTATGCGGAGACACTAAAAGCACCATAGTAGAACACAGATGAAGCTTCTAAGTTGATGTAATACCCAGTAAGAAGTAGTACAATTCAAGTTTAAGGTATCGAATATTGACTTTTTAGCTGGCTTTGGTCCCTTGGACATGAGCTAGGACCTTAACATTCTTCATGAAAGGAGGACTAGCAGCCGAGTTGCACGGGAGAATGTGAAAAGTGTTCATATGTAGTAAAAACCTTAGAAATCCATCCGTTTTCGTCATTTGTTATCGAATCGACTTAAAGCCAGATCGTCACATTGGCCGCTCTTCTCTTTGAAACGGATGTACTTATCGTCTGCAAAGCTATGTTGCGTGCTGCGGTATGCGGAGACACTAAAAGCACCATAGTAGAACACAGATGAAGCTTCTAAGTTGATGTAATACCCAGTAAGAAGTAGTACAATTCAAGTTTAAGGTATCGAATATTGACTTTTTAGCTGGCTTTGGTCCCTTGGACATGAGCTAGGACCTTAACATTCTTCATGAAAGGAGGACTAGCAGCCGAGTTGCACGGGAGAATGTGAAAAGTGTTCATATGTAGTAAAAACCTTAGAAATCCATCCGTTTTCGTCATTTGTTATCGAATCGACTTAAAGCCAGATCGTCACATTGGCCGCTCTTCTCTTTGAAACGGATGTACTTATCGTCTGCAAAGCTATGTTGCGTGCTGCGGTATTCGGAGACACTAAAAGCACCATAGAAGAACACAGATGAAGCTCCTAAGATGATGTTATAGCCAGTAAGAAGTAATCCAATTCAAGTTTTAGGTACCGATTATAGACTTTTTAGCTGGCTTTGGTGCCTTGGACATGAGCTAGGACCTTAAGATTCTGCATAAATGGAGGACTAGCTGCCCAGTGGCACGGGAGAATGTGAAAAGTGTTCATATGTAGTAAAAACCTGAGAAATCCGTCCGTTTTCGTCATTTGTTATCGAATCGACGTAAAGCCAGATCGTCACATTGGCCGCTCTTCTCTCTGAAACGGTTGTACTTATCGTCTGCAAAGCTATGTCGCGTGCTGCGCTATGTGGAGACACTAAAAGCACCACAGTAGAACACAGACGAAGCTTCTAAGTTGATGTAATAGCCAGTAAGAAGTAGTACAATTCAAGTTTTAGGTATCGATTATTGACTTTTTAGCTGGCTTTGGTGAATTGGACATGAGCTAGGACCTTAAGATTCTGCATGAAAAGTGGACTAGCAGCCGAGTTGCACGGGAGAATGTGAAAAGTGTTCATATGTAGTAATAACCTGAGAAATCCGTCCTTTTTCGTCATTTGTTATCGAATCGACTTAAAGCCAGATCGTCACATTGGCCGCTCTTCTCTCTGAAACGGTTGTACTTATCGTCTGCAAAGCTATGTCACGTGTTGCCGTTTGCGGAAACAGGAAAAGCACCATAGTAGAACACAGACGAAGCTTCTAAGTTGATGTAATAGCCAGTAAGAAGAAGTACAATTCAAGTTTTAGGTATCGATTATTGACTTTTTAACTGGCTTTGGTGCCTTGGCCATGAGCTAGGACCTTGACATTCTGCATGAAAGGAGGACTAGCAGCCGAGTTGCACGGGAGAATGTGAAAAGTGTTCATATGTAGTAAAAACCTGAGAAATCCGTCCGTTTTCGTCATTTGTTATCGAATCGATTTAAAGCCAGATCGTCACATTGGCCGCTCTTCTCTCTGAAACGGTTGTACTTATCGTCTGCAAAGCTATGTCGCGTGCTGCGGTATGCGGAGACACTAAAATCACCATAGTAGAACACAGATGAAGCTTCTAAGCTGATGCAATAGGCAGTAAGAAGTAGAACAATTCAAGTTATAGGTATCGATTATTGTCTTTTTAGCTGGCTTCGGTACCTTGGACATGAGCTAGGACCTTAAGATTCTGCATGAAAGGAGGACTAGCAGCCGAGTTGCACGTCAGAATGTGAAAAGTGTTCATATGTAGTAAAAACCTGAGAAATCCGTCCGTTTTCGTCATTTGTTATCGAATCGACTTAAAGCCAGATCGTCACATTGGCCGCTCTTCTCTCTGAAACGGTTGTGCTTATCGTCTGCAAAGCTATGTCGCGTGTTGCCGTAGGCGGAAACAGGAAAAGCACCATAGTAGAACACAGATGAAGCTTCTAAGTTGATGTAATAGCCATTAAGAAGTTGTCCAATTCAAGATTTAGGTATCGATTATTGACTTTTTAGCTGGCTTTCTTGCCTTGGACATGAGCTAGGACTTTAAGATTCTGCATAAAAGGAGGACTAGCAGCCCAGTTGCACGGGAGAATGTGAAAAGTGTTCATATGTAGTAAAAACCTGAGAAATCCGTCCGTTTTCGTCATTTGTTATCGAATCGACTTAAAGCCAGATCGTCACATTGGCCGCTCTTCTCTCTGAAACGGTTGTACTTATCGTCTGCAAAACTATGTCGCGTGCTGCGGTATGCGGAGACACTAAAATCACCATAGTAGAACACAGGTGAAGCTTCTAAGTTGGTGCAATAGCCAGTAAGATGTAGAACAATTCAAGTTTTAGGTATCGATTATTGACTTTTTAGCTGGCTTTGGATCCTTGGACATGAGCTAGGACCTTAACATTCTTCATGAAAGGAGGACTAGCAGCCGAGTTGCACGGGAGAATGTGAAAACTGTTCAAATGTAGTAAACACCTGAGAAATCCGTGCGTTTTCGTCATTTGTTATGGAATCGACTTAAAGCCAGATCGTCACATTGGCCGCTCTTCTCTCTGAAACGGTTGTACTTATCGTCTGCAAAGCTATGTCGCGTGCTGCGGTATGATGAGACACTAAAAGCACCATAGTAGAACACAGATCAAGCTTCTAAGTTGATATAATAGCCAGTAAGAAGTAGTAAAATTCAAGTATAAGGTACTGAATATTGAATTTTTAGCTGGCTTTGGTGCCTTGGACATGAGCTAGGACCTTAATATTCTGCATGAAAGGAGGACTAGCAGCCGAGTTGCACGGGAGAATGTGAAAACTGTTCAAATGTAGTAAAAACCTGAGAAATCCGTCCGTTTTCGTCATTTGTTATCGAATCGACTTAAAGCCAGATCGTCACATTGGCCGCTCTTCTCTTTGAAACGGATGTACTTATCGTCTGCAAAGCTATGTCGCGTGCTGCGGTATGCGGAGACACTAAAAGCACCATAGTAGAACACAGATGAAGCTTCTAAGTTGATGTAATACCCAGTAAGAAGTAGTACAATTCAAGTTTAAGGTATCGAATATTGACTTTTTAGCTGGCTTTGGTCCCTTGGACATGAGCTAGGACCTTAACATTCTTCATGAAAGGAGGACTAGCAGCCGAGTTGCACGGGAGAATGTGAAAAGTGTTCATATGTAGTAAAAACCTTAGAAATCCATCCGTTTTCGTCATTTGTTATCGAATCGACTTAAAGCCAGATCGTCACATTGGCCGCTCTTCTCTTTGAAACGGATGTACTTATCGTCTGCAAAGCTATGTTGCGTGCTGCGGTATGCGGAGACACTAAAAGCACCATAGTAGAACACAGATGAAGCTTCTAAGTTGATGTAATACCCATTAAGAAGTAGTACAATTCAAGTTTTAGGTATCGGTTATTGACTTTTTAGCTGGCTTTGGTTCCTTGGACATGAGCTAGGACCTTAAGATTCTGCATGAAAGGAGGACTAGCAGCCGAGTTGCACGGGAGAATGTGAAAAGTGTTCATATGTAGTAAAAACCTGAGTAATCCGTCCGTTTTCCTCATTTGTTATCGAATCGACTTAAAGCCAGATCGTCACATTGGCCGCTCTTCTCTCTGAAACGGTTGTACTTATCGTCTGCAAAGCTATGTCGCGTGTTGCCGTAGGCGGAAACAGGAAAAGCACCATAATAGAACACAGATGAAGCTTCTAAGTTGATGTAATACCCAGTAAGAGGTAGTCCAATTCAAGTTTTAGGTATCGATTATTGACTTTTTAGCTGGCTTTGGTGCCTTGGACATGAGCTAGGACTTTAAGATTCTGCATAATAGGAGGACTAGCAGCCGAGTTGCACGGGAGAATGTGAAAAGTGTTCATATGTAGTAATAACCTGAGAAATCCGTCCTTTTTCGTTATTTGTTATCGAATCGACTTAAAGCCAGATCGTCACATTGGCAGCTCTTCTCTCTGAAATGGTTGTACTTATCGTCTGCAAAACTATGTCGCGTGCTGCGGTATGCGGAGAAACTAAAAGCACCGTAGTAGAACACAGATGAAGCTTCTAAGTTGATGTAATAGCCAGTAAGAAGTAGTACAATTCAAGTTTTAGGTATTGATTATTGACTTTTTAGCTGGCATTGGTGCCTTGGACATGAGCTAGGACCTTAAGATTCTGCATGAAAGGAGGACTAGCAGCCGAGTTGCACGGGAGAATGTGAAAAGTGGTCATATGTAGTAAAAACCTGAGAAATCCGTTCGTTTTCGTCATTTGTTATCGAATCTACTTAAAGCCAGATCGTCACATTTTCCGCTCTTCTCTCTGAAACGGTTGTACTTATCGTCTGCAAAGCTATGTCGCGTACTGCGGTATTCGGAGACACTAAAAGCACCATAGAAGAACACAGATGAAGCTCCTAAGATGATGTTATAGCCAGTAAGAAGTAATCCAATTCAAGTTTTAGGTACCGATTATAGACTTTTTAGCTGGCTTTGGTGCCTTGGACATGAGATAGGACCTTAAGATTCTGCATAAATGGAGGACTAGCTGCCCAGTGGCACGGGAGAATGTGAAAAGTGTTCATATGTAGTAAAAACCTGAGAAATCCGTCCGTTTTCGTCATTTGTTATCGAATCGATTTAAAGCCAGATCGTCACATTGGCCGCTCTTCTCTCTGAAACGGTTGTACTTATCGTCTGCAAAGCTATGTCGCGTGCTGCGGTATGCGGAGACACTAAAATCACCATAGTAGAACACAGATGAAGCTTCTAAGCTGATGCAATAGGCAGTAAGAAGTAGAACAATTCAAGTTATAGGTATCGATTATTGTCTTTTTAGCTGGCTTCGGTACCTTGGACATGAGCTAGGACCTTAAGATTCTGCATGAAAGGAGGACTAGCAGCCGAGTTGCACGTCAGAATGTGAAAAGTGTTCATATGTAGTAAAAACCTGAGAAATCCGTCCGTTTTCGTCATTTGTTATCGAATCGACTTAAAGCCAGATCGTCACGTTGGCCGCTCTTCTCTCTGAAACGGTTGTGCTTATCGTCTGCAAATCTATGTCGCGTGTTGCCGTAGGCGGAAACAGGAAAAGCACCATAGTAGATCACAGATGAAGCTTCTAAGTTGATGTAATAGCCAGTAAGAAGTAGTCCAATACAAGATTTAGGTATCGATTATTGACTTTTTAGCTGGCTTTCTTGCCTTGGACATGAGCTAGGACTTTAAGATTCTGCATAAAAGGAGGACTAGCAGCCCAGTTGCACGGGAGAATGTGAAAAGTGTTCATATGTAGTAAAAACCTGAGAAATCCGTCCGTTTTCGTCATTTGTTATCGAATCGACTTAAAGCCAGATCGTCACATTGGCCGCTCTTCTCTCTGAAACGGTTGTACTTATCGTCTGCAAAACTATGTCGCGTGCTGCGGTATGCGGAGACACTAAAATCACCATAGTAGAACACAGGTGAATCTTCTAAGTTGGTGCAATAGCCAGTAAGAAGTGGAACAATTCAAGTTTTAGGTATCGATTATTGACTTTTTAGCTGGCTTTGGACCCTTGGACATGAGCTAGGACCTTAACATTCTTCATGAAAGGAGGACTAGCAGCCGAGTTGCACGGGAGAATGTGAAAAGTGTTCATATGTAGTAAAAACCTTAGAAATCCGTCCGTTTTCGTCATTTGTTATCGAATCGACTTAAAGCCAGATCGTCACATTGGCCGCTCTTCTCTCTGAAACGGTTGTACTTATCGTCTGCAAAGCTATGTCACGTGCTGCGGTATGCGGAGACACTAGAATCACCACAGTAGAACACAGATGAAGCTTCTAAGTTGATGTAATATCCAGTAAGAAGTAGTACAATTCAAGTTTTAGGTATCGATTATTGACTTTTTAGCTGGCTTTGGTGCCTTGGACATGAGCTAGGACCTTAAGATTCTGTATGAAAGGAGGACTAGCAACCGAGTTGCACGGGAGAATGTGAAAAGTGTTCATATGTAGTAAAAACCTTAGAAATCCGTCCTTTTTCGTCATTTGTTATCGAATCGACTAAAGCCCGATCGTCACATTGGCCGCTCTTCGCTCTGAAACGGTTGTACTTATCGTCTGCAAAGCTATGTCGCGTGTTGCCGTAGGCGGAAACAGGAAAAGCACCATAATAGAACACAGATGAAGCTTCTAAGTTGATGTAATATACAGTAAGAGGTAGTCCACTTCAAGTTTTAGGTATCGATTATTGACTTTTTAGCTGGCTTTGGTGCCTTGGACATGAGCTAGGACTTTAAGATTCTGCATAATAGGAGGACTAGCAGCCGAGTTGCACGGGAGAATGTGAAAAGTGTTCATATGTAGTAATAACCTGAGAAATCCGTCCTTTTTCGTCATTTGTTATCGAATCGACTTAAAGCCAGATCGTCACATTGGCAGCTCTTCTCTCTGAAATGGTTGTACTTATCGTCTGCAAAACTATGTCGCGTGCTGCGGTATGCGGAGAAACTAAAAGCACCGTAGTAGAACACAGATGAAGCTTCTAAGTTGTTGTAATAGCCAGTAAGAAGTAGTACAATTCAAGTTTTAGGTATTGATTATTGACTTTTTAGCTGGCATTGGTGCCTTGGACATGAGCTAGGACCTCAAGATTCTGCATGAAAGGAGGACTAGCGGCCGAGTTGCACGGGAGAATGTGAAAAGTGGTCATATGTAGTAAAAACCTGAGAAATCCGTTCGTTTTCGTCATTTGTTATCGAATCTACTTAAAGCCAGATCGTCACATTGGCCGCTCTTCTCTCTGAAACGGTTGTACTTATCGTCTGCAAAGCTATGTCGCGTACTGCGGTATTCGGAGACACTAAAAGCACCATAGTAGAACACAGATGAAGCTCCTAAGATGATGTTATAGCCAGTAAGAAGTAGTACAATTCAAGTTTTAGGTACCGATTATTGACTTTTTAGCTGGCTTTGGTGCCTTGGACATGAGCTAGGACCTTACGATTCTGCATGAAAGGAGGACTAGCAGACGAGTTGCACGGGAGAATGTGAAAAGTGTTCATATGTAGTAAAAACCTGAGAAATCCGTCCGTTTTCGTCATTTGTTATCGAATCGACGTAAAGCCAGATCGTCACATTGGCCGCTCTTCTCTCTGAAACGGTTGTACTTATCGTCTACAAAGCTATGTCGCGTGCTGCGCTATGTGGAGACACTAAAAGCACCATAGTAGAACACAGACGAAGCTTCTAAGTTGATGTAATAGCCAGTAAGAAGTAGTACAATTCAAGTTTTAGGTATCGATTATTGACTTTTAGCTGGCTTTGGTGCATTGGACACGAGCTAGGACCTTAAGATTCTGCATGAAAAGTGGACTAGCAGCCGAGTTGCACGGGAGAATGTGAAAAGTGTTCATATGTAGTAATAACCTGAGAAATCCGTCCTTTTTCGTCATTTGTTATCGAATCGACTTAAAGCCAGATCGTCACATTGGCCGCTCTTCTCTCTGAAACGGTTGTACTTATCGTCTGCAAAGCTATGTCACGTGTTGCCGTTTGCGGAAACAGGAAAAGCACCATAGTAGAACACAGACGAAGCTTCTAAGTTGATGTAATAGCCAGAAAGAAGTAGTACAATTCAAGTTTTAGGTATCGATTATTGACTTTTTAACTGGCTTTGGTGCCTTGGCCATGAGCTAGGACCTTGACATTCTGCATGAAAGGAGGACTAGCAGCCGAGTTGCACGGGAGAATGTGAAAAGTGTTCATATGTAGTAAAAACCTGAGAAATCCGTCCGTTTTCGTCATTTGTTATCGAATCGACTTAAAGCCAGATCGTCACATTGGGCGCTCTTCTCTCTGAAACGGTTGTACTTATCGTCTGCAAAGCTATGTCGCGTGCTGCGGTATGCGGAGACACTAAAATCACCATAGTAGAACACAGATGAAGCTTCTAAGTTGGTGCAATAGCCAGTAAGAAGTAGAACAATTCAAGTTTTAGGTATCGATTATTGTCTTTTTAGCTGGCTTCGGTACCTTGGACATGAGCTAGGACCTTAAGATTCTGCATTAAAGGAAGACTAGCAGCCGAGTTGCACGTCAGAATGTGAAATGTGTTCATATGTAGTAAAAACCTGAGAAATCCGTCCGTTTTCGTCATTTGTTATCGAATCTACTTAAAGCCAGATGGTCACATTGGCCGCTCTTCTCTCTGAAACGTTTGTACATATCGTCTGCAAAGCTATGTCGCGTGCTGCGGTATGCTGAGACACTAAAAGCACCATAGTAGAACACAGATCAAGCTTCTAAGTTGATGTAATAGCCAGTAAGAAGAAGTACAATTCAAGTTTTAGGTATCGATTATTGACTTTTAGCTGGCTTTGGTGCCTCGGACATGAGCTAGGACTTTAAGATTCTGCATGAAAGGAGGACTAGCTGCCGAGTTGCGCGGGAGAATGTGGAAAGTGTTCATATGTAGTAAAAACCCAAGAAATCCGTCCGTTTTCGTCATTTGTTATCGAATCGACTTAAAGCCAGATCGTCACATTGACCGCTCTTCTCTCTGAAACGGTTGTACTTATCGTCTACAAAGCTATGTCGCGTGCTGCGGTATGCGGAGACACTAAACGCACCATAGTAGAACACAGATGAAGCTTCTAAGATGATGTAATAGCCAGTAAGAAATAGTACAATTCAAGTTTTAGATATCGTTATTGACTTTTTAGTTGGCTTTGGTGCCTTGGACATGAGCTAGGACCTTAAGATTCTTCATGAAAGGAGGACTAGCAGCCGAGTTGCACGGGACAATGTGAAAACTGATCATATGTAGTAAAAACCTGAGAAATCCGTTCATTTTCGTCATTTGTTATCGAATCGACGTAAAGCCAGATCTTCACATTGGCCGCTCTTCTCTCTGAAACGGTTGTACTTATCGTCTGCAAAGCTATGTCGCGTACTGCGGTATTCGGAGACACTAAAAGCACCATAGTAGAACACAGATGAATCTCCTAAGATGATGAAATAGCCAGTAAGAAGTAGTACAATTCAAGTTTTAGGTATCGGTTATTGAATTTTTAGCTGGCTTTGGTGCCTTGGACATGAGCTAGGACCTTAAGATTCTGCATGAAAGGAGGACTAGCAGCCGAGTTGCACGGGAGAATGTGAAAAGTGTTCATATGTAGTAAAAACCTGAGAAATCCGTCCGTTTTCGTCATTTGTTATCGAATCGACTTAAAGCCAGATCGTCACATTCGCCGCTCTTCTCTCTGAAACGGTTGTACTTATCGTCTGCAAAGCTATGTCACGTGTTGCCGTAGGCGGAAACAGGAGAAGCACCATAGTAGAACACAGACGAAGCTTCTAAGTTGATGTAATAGCCAGTAAGAAGTAGTACAATTCAAGTTTTAGGTATCGATTATTGAATTTTTAACTGTCATTGGTGCCTTGGCCATGAGCTAGGACCTTGACGTTCTGCATGAAAGGAGGACTAGCAGCCGAGTTGCACGGGAGAATGTGAAAAGTGTTCATATGTAGTAAAAACCTGAGAAATCCGTCCGTTTTCGTCATTTGTTATCGAATCGATTTAAAGCCAGATCGTCACATTGGCCGCTCTTCTCTCTGAAACGGTTGTGCTTATCGTCTGCAAAGCTATGTCGCGTGTTGCCGTAGGCGGAAACAGGAAAAGCACCATAGTAGAACACAGATGAAGCTTCTAAGTTGATGTAATAGCCAGTAAGAAGTAGTCCAATTCAAGATTTAGGTATCGATTATTGAATTTTTAGCTGGCTTTCTTGCCTTGGACATGAGCTAGGACTTTAAGATTCTGCATAAAAGGAGGACTAGCAGCAAAGTTGCACGGGAGAATGTGAAAAGTGTTCATATGTAGTAAAAACCTGAGAAATCCGTCCGTTTTCGTCATTTGTTATCGAATCGACTTAAAGCCAGATCGTCACATTGGCCGCTCTTCTCTCTGAAACGGTTGTACTTATCGTCTGCAAAACTATGTCGCGTGCTGCGGTATGCGGAGACACTAAAATCACCATAGTAGAACACAGATGAAGCTTCTAAGTTGATGTAATACCCAGTAAGAAGTAGTACAATTCAAGTTTAAGTTATCGATTATTGACTTTTTAGCTGGCTTTGGACCCTTGGACATGAGCTAGGACCTTAACATTCTTCATGAAAGGAGGACTAGCAGCCGAGTTGCACGGGAGAATGTGAAAAGTGTTCATATGTAGTAAAAACCTGAGAAATCCGTCCGTTTTCGTCATCTGTTACCGAATCGACTTAAAGCCAGATCGTCACATTGGCCGCTCTTCTCTCTGAAACGGTTGTACTTATCGTCTGCAAAGCTATGTCACGTGCTGCGGTATGCGGTGACACTAAAATCACCACAGTAGAACACAGATGAAGCTTCTAAGTTGATGTAATATCCAGTAAGATGTAGTACAATTCAAGTTTTAGGTATCGATTATTGACTTTTTAGCTAGCTTTGGTGCATTGGACATGAGCTAGGACTTTAAGATTCTGAATAAAAGGAGGACTAGCAGCAGAGTTGCATGGGAGAATGTGAAAAGTGTTCATATGTAGTAAAAACCTGAGAAATCCGTCCGTTTTCGTCATATGTTATCGAATCGACTTAAAGCCAGATCGTCACATTGGCCGCTCTTCTCTCTGAAGCGGTTGTACTTATCGTCTGCAAAGCTATGTCGCGTGCTGCGGTATGCGGAGACACTAAAAGCACCATAGTAGAACACAGACGAAGCTTCTAAGTTGATCTAATAGCCAGTAAGAAGTAGTACAATTCAAGTTTTAGGTATCGATTATTGACTTTTTAACTGGCTTTGGTGCCTTGGCCATGAGCTAGGACCTTGACATTCTGCATGAAAGGAGGACTAGCAGCCGAGTTGCACGGGAGAATGTGAAAAGTGTTCATATGTAGTAAAAACCTGAGGAATTCGTCCGTTTTCGTCATTTGTTATCGAATCGACTTAAAGCCAGATCGTCACATTGGCCGCTCTTCTCTCTGAAACGTTTGTACATATCGTCTGCAAAGCTATGTCGCGTGCAGCGGTATGTGGAGACACTAAAATCACCATAGTAGAACACAGATGAAGCATCTAAGTTGATGTAATACCCAGTAAGAAGTAGTACAATTCAAGTTTTAGGAATCGATTATTGACTTTTAAGCTGGCTTTGGTGCCTTGGACATGAGCTGGGACCTTAAGATTCTGCATGAAAGGAGGACTAGCAGCCGAGTTGCACGGGAGAATGTGAAAAGTGTTCATATGTAGTAAAAACCTGAGAAATCCGTCCGTTTTCGTCATTTGTTATCGAATCGACATAAAGCCAGATCGTCACATTGGCCGATCTTCTCTCTGAAACGGTTGTACTTATCGTCTGCAAAGCTATGTCGCGTGCTGCGGTGTGAGGAGACACTAAAAGCACCATAGTAGAACACAGATGAAGCATCTAAGTTGATGTAATAGCCAGTAAGAAGTAGTCCAATTCAAGATTTAGGTATCGATTATTGAATTTTTAGCTGGCTTTCTTGCCTTGGACATGAGCTAGGACTTTAAGATTCTGCATAAAAGGAGGACTAGCAGCAAAGTTGCACGGGAGAATGTGAAAAGTGTTCATATGTAGTAAAAACCTGAGAAATCCGTCCGTTTTCGTCATTTGTTATCGAATCGACTTACAGCCAGATCGTCACATTGGCCGCTCTTCTCTCTGAAACGGTTGTACTTATCGTCTGCAAAACTATGTCGCGTGCTGCGGTATGCGGAGACACTAAAATCACCATAGTAGAACACAGATGAAGCTTCTAAGTTGATGTAATACCCAGTAAGAAGTAGTACAATTCAAGTTTAAGTTATCGATTATTGACTTTTTAGCTGGCTTTGGACCCTTGGACATGAGCTAGGACCTTAACATTCTTCATGAAAGGAGGACTAGCAGCCGAGTTGCACGGGAGAATGTGAAAAGTGTTCATATGTAGTAAAAACCTGAGAAATCCGTCCGTTTTCGTCATCTGTTACCGAATCGACTTATAGCCAGATCGTCACATTGGCCGCTCTTCTCTCTGAAACGGTTGTACTTATCGTCTGCAAAGCTATGTCACGTGCTGCGGTATGCGGTGACACTAAAATCACCACAGTAGAACACAGATGAAGCTTCTAAGTTGATGTAATATCCAGTAAGATGTAGTACAATTCAAGTTTTAGGTATCGATTATTGACTTTTTAGCTAGCTTTGGTGCATTGGACATGAGCTAGGACTTTAAGATTCTGAATAAAAGGAGGACTAGCAGCAGAGTTGCATGGGAGAATGTAAAAAGTGTTCATATGTAGTAAAAACCTGAGAAATCCGTCCGTTTTCGTCATTTGTTATCGAATCGACTTAAAGCCAGATCGTCACATTGGCCGCTCTTCTCTCTGAAGCGGTTGTACTTATCGTCTGCAAAGCTATGTCGCGTGCTGCGGTATGCGGAGACACTAAAAGCACCATAGTAGAACACAGACGAAGCTTCTAAGTTGATCTAATAGCCAGTAAGAAGTAGTACAATTCAAGTTTTAGGTATCGATTATTGACTTTTTAACTGGCTTTGGTGCCTTGGCCATGAGCTAGGACCTTGACATTCTGCATGAAAGGAGGACTAGCAGCCGAGTTGCACGGGAGAATGTGAAAAGTGTTCATATGTAGTAAAAACCTGAGAAATTCGTCCGTTTTCGTCATTTGTTATCGAATCGACTTAAAGCCAGATCGTCACATTGGCCGCTCTTCTCTCTGAAACGTTTGTACATATCGTCTGCAAAGCTATGTCGCGTGCAGCGGTATGTGGAGACACTAAAATCACCATAGTAGAACACAGATGAAGCATCTAAGTAGATGTAATACCCAGTAAGAAGTAGTACAATTCAAGTTTTAGGAATCGATTATTGACTTTTAAGCTGGCTTTGGTGCCTTGGACATGAGCTGGGACCTTAAGATTCTGCATGAAAGGAGGACTAGCAGCCGAGTTGCACGGGAGAATGTGAAAAGTGTTCATATGTAGTAAAAACCTGAGAAATCCGTCCGTTTTCGTCATTTGTTATCGAATCGACATAAAGCCAGATCGTCACATTGGCCGATCTTCTCTCTGAAACGGTTGTACTTATCGTCTGCAAAGCTATGTTGCGTGCTGCGGTGTGAGGAGACACTAAAAGCACCATAGTAGAACACAGATCAAGCTTCTAAGTTGATGTAATAGCCAGTAAGAAGTAGTACAATTCAAGTTATAGGTATTGAATATTGACCTTTTAGCTGGCTTTGGTGCCTTGGACACGAGCTAGGACCTTAAGATTGTGCATGAAAGGAGGACTAGCAGCCGAGTTGCACGGGAGAATGTGAAAAGTGTTCATATGTAGTAATAACCTGAGAAATCCGTCCTTTTTCGTCATTTGTTATCGAATCGACTTAAAGCCAGATCGTCACATTGGCCGCTCTTCTCTCTGAAACGGTTGTGCTTATCCTCTGCAAAGCTATGTCGCGTACTGCGGTATTCGGAGACACTAAAAGCACCATAGTAGAACACAGATGAAGCTTCTAAGATGATGTAATAGCCAGTAAGAAGAAGTACAATTCAAGTTTTAGGTATCGGTTATTGTCTTTTTAGCTGGCTTTGGTGCCTTGGACATGAGCTAGGACCTTAAGATTCTGCATGAAAGGAGGACTAGCAGCCGAGTTCCACGGGAGAATGTGAAAATTGTTCATATGTAGTAAAAACCTGAGAAATCCGTCCGTTTTCGTCATTTGTTATCGAATCGACTTAAAGCCAGATCGTCACATTGGCCGCTCTTCTCTCTGAAACGGTTGTACTTATCATCTGCAAAACTGTGTCGCGTGCTGCGGTATGCGGAGAAACTAAAAGCACCGTAGTAGAACACAGATGAAGCTTGTAAGTTGATGTAATAGCCAGTAAGAAGTAGTACAATTCAAGTTTTAGGTATTGATTATTGACTTTTTAGCTGGCTTTGGTGCCTTGGACATGAGCTAGGACCTTAAGATTCTGCATGAATGGAGGACTAGCAGCCGAGTTGCACAGGAGAATGTGAAAAGTGTTCATATGTAGTAAAAACCTGAGAAATCCGTTCGTTTTCGTCATTTGTTTTCGAATCGACTTAAAGCCAGATCGTCACATTGGCCGCTCTTCTCTCTGAAACGGTTGTACTTATCGTCTGCAAAGCTATGTCGCGTACTGCGGTATGCTGAGACACTAAAAGCACCATAGTAGAACACAGATCAAGCTTCTAAGTTGATGTAATAGCCAGTAAGAAGTAGTACAATTCAAGTTTTAGGTATTGAATATTGACCTTTTAGCTGGCTTTCGTGCCTTGGACATGAGCTAGGACTTTAAGATTCTGCATAAAAGGAGGACTAGCAGCAGAGTTGCACGGGAGAATGTGAAAAGTGTTCATATGTAGTAAAAACCTGAGAAATCCGTCCGTTTTCGCCATTTGTTATCGAATCGACTTAAAGCCAGATCGTCACATTGGCCGCTCTTCTCTCTGAAGCGGTTGTATTTATCGTCTGCAAAGCTATGTCGCGTGCTGCGGTATGTGGAGACACTAAAAGCACCATAGTAGAACACAGACGAAGCTTCTAAGTTGATCTAATAGCCAGTAAGAAGTAGTACAATTCAAGTTTTAGTTATCGATTATTGACTTTTTAACTGGCTTTGGTGCCTTGGCCATGAGCTAGGACCTTGACATTCTGCATGAAAGGAGGACTAGCAACCGAGTTGCACGGGAGAATGTGAAAAGTGTTCATATGTAGTAAAAACCTGAGAAATTCGTCCGTTTTCGTCATTTGTTATCGAATCGACTTAAAGCCAGATCGTCACATTTTCCGCTCTTCTCTCTGAAACGGTTGTACTTATCGTCTGCAAAGCTATGTCGCGTGCTGCGGTATGCGGAGACACTGAAATCACCATAGTAGAACACAGATGAAGCTTCTAAGTTGATGCAATAGCCAGTAAGAAGTAGAACAATTCAAGTTTTAGGAATCGATTATTGACTTTTAAGCTGTTTTTGGTGCCTTGGACATGAGCTAGGACCTTAAGATTCTGCATGAAAGGAGGACTAGCAGCCGCGTTGCACGGGAGAATGTGAAAAGTGTTCATATGTAGTAAAAACCTGAGAAATCCGTCCGCTTTCGTCATTTGTTATCGAATCGACATAGAGCCAGATCGTCACATTTGCCGCTCTTCTCTCTGAAACGGTTGTACTTATCGTCTGCAAAGCTATGTCGCGTGCTGCGGTGTGAGGAGACACTAAAAGCACCATAGTAGAACACAGATCAAGCTTCTAAGTTGATGTAATAGCCAGTAAGAAGTAGTACAATTCAAGTTATAGGTATTGAATATGGACCTTTTAGCTGGCTTTGGTGCCTTGGACATGAGCTAGGACCTTAAGATTCTGCATGAAAGGAGGACTAGCAGCCGAGTTGCACGGGAGAATGTGAAAAGTGTTCATATGTAGTAATAACCTGAGAAATCCGTCCTTTTTCGTCATTTGTTATCGAATCGACTTAAAGCCAGATCGTCACATTGGCCGCTCTTCTCTCTGAAACGGTTGTGCTTATCGTCTGCAAAGCTATGTCGGGTGTTGCCGTAGGCGGAAACAGGAAAAGCACCATAGTAGAACACAGATGAAGCTTCTAAGTTGATGTAATAGCCAGTAATAAGTAGTCCAATTCAAGATTTAGGTATCGATTATTGACTTTTTAGCTGGCTTTCGTGCCTTGGACATGAGCTAGGGCTTTAAGATTCTGCATAAAAGGAGGACTAGCAGCCGAGTTGCACGGGAGAATGTGAAAAGTGTTCATATGTAGTAAAAACCTGAGAAATCCGTTTTCGTCATTTGTTATCGAATCGACTTAAAGCCAGATCGTCACATTGGCCGCTCTTCTCTCTGAAACGGTTGTACTTATCGTCTGCAAGGCTATGTCGCGTGCTGCGGTATGCGGAGACACTAAAATCACCATAGTAGAACACAGATGAAGCTTCTAAGTTGATGCAATAGCCAGTAAGAAGTAGAACAATTCAAGTTTTAGGTATCGATTATTGACTTTTTAGCTGGCTTTGGTGCCTTGGACATGAGCTAGGACCTCAAGATTCTGCATGAAAGGAGGACTAGCAGCCGAGTTGCACGGGAGAATGTGAAAAGTGTTCATATGTAGTAAAAACCTTAGAAATCCGTCCGTTTTCGTCATTTGTTATCGAATCGACATAAAGCCAGATCGTCACATTGGCCGCTCTTCTCTCTGAAACGGTTGTACTTATCGTCTGCAAGGCTATGTCGCGTGCTGCGGTATGCGGAGACACTAAAATCACCATAGTAGAACACAGATGAAGCTTCTAAGTTGATGTAATAGCCAGTAAGAAGTAATTGAATTCAAGTTTTAGGTATCGATTATTGACTTTTTAGCTGGCTTTCGTGCCTTGGACATGAGCAAGGACCTTAAGATTCTGCATGAAAGGAGGACTATCAGCCGAGTTGCACGGGAGAATGTGAAAAGTGTTCATATGTAGTAAAAACCTGAGAAATCCGTCCGTTTTCGTCATTTGTTATCGAATCGACTTAAAGCCACATCGTCACATTGGCCGCTCTTCCCTCTGAAACGGTTGTGCTTATCGAGTGCAAAACAATGTCGCGTGCTGCGATATGCGGAGAAACTAAAAGCACCGTAGTAGAACACAGATGAAGCTTCTAAGTTGATGTAATAGCCAGTAAGAAGTAGTACAATTCAAGTTTTAGGAATCGATTATTGACTTTTTAGCTGGCTTTGGTGCCTTGGACATGAGCTAGGACCTTAAGATTCTGCATGAAAGGAGGACTAGCAGCCGAGTTGCACGGGAGAATGTGAAAAGTGTTCATATGTAGTAAAATCCAGAGAAATCCGTCCGTTTCCGTCATTTGTTATTGAATCGACATAAAGCCCGATCGTCACATTGGCCGCTCCTCTCTCTGAAACGGTTGTACATATCGTCTGCAAAGCTATGTCGCCTGCAGCGGTATGTGGAGACACTAAAATCACCATAGCAGAACACAGATGAAGCATCTAAGTTGATGTAATAGCCAGTAAGAAGTTGTACAGTTCAAGTTTTTGGAATCGATTATTGACTTTGTAGCTGGCTTTTGCCTTGGACATGAGCTAGGACTTAAAGATTCTGCATAAAAGGAGGACTAGCAGCCCAGTTGCACGGGAGAATGTGAAAAGTGTTCACATGTAGTAAAAACCTGAGAAATCCGTCCGTCTTCGTCATTTGTTATCGAATCGACTTAAAGCCAGTTCGTCACATTGGCCGCTCTGCTCTCTGAAACGGTTGTACTTATCGACTGCAAAGCTATGTCGCGTACTGCTTTATTCGGAGACACTAAAAGCACCATAGTAGAACACAGATGAAGCTCCTAAGATGACGTAACAGCCAGTAAGAAGTAGTACATTTCAAGTTTTAGGTATCGGTTATTGACTTTTTAGCTGGCTTTGGTGCCTTGGACATGAGCTAGGACCTTAAGATTCTGCATGAAAGGAGGACTAGCAGCCGAGTTGCACGGGAGAATGTGAAAAGTGTTCATATGCAGTAAAAACCTGAGAAATCCGTCCGTTTTCGTCATTTGTTATCGAATCGACTTAAAGCCAGATCGTCACATTGGCCGCTCTTCTCTCTGAAACGGTTGTACTTATCGTCTGCAAAGCTATGTCGCGTGCTGCGGTATGCGGAGACACTAAAATCACCATAGTAGAACACAGATGAAGCTTCAAACTTGATGTAATAGCCAGTAAGAAGTAGTACAATTCAAGTTTTAGGTATCGATTATTGACTTTTTAGCTGGCTTTGGTGCCTTGGACATGAGCTAGGACCTTAACATTCTGCATGAAAGGAGGACTAGCAACCGAGTTGCACGGGAGAATGTGAAAAGTGTTCATATGTAATAAAAACCTAAGAAATCCGTCCGTTTTCGTCATTTGTTATCGAATCGACTTAAAGCCAGATCGTCACATTGGCTGCTCTTCTCTCTGAAACGGTTGTACTTATCGTCTACAAAGCTATGTCGCGTGCTGCGGTATGCGGAGACACTAAAAGCACCATAGTAGAACACAGATGAAGCTTCTAAGTTGATGTAATAGCCAGTAAGAAGTAGTACAATTCAAGTTTTAGGTATCGATTATTGCATTTTTAGCTTGGTATGGTGGCTTGGACATGAGCTAGGACCTTAGGATTCTGCATGAAAGGAGGAGTAGCAGCCGAGTTGCACGGGAGAATGTGAAAAGTGTTCATATGTAGTAAAAACCTGAGAAATTCGTCCGTTTTCGTCATTTGTTATCGAATCGACTTAAAGCCAGATCGTCACATTGGCCGCTCTTCTCTCTGAAACGCTTGTACTTATCATCTGAAAAGCTATGTCGCGTGCTGCGGTATGCGGAGACACTAAAATCACCATAGTAGAACACAGATGAAGCTACTAAGTTGATGCAATAGCCAGTAAGAAGGAGTCCAATTCAAGATTTAGGTATTGATTATTGACCTTTTAGCTGGCTTTGGTGCTTTGGACATGAGCTAGGACCATAAGATTCTGCATGAAAGGAGGACTAGCAGCCGAGTTGCACGGGAGAATGTGAAAAGTGTTCATATGTAGTAAAAACCTGAGAAATCCGTCCGTTTTCGTCATTTGTTATAAAATCGACTTAAAGCCAGATCGTCACATTGGCCGCTCTTATCTCTGAAACGGTTGTATTTATCGTCTGCAAAGCTATGTCGCGTGCTGCGCTATGCGGAGACACTAAAAGCACCATAGTAGAACACAGATGAAGCTTCTAAGTTGATGTAATAGCCAGTAAGAAGTAGTACAATTCAAGTTTTAGGTATCGATTATTGACTTCTTAGGTGGCTTTGGTGCCTTGTACATGAGCTAGGACCTTAAGATTCTGCATGAAAGGAGGAGTAGCAGCCGAGTTGCACGGGAGAATGTGAAATGTGTTTATATGTAGTAAAAACCGGAGAAATTCGTCCGTTTTCGTCATTTGTTATCGAATCGACTGAAAGCCAGATCGTCACATTGGCCGCTCTTCTCTCTGAAACGCTTGTACTTATCGTCTGCAAAGCTATGTCGCGTGCTGCGGTATGCGGAGACACTAAAATCACCATAGTATAACACAGATGAAGCTACTAAGTTGATGTAATAGCCAGTAAGAAGTAGTACAATTCAAGATTTAGGTATCGATTATTGACTTTTTAGCTGGCTTTGGTGCCTTGGACATGAGCTAGGACCTTAAGATTCTGCATGAAAGGAGGACTAGCAGCCGAGTTGCATGGGAGAATGTGAAAAGTGTTCATATGTAGTAAAAACCTGAGAAATTCGTCCGTTTTCGTCATTTGTTATCGAATCGACTTAAAGCCAGATCGTCACATTGGCCGCTCTTCTCTCTGAAACGGTTGTACTTATCGTCTACAAAGCTATGTCGCGTGCTGCGGTATGCGGAGACACTAAAATCACCATAGTAGAACACAGATGAAGCTTCTAAGTTGATGCAATAGCCAGTAAGAAGTAGAACAATTCAAGTTTTAGGTATCGATTATTGACTTTTTAGCTGGCTTCGGTACCTTGGACATGAGCTAGGACCTTAAGATTCTGCATGAAAGGAGGAGTAGCAGCCGAGTTGCACGAGAGAATGTAAAAAGTGTTCATATGTAGTAAAAACCTGAGAAATCCGTCCGTTTTCGTCATTTGTTATCGAATCGACTTAAAGCCAGATCGTCACATTGGCCGCTCTTCTCTCTGAAACGGTTGTACTTATCGTCTGCAAAGCTATGTCGCGTGCTGCGGTATGCTGAGACACTAAAAGCACCATAGTAGAACACAGATGAAGCTTCTAAGTTGATGTAATAGAAAGTAAGAAGTAGTACAATTCAAGTTTTAGGTATCGATTATTGACTTTTTAGCTGGCTTTGGTGCATTGGACATGAGCTAGGACCTTGACATTCTGCATGAAAGAAGGACTAGGAGCCGAGTTGCACGGGAGACTGTGAAAAGTTTTCATATGTAGTAAAACCTGAGAAATCCGTCCGCTTTCGTCATTTGTTATCGAATCGACTTAAAGCCAAATCGTCACATTGGCTACTCTTCTCTCTGAAACGGTTGTACTTGTCGTCTACAAAGCTATGTCGCGTGCTGCGGTATGTGGAGACACTAAAAGCACCATAGTAGAACACAGATGAAGCTTCTAACTTGATGTAATAGCCAGTAAGAAGTAGTACAATTCAAGTTTTAGATATCGATTATTGACTTTTTAGCTGGCTTTGGTGCCTTGGACATGAGCTAGGACCTTAACATTCTGCATGAAAGGAGGACTAGCAGCCGAGTTGCACTTGAGAATGTGAAAAGTGTTCATATGTAATAAAAACCTGAGAAATCCGTCCGTTTTCGTCATTTGTTATCGAATCGACTTAAAGCCAGATCGTCACATTGGCCGCTCTTCTCTCTGAAACGGTTGTACTTATCGGCTACAAAGCTATGTCGCGTGCTGCGGTATGTGGAGACACTAAAAGCACCATAGTAGAACACAGATGAAGCTTCTAAGTTGATGTAATAGCCAGTAAGAAGTAGTACAATTCAAGTTTTAGGTATCGATTATTGCCTTTTTAGCTTGGTTTGGTGCCTTGGACATGAGCTAGGACCTTAGGATTCTGCATGAAAGGAGGAGTAGCAGCCGAGTTGCACGGGAGAATGTGAAAAGTGTTCATATGTAGTAAAAACCTGAGAAATCCGTCCGTCTTCGTCATTTGTTATCGAATCGACTTAAAGCCAGTTCGTCACATTGGCCGCTCTGCTCTCTGAAACGGTTGTACTTATCGACTGCAAAGCTATGTCGCGTACTGCTTTATTCGGAGACACTAAAAGCACCATAGTAGAACACAGATGAAGCTCCTAAGATGACGTAACAGCCAGTAAGAAGTAGTACATTTCAAGTTTTAGGTATCGGTTATTGACTTTTTAGCTGGCTTTGGTGCCTTGGACATGAGCTAGGACCTTAAGATTCTGCATGAAAGGAGGACTAGCAGCCGAGTTGCACGGGAGAATGTGAAAAGTGTTCATATGTAGTAAAAACCTGAGAAATCCGTCCGTTTTCGTCATTTGTTATCGAATCGACTTAAAGCCAGATCGTCACATTGGCCGCTCTTCTCTCTGAAACGGTTGTACTTATCGTCTGCAAAGCTATGTCGCGTGCTGCGGTATGCGGAGACACTAAAATCACCATAGTAGAACACAGATGAAGCTTCAAACTTGATGTAATAGCCAGTAAGAAGTAGTACAATTCAAGTTTTAGGTATCGATTATTGACTTTTTAGCTGGCTTTGGTGCCTTGGACATGAGCTAGGACCTTAACATTCTGCATGAAAGGAGGACTAGCAACCGAGTTGCACGGGAGAATGTGAAAAGTGTTCATATGTAATAAAAACCTTAGAAATCCGTCCGTTTTCGTCATTTGTTATCGAATCGACTTAAAGCCAGATCGTCACATTGGCTGCTCTTCTCTCTGAAACGGTTGTACTTATCGTCTACAAAGCTATGTCGCGTGCTGCGGTATGCGGAGACACTAAAAGCACCATAGTAGAACACAGATGAAGCTTCTAAGTTGATGTAATAGCCAGTAAGAAGTAGTACAATTCAAGTTTTAGGTATCGATTATTGCCTTTTTAGCTTGGTATGGTGGCTTGGACATGAGCTAGGACCTTAGGATTCTGCATGAAAGGAGGAGTAGCAGCCGAGTTGCACGGGAGAATGTGAAAAGTGTTCATATGTAGTAAAAACCTGAGAAATTCGTCCGTTTTCGTCATTTGTTATCGAATCGACTTAAAGCCAGATCGTCACATTGGCCGCTCTTCTCTCTGAAACGCTTGTACTTATCATCTGAAAAGCTATGTCGCGTGCTGCGGTATGCGGAGACACTAAAATCACCATAGTAGAACACAGATGAAGCTACTAAGTTGATGCAATAGCCAGTAAGAAGTAGTCCAATTCAAGATTTAGGTATTGAATATTGACCTTTTAGCTGGCTTTGGTGCTTTGTACATGAGCTAGGACCATAAGATTCTGCATGAAAGGAGGACTAGCAGCCGAGTTGCACGGGAGAATGTGAAAAGTGTTCATATGTAGTAAAAACCTGAGAAATCCGTCCGTTTTCGTCATTTGTTATAAAATCGACTTAAAGCCAGATCGTCACATTGGCCGCTCTTATCTCTGAAACGGTTGTATTTATCGTCTGCAAAGCTATGTCGCGTGCTGCGCTATGCGGAGACACTAAAAGCACCATAGTAGAACACAGATGAAGCTTCTAAGTTGATGTAATAGCCAGTAAGAAGTAGTACAATTCAAGTTTTAGGTATCGATTATTGACTTCTTAGGTGGCTTTGGTGCCTTGTACATGAGCTAGGACCTTAAGATTCTGCATGAAAGGAGGAGTAGCAGCCGAGTTGCACGGGAGAATGTGAAATGTGTTTATATGTAGTAAAAACCGGAGAAATTCGTCCGTTTTCGTCATTTGTTATCGAATCGACTGAAAGCCAGATCGTCACATTGGCCGCTCTTCTCTCTGAAACGCTTGTACTTATCGTCTGCAAAGCTATGTCGCGTGCTGCGGTATGCGGAGACACTAAAATCAGCATAGTATAACACAGATGAAGCTACTAAGTTGATGTAATAGCCAGTAAGAAGTAGTCCAATTCAAGATTTAGGTATCGATTATTGACTTTTTAGCTGGCTTTGGTGCCTTGGACATGAGCTACGACCTTAAGATTCTGCATGATAGGAGGACTAGCAGCCGAGTTGCATGGGAGAATGTGAAAAGTGTTCATATGTAGTAAAAACCTGAGAAATCCGTCCGTTTTCGTCATTTGCTATCGAATCGACTTAAAGCCAGATCGTCACATTGGCCGCTCTTCTCTCTGAAACGGTTGTACTTATCGTCTACAAAGCTATGTCGCGTGCTGCGGTATGCGGAGACACTAAAATCACCATAGTAGAACACAGATGAAGCTTCTAAGTTGATGCAATAGCCAGTAAGAAGTAGAACAATTCAAGTTTTAGGTATCGATTATTGACTTTTTAGCTGGCTTCGGTACCTTGGACATGAGCTAGGACCTTAAGATTCTGCATGAAAGGAGGACTAGCAGCCGAGTTGCACGAGAGAATGTAAAAAGTGTTCATATGTAGTAAAAACCTGAGAAATCCGTCCGTTTTCGTCATTTGTTATCGAATCGACTTAAAGCCAGATCGTCACATTGGCCGCTCTTCTCTCTGAAACGGTTGTACTTATCGTCTGCAAAGCTATGTCGCGTGCTGCGGTATGCTGAGACACTAAAAGCACCATAGTAGAACACAGATGAAGCTTCTAAGTTGATGTAATAGCCAGTAAGAAGTAGTACAATTCAAGTTTTAGGTATCGATTATTGACTTTTTAGCTGGCTTTGGTGCATTGGACATGAGCTAGGACCTTGACATTCTGCATGAAAGAAGGACTAGGAGCCGAGTTGCACGGGAGACTGTGAAAAGTTTTCATATGTAGTAAAACCTGAGAAATCCGTCCGTTTTCGTCATTTGTTATCGAATCGACTGAAAGCCAGATCGTCACATTGGCCGCTCTTCTCTCTGAAACGCTTGTACTTATCGTCTGCAAAGCTATGTCGCGTGCTGCGGTATGCGGAGACACTAAAATCACCATAGTATAACACAGATGAAGCTACTAAGTTGATGTAATAGCCAGTAAGAAGTAGTACAATTCAAGTTTTAGGTATCGATTATTGACTTCTTATCTGGCTTTGGTGCCTTGTACATGAGCTAGGACCTTAAGTTTCTGCATGAAACGAGGAGTAGCAGCCGAGTTGCACGGGAGAATGTGAAATGTGTTTATATGTAGTAAAAACCGGAGAAATTCGTCCGTTTTCGTCATTTGTTATCGAGTCGACTGTAAGCCAGATCGTCACATTGGCCGCTCTTCTCTCTGAAACGGTTGTACTTATCGTCTGCAAAGCTATGTCGCGTGCTGCGGTATGCGGAGACACTAAAATCACCATAGTAGAACACAGATGAAGCTTCTAAGTTGATGCAATAGCCAGTAAGAAGTAGAACAATTCAAGTTTTAGGTATCGATTATTGACTTTTTAGCTGGCTTCGGTACCTTGGACATGAGCTAGGACCTTAAGATTCTGCATGAGAGGAGGACTAGCAACCGAGTTGCACGAGAGAATGTAAAAAGTGTTCATATGTAGTATAAACCTGAGAAATCCGTCCGTTTTCGTCATTTGTTATCGAATCGACTTAAAGCCAGATCGTCACATTGGCCGCTCTTCTCTCTGAGACGGTTGTACTTATCGTCTGCAAAGCTATGTCGCGTGCTGCGGTATGCTGAGACACTAAAAGCACCATAGTAGAACACAGATGAAGCTTCTAAGTTGATGTAATAGCCAGTAAGAAGTAGTACAATTCAAGTTTTAGGTATCCATTATTGACTTTTTAGCTGGCTTTGGTGCCTTGGACATGAGCTAGGACCTTGACGTTCTGCATGAAAGAAGGACTAGCAGCCGAGTTGCACGGGAGACTGTGAAAAGTTTTCATATGTAGTAAAAACCTGAGAAATCCGTCCGTTTTCGTCATTTGTTATCGAATCGACTTAAAGCCAAATCGTCACATTGGCTACTCTTCTCTCTGAAACGGTTGTACTTATCGTCTACAAAGCTATTTCGCGTGCTGCGGTATGTGGAGACACTAAAAGCACCATAGTAGAAAACAGATGAAGCTTCTAACTTGATGTAATAGCCAGTAAGAAGTAGTAGAATTCAAGTTTTAGGTATCGATTATTGACTTTTTAGCTGGCTTTGGTGCCTTGGACATGAGCTAGGACCTTAACATTCTGCATGAAAGGAGGACTAGCAACCGAGTTGCACGGGAGAATGTGAAAAGTGTTCATATGTAATAAAAACCTGAGAAATCCGTCCGTTTTCGTCGTTTGTTATCGAATCGACTTAAAGCCAGATCGTCACATTGGCCGCTCTTCTCTCTGAAACGGTTGTACTTATCGTCTACAAAGCTATGTCGCGTGCTGCGGTATGCGGAGACACTAAAAGCACCATAGTAGAACACAGATGAAGCTTCTAAGTTGATGTAATAGCCAGTAAGAAGTAGTACAATTCAAGTTTTAGGTATCGATTATTGCCTTTTTAGCTTGGTATGGTGCCTTGCACATGAGCTAGGACCTTAGGATTCTGCATGAAAGGAGGAGTAGCAGCCGAGGTGCACGGGAGAATGTGAAAAGTGTTCATATGTAGTAAAAACCTGAGAAATTCGTCCGTTTTCGTCATTTGTTATCGAATCGACTTAAAGCCAGATCGTCACATTGGCCGCTCTTCTCTCTGAAACGCTTGTACTTATCATCTGAAAAGCTATGTCGCGTGCTGCGGTATGCGGAGACACTAAAATCACCATAGTAGAACACAGATGAAGCTACTAAGTTGATGCAATAGCCAGTAAGAAGTAGTCCTATTCAAGATTTAGGTATTGAATATTGACCTTTTAGCTGGCTTTGGTGCCTTGGACATGAGCTAGGACCTTAAGATTCTGCATGAAAGGAGGACTAGCAGCCGAGTTGCACGGGAGAATGTGAAAAGTGTTCATATGTAGTAAAAACCTGAGAAATCCGTCCGTTTTCGTCATTTGTTATCGAATCGACTTAAAGCCAGATCGTCACATTGGCCGCTCTTCTCTCTGAGACGGTTGTACTTATCGTCTGCAAAGCTATGTCGCGTGCTGCGGTATGCTGAGACACTAAGAGCACCATAGTAGAACACAGATGAAGCTTCTAAGTTGATGTAATAGCCAGTAAGAAGTAGTACAATTCAAGTTTTAGGTATCGATTATTGCCTTTTTAGCTTGGTATGGTGCCTTGGACATGAGCTAGGACCTTAGGATTCTGCATGAAAGGAGGAGTAGCAGCCGAGGTGCACGGGAGAATGTGAAAAGTGTTCATATGTAGTAAAAACCTGAGAAATTCGTCCGTTTTCGTCATTTGTTATCGAATCGACTTAAAGCCAGATCGTCACATTGGCCGCTCTTCTCTCTGACACGCTTGTACTTATCATCTGAAAAGCTATGTCGCGTGCTGCGGTATGCGGAGACACTAAAATCACCATAGTAGAACACAGATGAAGCTACTAAGTTGATGCAATAGCCAGTAAGAAGTAGTCCAATTCAAGATTTAGGTATTGAATATTGACCTTTTAGCTGGCTTTGGTGCCTTGGACATGAGCTAGGACCTTAAGATTCTGCATGAAAGGAGGACTAGCAGCCGAGTTGCACGGGAGAATGTGAAAAGTGTTCATATGTAGTAAAAACCTGAGAAATCCGTCCGTTTTCGTCATTTGTTATCGAATCGACTTAAAGCCAGATCGTCACATTGGCCGCTCTTCTCTCTGAAACGGTTGTATTTATCGTCTGCAAAGCTATGTCGCGTGCTGCGCTATGCGGAGACACTAAAAGCACCATAGTAGAACACAGATGAAGCTTCTAAGTTGATGTAATAGCCAGTAAGAAGTTGTACAATTCAAGTTTTAGGTATCGATTATTGCCTTCTTAGCTGGCTTTGGTGCCTTGTACATGAGCTAGGACATTAAGATTCTGCATGAAAGGAGGAGTAGCAGCCGAGTTGCACGGGAGAATGTGAAATGTGTTTATATGTAGTAAAAACCGGAGAAATTCGTCCGTTTTCGTCATTTGTTATCGAATCGACTGAAAGCCAGATCGTCACATTGGCCGCTCTTCTCTCTGAAACGCTTGTACTTATCGTCTGCAAAGCTATGTCGCGTGCTGCGGTATGCGGAGACACTAAAATCAGCATAGTATAACACAGATGAAGCTACTAAGTTGATGTAATAGCCAGTAAGAAGTAGTCCAATTCAAGATTTAGGTATCGATTATTGACTTTTTAGCTGGCTTTGGTGCCTTGGACATGACCTAGGACCTTAAGATTCTGCATGAAAGGAGGACTAGCAGCCGAGTTGCACGGGAGAATGTGAAAAGTGTTCATATGTAGTAAAAACCTGAGAAATTCGTCCGTTTTCGTCATTTGTTATCGAATCGACTTAAAGCCAGATCGTCACATTGGCCGCCCTTCTCTCTGAAACGGTTGTACTTATCGTCTGCAAAGCTATGTCGCGTGCTGCGGTATGCGGAGACACTAAAATCACCATAGTAGAACACAGATGAAGCTTCTAAGTTGATGCAATAGCCAGTAAGAAGTAGAACAATTCAAGTTTTAGGTATCGATTATTGACTTTTTAGCTGGCTTCGGTACCTTGGACATGAGCTAGGACCTTAAGATTCTGCATGAAAGGAGGACTAGCAGCCGAGTTGCTCGAGAGAATGTAAAAAGTGTTCATATGTAGTAAAAACCTGAGAAATCCGTCCGTTTTTGGCATTTGTTATCGAATCGACTTAAAGCCAGATAGTCACATTGGCCGCTCTTCTCTCTGAAACGGTTGTACTTATCGTCTGCAAAGCTATGTCGCGTGCTGCGGTATGCTGAGACACTAAAAGCACCATAGTAGAACACAGCTGAAGCTTCTAAGTTGATGTAATAGCCAGTAAGAAGTAGTACAATTCAAGTTTTAGGTATCGATTATTGGCTTTTTAGCTGGCTTTGGTGCCTTGGACATGAGCTAGGACCTTGACATTCTGCATGAAAGAAGGACTAGCAGCCGAGTTGCACGGGAGACTGTGAAAAGTTTTCATATGTAGTAAAACCTGAGAAATCCGTCCGTTTTCGTCATTTGTTATCGAATCAACTTAAAGCCAAATCGTCACATTGGCTACTCTTCTCTCTGAAACGGTTGTACTTGTCGTCTACAAAGCTATGTCGCGTGCTGCGGTATGTGGAGACACTAAAAGCACCATAGTAGAACACAGATGAAGCTTCTAACTTGATGTAATAGCCAGTAAGTAGTAGTACAATTCAAGTTTTAGGTATCGATTATTGACTTTTTAGCTGGCTTTGGTGCCTTGGACATGAGCTAGGACCTTAACATTCTGCATGAAAGGAGGACTAGCAGCCGAGTTGCACGGGAGAATGTGAAAAGTGTTCATATGTAGTAAAAACCTGAGAAATCCGTCCGTTTTCGTCATTTGTTATCGAATCGACTTAAAGCCAGATCGTCACATTGGCCGCTCTTCACTCTGAAACGGTTGTACTTATCGTCCGCAAAGCTATGTCGCGTGCTGCGGTATGCGGAGACACTAAAAGCACCATAGTAGAACACAGATGAAGCTTCTAAGTTGATGTAATAGCCAGTAAGAAGTAGTACAATTCAAGTTTTAGGTATCGATTATTGCCTTTTTAGCTTGGTTTGGTGCCTTGGACATGAGCTAGGACCTTAGGATTCTGCATGAAAGATGGAGTAGCAGCCGAGTTGCACGGGAGAATGTGAAAAGTGTTCATATGTAGTAAAAACCTGAGAAATTCGTCCGTTTTCGTCATTTGTTATCGAATCGACTTAAAGCCAGATCGTCACATTGGCCGCTCTTCTCTCTGAAACGCTTGTACTTATCATCTGAAAAGCTATGTCGCGTGCTGCGGTATGCGGAGACACTAAAATCACCATATTAGAACACAGATGAAGCTACTAAGTTGATGCAATAGCCAGTAAGAAGTAGTCCAATTCAAGATTTAGGTATTGAATATTGACCTTTTAGGTGGCTTTGGTGCCTTGTACATGCGCTAGGTTCTTAAGATTCTGCATGAAAGGAGGAGTAGCAGCCGAGTTGCACGGGAGAATGTGAAATGTGGATATATGTAGTAAAAACCGGAGAAATTCGTCCGTTTTCGTCATTTGTTATCGAATCGACTGAAAGCCAGATCGTCACATTGGCCGCTCTTCACTCTGAAACGGTTGTACTTATCGTCCGCAAAGCTATGTCGCGTGCTGCGGTATGCGGAGACACTAAAAGCACCATAGTAGAACACAGATGAAGCTTCTAAGTTGATGTAATAGCCAGTAAGAAGTAGTACAATTCAAGTTTTAGGTATCGATTATTGACTTTTTAGCTGGCTTTGGTGCCTTGGACATGAGCTAGGACCTTAAGATTCTGCATGAAAGGAGGACTAGCAGCCGAGTTGCACGGGAGAATGTGAAAAGTGTTCATATGTAGTAAAAACCTGAGAAATCCGTCCGTTTTCGTCATTTGTTATCGAATCGACTTAAAGCCAGATCGTCACATTGGCCGCTCTTCTCTCTGAAACGGTTGTACTTATCGTCTGCAAAGCTATGTCGCGTGCTGCGGTATGCTGAGACACTAAAAGCACCATAGTAGAACACAGATGAAGCTTCTAAGTTGATGTAATAGCCAGTAAGAAGTAGTACAATTCAAGTTTTAGGTATCGATTATTGACTTTTTAGCTGGCTTTGGTGCCTTGGACATGAGCTAGGACCTTGACATTCTGCATGAAAGAAGGACTAGCAGCCGAGTTGCACGGGAGACTGTGAAAAGTTTTCATATGTAGTAAAACCTGAGAAATCCGTCCGTTTTCGTCACTTGTTATCGAATCGACTTAAAGCCAAATCGTCACATTGGCTACTCTTCTCTCTGAAACGGTTGTACTTGTCGTCTACAAAGCTATGTCGCGTGCTGCGGTATGTGGAGACACTAAAAGCACCATAGTAGAACACAGATGAAGCTTCTAACTTGATGTAATAGCCAGTAAGAAGTAGTACAATTCAAGTTTTAGGTATCGATTATTGACTTTTTAGCTGGCTTTGGTGCCTTGGACATGAGCTAGGACCTTAACATTCTGCATGAAAGGAGGACTAGCAGCCGAGGTGCACGGGAGAATGTGAAAAGTGTTCATATGTAATAAAAACCTGAGAAATCCGTCCGTTTTCGTCATTTGTTATCGAATCGACTTAAAGCCAGATCGTCACATTGGCCGCTCTTCTCTCTGAAACGGTTGTACTTATCGTCTACAAAGCTATGTCGCGTGCTGCGGTATGCGGAGACACTAAAAGCATCATAGTAGAACACAGATGAAGCTTCTAAGTTGATGTAACAGCCAGTAAGAAGTAGTACAATTCAAGTTTTAGGTATCGATTATTGCCTTTTTAGCTTGGTTTGGTGCCTTGGACATGAGCTAGGACCTTAGGATTCTGCATGAAAGGAGGAGTAGCAGCCGAGTTGCACGGGAGAATGTGAAAAGTGTTCATATGTAGTAAAAACATGAGAAATTCGTCCGTTTTCGTCATTTGTTATCGAATCGACTTAAAGCCAGATCGTCACATTGGCTGCTCTTCTCTCTGAAACGCTTGTACTTATCATCTGAAAAGCTATGTCGCGTGCTGCGGTATGCGGAGACACTAAAATCACCATAGTAGAACACAGATGAAGCTACTAAGTTGATGCAATAGCCAGTAAGAAGTAGTCCAATTCAAGATTTAGGTATTAAATATTGACCTTTTAGCTGGCTTTGGTGCCTTGGACATGAGCTAGGACCTTAAGATTCTGCATGAAAGGAGGACTAGCAGCCCAGTTGCACGGGAGAATGTGAAAAGTGTTCATATGCAGTAAAAACCTGCGAAATCCGTCCGTTTTCGTCATTTGTTATCGAATCGACTTAAAGCCAGATCGTCACATTGGCCGCTCTTCTCTCTGAAACGCTTGTACTTATCGTCTGCAAAGCTATGTCGCGTACTACGGTATTCGGAGACACTAAAAGCACCATAGTAGAACACAGATGAAGCTTCTAAGTTGATGTAATAGCCAGTAAGAAGTATTCCAATTCAAGTTTTAGGTATCGATTATTGACTTTTTAGCTGGCTTTGGTGCATTGGACATGAGCTAGGACCTTAACGTTCTGCATGAAAGGAGGACTAGCAGCCGAGTTGCATGGGAGAATGTGAAAAGTGTTCATATGTAGTAAAATCCTTAGAAATCCGTCCGTTTTCGTCATTTGTTATCGAATCGACTTAAGGCCAGATCGTCACATTGGCCACTCTTCTCCGTGAAACGGTTGTATTTATCGTCTGCAAAGCTATGTCGCGTGCTGCGGTATGCGGAGACACGAAATTCATCATAGTAGAACACAGATGAAGCTTCTAAGTTGATGTAATAGCCAGTAAGAAGTAGTACAATTCAAGTTTTAGGTATCGATTATAGACTTTTTAGCTGGCTTTGGTGCTTTGGACATGAGCTAGGACCTTGAGATTCTGCGTGAAAGGAGGACTAGCAGCAGAGTTGCTCGGGAGAATGTGAAAAGTGTTCGCATGTAGTAAAAACCTGAGAAATCCGTCCGTTTTCGTCATTTGTTATCGAATCGACTTAAAGCCAGATCGTCACATTGGCCGCTCTTCTCTCTGAAACGGTTGTGCTTATCGTCTGCAAAACTATGTCGCGTGCTGCGGTATGCGGAGAAACTAAAAGCACCGTAGTAGAACACAGATGAAGCTTCTAGGTTGATGCAATAGCCAGTAAGAAGTAGTACAGTTCAAGTTTTAGGTATCAATTATTGACTTTTTAGCTGTCTTTGATGCCTTGGACATGAGCTAGGACCTTAAGATTCTGCATGAAAGGAGGACTATCAGCCGAGTTGCACGGGAGAATGTGAAAAGTGTTCATATGTAGTAAAAACCTTAGAAATCCGTCCGTTTTCGTCATTTCTTATCGAATCGACTTAAAGCCAGATCTTCACATTGGCCGCTCTTCTCTCTGAAACGGTTGTACTTATCGTCTGCAAAGCTATGTCGCGTGCTGCGGTATGTGGAGACACTACAAGCACCATAGTAGAACAGAGATGAAGCTTCTAAGTTGATGTAATAGCCAGTAAGAAGTAGTACAATTCAAGTTTTAGGTATCGATTATTGACTTTTTAGCTGGCTTTGGTGCCTTGGACATGAGCTACGACCTTGAGATTCTGCGTGAATGGAGGACTAGCAGCAGAGTTGCTCGGGAGAATGTGAAAAGTGTTCGCAAGTAGTAAAAACCTGAGAAATCTGTCCGTTTTCTTCATTTGTTATCGAATCGACTTAAAGCCAGATCGTCACATTGGCCGCTCTTCTCTCTGAAACGGTTGTACTTATCTTCTGAAAAGCTATGTCGCGTGCTGCGGTATGTGGAGACACTAAATGCACCATAGTAGAACAGAGATGAAGCTTGTAAGTTGATGTAATAGCCAGTAAGAAGTAGTACAATTCAAGTTTTAGGAACTGAATATTGAATATTTAGCTGGCTTTGGTGCCTTGGACATGAGCTAGGACCTTAATATTCTGCATGAAAGGAGGACTAGCAGCCGAGTTGCACGGGAGAATGTGAAAAGTGTTCATATGTAATAAAAACCTGAGAAATCCGTCCGTTTTCGTCATTTGTTATCGAATCGACTTAAAGCCAGAGTGTCACATTGGCCGCTCGTCTCTCTGAAACGGTTGTACTTATCGTCTACAAAGCTATGTCGCGTGCTGCGGTATGCGGAGACACTAAAATCACCATAGTAGAACACAGATGAAGCTACTAAGTTGATGCAATAGCCAGTAAGAAGTAGTCCAATTCAAGATTTAGGTATTGAATATTGACCTTTTAGCTGGCTTTGGTGCCTTGGACATGAGCAAGGACCTTAAGATTCTGCATGAAAGGTGGACTAGCAGCCGAGTTGCACGGGAGAATGTGAAAAGTGTTCATATGTAATAAAAACCTGAGAAATCCGTCCGTTTTCGTCATTTGTTATCGAATCGACTTAAAGCCAGATGGTCACATTGGCCGCTCTTCTCTCTGAAACGGTTGTGCTTATCGTCTGCAAAACTATGTCGCGTGCTGCGGTATGCGGAGAAACTAAAAGCACCATAGTAGATCACAGATGAAGCTTCTAAGATGATGTATTAGCCAGTAAGAAGTAGTACAATTCAAGTTTTAGGTATCGAATATTGACTTTTTAGCTGGCTTTGGTGCCTTGGACATGAGCTAGGACCTTAACATTCTGCATGAAAGGAGGACTAGCAGCCGAGGTGCACGGGAGAATGTGAAAAGTGTTCATATGCAGTAAAAACCTGCGAAATCCGTCCGTTTTCGTCATTTGTTATCGAATCGACTTAAAGCCAGATCGTCACATTGGCCGCTCTTCTCTGTGAAACGGTTGTGCTTATCGTCTTCAAAACTATGTCGCGTGCTGCGGTATGCGGAGAAACTAAAAGCACCATAGTAGATCACAGATGAATCTTCTAAGATGATGTAATAGCCAGTAAGAAGTAGTACAATTCAAGTTTTAGGTAATGAATATTGACCTTTTAGCTGGCTTTGGTGCCTTGGACATGAGCTACGACATTAAGATTCTGCATGAAAGGAGGACTAGCAGTCGAGTTGCACGAGAGAATGTGTAAAGTGTTCATATGTAGTAAAAACCTGAGAAATCCGTCCGTTTTCGTCATTTGTTGTCGAATCGAGTTAAAGCCAGATCGTCACATTGGCTGCTCTTTTCTCTGAAACGGTTGTACTTATCGTCTGCAAAGCTATGTCGCGTGCTGCGCTACGCGGAGGCACTAAAACCACCATAGTAGAACACAGATGAAGCTTCTAAGTTGATGTAATAGGCAGTTAGAAGTAGTACAATTCAAGTTTTAGGTATCGATTATTGACTTCTTAGCTGGCTTTGGTGCCTTGGACATAAGCTATTACCTTAAGATTCTGCATGAAAGTAGGACTAGAAGCCGAGTTGCTCGGGAGAATTTGAAAAGTGTTCATATGTAGTAAAAACCTGAGAAATCCGTCCGTTTTCGTCATTTGTTATCGAATCGACTTAAAGCCAGATCGTCACATTGGCCGCTCTTCTCTCTGAAACGGTTGTACTTATCGTCTGCAAAGCTGTGTCGCGTGCTGCGGTATGCGGAGAAACTAAAAGCACCGTAGTAGAACACAGATGAAGCTTCTAAGTTGATGTAATAGCCAGTAAGAAGTTAGGTATCGATTATTGACTTTTTAGCTGGCTTTGGTGCCTTGGACATGAGCTACGACCTTGAGATTCTGCGTGAATGGAGGACTAGCAGCAGAGTTGCTCGGGAGAATGTGAAAAGTGTTCGCAAGTAGTAAAAACCTGAGAAATCCGTCCGTTTTCTTCATTTGTTATCGAATCGACTTAAAGCCAGATCGTCACATTGGCCGCTCTTCTCTCTGAAACGGTTGTACTTATCGTCTACAAAGCTATGTCGCGTGCTGCGGTATGCGGAGACACTAAAAGCATCATAGTAGAACACAGATGAAGCTTCTAAGTTGATGTAACAGCCAGTAAGAAGTAGTACTATTCAAGTTTTAGGTATCGATTATTGCCTTTTTAGCTTGGTTTGGTGCCTTGGACATGAGCTAGGACCTTAGGATTCTGCATGAAAGGAGGACTAGCAGCCGAGTTGCACGGGAGAATGTGAAAAGTGTTCATATGTAGTAAAAACATGAGAAATTCGTCCGTTTTCGTCATTTGTTATCGAATCGACTTAAAGCCAGATCGTCACATTGGCCGCTCTTCTCTCTGAAACGCTTGTACTTATCATCTGAAAAGCTATGTCGCGTGCTGCGGTATGCGGAGACACTAAAATCACCATAGTAGAACACAGATGAAGCTACTAAGTTGATGCAATAGCCAGTAAGAAGTAGTCCAATTCAAGATTTAGGTATTAAATATTGACCTTTTAGCTGGCTTTGGTGCCTTGGACATGAGCTAGGACCTTAAGATTCTGCATGAAAGGAGGACTAGCAGCCCAGTTGCACGGGAGAATGTGAAAAGTGTTCATATGCAGTAAAAACCTGCGAAATCCGTCCGTTTTCGTCATTTTTTATCGAATCGACTTAAAGCCAGATCGTCACATTGGCCGCTCTTCTCTCTGAAACGCTTGTACTTATCGTCTGCAAAGCTATGTCGCGTACTACGGTATTCGGAGACACTAAATGCACCATAGTAGAACACAGATGAAGCTCCTAAGATGATGTAATAGCCAGTAAGAAGTAGTAGAATTCAAGTTTTAGGTAATGAATATTGACCTTTTAGCTGGCTTTGGTGCCTTGGACATGAGCTAGGACCTTAAGATTCTGCATGAAAGGAGGACTAGCAGCCGAGTTGCACGGGAGAATGTGAAAAGTGTTCATATGTAGTAAAAACCTGAGAAATCCGTCCGTTTTCGTCATTTGTTATCGAATTGACTTAAAGCCAGATCGTCATATTGGCCGCTCTTCTCTCTGAAACGGTTGTACTTATCGACTGCAAAGCTGTGTCGCGTGCTGCGGTATGCGGAGAAACTAAAAGCACCGTAGTAGAACACAGATGAAGCTTCTAAGTTGATGTAATAGCCAGTAAGAAGATAGGTATCGATTATTGACTTTTTAGCTGGCTTTGGTGCCTTGGACATGAGCTAGGACCTTAACATTCTGCATGAAAGGAGGACTAGCAGCCGCGTTGCTCGGGAGAATGTGAAAAGTGTTCATATGTAGTAAAAACCTGAGAAATCCGTCCGGTTTCGTCATTTGTTATCGAATCGAGTTAAAGAGAGATCGTCACATTGGACGTTCTTCTCTCTGAAACGGTTGTACTTATCGTCTGCAAAGCTATGTCGCGTGCTGCGGTATGCTGAGACACTAAAAGCACCATAGTAGAACACAGATGAAGCTTCTAAGTTGATGTAATAGCCAGTAAGAAGTATTCCAATTCAAGTTTTAGGTATCGATTATTGACTTTTTAGCTGGCTTTGGTGCATTGGACATGAGCTAGGACCTTAACGTTCTGCATGAAAGGAGGACTAGCAGCCGAGTTGCATGGGAGAATGTGAAAAGTGTTCATATGTAGTAAAATCCTTAGAAATCCGTCCGTTTTCGTCATTTGTTATCGAATCGACTTAAGGCCAGATCGTCACATTGGCCACTCTTCTCCGTGAAACGGTTGTATTTATCGTCTGCAAAGCTATGTCGCGTGCTGCGGTATGCGGAGACACGAAATTCATCATAGTAGAACACAGATGAAGCTTCTAAGTTGATGTAATAGCCAGTAAGGAGTAGTACAATTCGAGTTTTAGGTATCGATTATAGACTTTTTAGCTAGCTTTGGTGCTTTGGACATGAGCTAGGACCTTGAGATTCTGCGTGAAAGGAGGACTAGCAGCAGAGTTGCTCGGGAGAATGTGAAAAGTGTTCGCATGTAGTAAAAACCTGAGAAATCCGTCCGTTTTCGTCATTTGTTATCGAATCGACTTAAAGCCAGATCGTCACATTGGCCGCTCTTCTCTCTGAAACGGTTGTGCTTATCGTCTGCAAAACTATGTCGCGTGCTGCGGTATGCGGAGAAACTAAAAGCACCGTAGTAGAACACAGATGAAGCTGCTAGGTTGATGCAATAGCCAGTAAGAAGTAGTACAGTTCAAGTTTTAGGTATCAATTATTGACTTTTTAGCTGTCTTTGATGCCTTGGACATGAGCTAGGGCCTTAAGATTCTGCATGAAAGGAGGACTATCAGCCGAGTTGCACGGGAGAATGTGAAAAGTGTTCATATGTAGTAAAAACCTTAGAAATCCGTCCGTTTTCGTCATTTCTTATCGAATCGACTTAAAGCCAGATCTTCACATTGGCCGCTCTTCTCTCTGAAACGGTTGTACTTATCGTCTGCAAAGCTATGTCGCGTGCTGCGGTATGTGGAGACACTACAAGCACCATAGTAGAACAGAGATGAAGCTTCTAAGTTGATGTAATAGCCAGTAAGAAGTAGTACAATTCAAGTTTTAGGTATCGATTATTGACTTTTTAGCTGGCTTTGGTGCCTTGGACATGAGCTACGACTTTGGGATTCTGCGTGAATGGAGGACTAGCAGCAGAGTTGCTCGGGAGAATGTGAAAAGTGTTCGCAAGTAGTAAAAACCTGAGAAATCTGTCCGTTTTCTTCATTTGTTATCGAATCGACTTAAAGCCAGATCGTCACATTGGCCGCTCTTCTCTCTGAAACGGTTGTACTTATCTTCTGAAAAGCTATGTCGCGTGCTGCGGTATGTGGAGACACTAAATGCACCATAGTAGAACAGAGATGAAGCTTGTAAGTTGATGTAATAGCCAGTAAGAAGTAGTACAATTCAAGTTTTAGGAACTGAATATTGAATATTTAGCTGGCTTTGGTGCCTTGGACATGAGCTAGGACCTTAATATTCTGCATGAAAGGAGGACTAGCAGCCGAGTTGCACGGGAGAATGTGAAAAGTGTTCATATGTAATAAAAACCTGAGAAATCCGTCCGTTTTCGTCATTTGTTATCGAATCGACTTAAAGCCAGAGTGACACATTGGCCGCTCGTCTCTCTGAAACGGTTGTACTTATCGTCTACAAAGCTATGTCGCGTGCTGCGGTATGCGGAGACACTAAAATCACCATAGTAGAACACAGATGAAGCTACTAAGTTGATGCAATAGCCAGTAAGAAGTAGTCCAATTCAAGATTTAGGTATTGAATATTGACCTTTTAGCTGGCTTTGGTGCCTTGGACATGAGCAAGGACCTTAAGATTCTGCATGAAAGGTGGACTAGCAGCCGAGTTGCACGGGAGAATGTGAAAAGTGTTCATATGTAGTAATAACGTGAGAAATCCGTCCGTTTTCGTCATTTGTTATCGAATCGACTTAAAGCCAGATCATCACATTGGCCGCTCTGCTCTCTGAAACGGTTGTACTTATCGTCTGCAAAGCTATGTCGCGTACTGCGGTATTCGGAGACACTAAAAGCACCATAGTAGAACACAGATGAAGCTCCTAAGATGATGTAATAGCCAGTAAGAAGTAGTACAATTCAAGTTTTAGGTAATGAATATTGACCTTTTAGCTGGCTTTGGTGCCTTGGACATGAGCTAGGACCTTAAGATTCTGCATGAAAGGAGGACTAGCAGCCGAGTTGCACGGGAGAATGTGAAAAGTGTTCATATGTAGTAAAAACCTGAGAAATCCGTCCGTTTTCGTCATTTGTTATCGAATCGACTTAAAGCCAGATGGTCACATTGGCCGCTCTTCTCTCTGAAACGGTTGTGCTTATCGTCTGCAAAACTATGTCGCGTGCTGCGGTATGCGGAGAAACAAGAAGCACCATAGTAGATCACAGATGAAGCTTCTAAGTTGATGTATTAGCCAGTAAGAAGTAGTACAATTCAAGTTTTAGGTATCGAATATTGACTTTTTAGCTGGCTTTGGTGCCTTGGACATGAGCTAGGACCTTAACATTCTGCATGAAAGGAGGACTAGCAGCCGAGGTGCACGGGAGAATGTGAAAAGTGATCATATGCAGTAAAAACCTGCGAAATCCGTCCGTTTTCGTCATTTGTTATCGAATCGACTTAAAGCCAGATCGTCACATTGGCCGCTCTTCTCTCTGAAACGGTTGTGCTTATCGTCTTCAAAACTATGTCGCGTGCTGCGGTATGCGGAGAAACTAAAAGCACCATAGTAGATCACAGATGAAGCTTCTAAGATGATGTAATAGCCAGTAAGAAGTAGTACAATTCAAGTTTTAGGTAATGAATATTGACCTTTTAGCTGGCTTTGGTGCCTTGGACATGAGCTAGGACATTAAGATTCTGCATGAAAGGAGGACTAGCAGTCGAGTTGCACGAGAGAATGTGTAAAGTGTTCATATGTAGTAAAAACCTGAGAAATCCGTCCGTTTCCGTCATTTGTTGTCGAATCGAGTTAAAGCCAGATCGTCACATTGGCTGCTCTTTTCTCTGAAACGGTTGTACTTATCGTCTGCAAAGCTACGTCGCGTGCTGCGCTACGCGGAGGCACTAAAACCACCATAGTAGAACACAGATGAAGCTTCTAAGTTGATGTAATAGGCAGTAAGAAGTAGTACAATTCAAGTTTTAGGTATCGATTATTGACTTCTTAGCTGGCTTTGGTGCCTTGGACATAAGCTATTACCTTAAGATTCTGCATGAAAGTAGGACTAGCAGCCGAGTTGCTCGGGAGAATTTGAAAAGTGTTCATATGTAGTAAAAACCTGAGAAATCCGTCCGTTTTCGTCATTTGTTATCGAATCGACTTAATGCCAGATCGTCACATTGGCCGCTCTTCTCTCTGAAACGGTTGTACTTATCGTCTGCAAAGCTGTGTCGCGTGCTGCGGTATGCGGAGAAACTAAAAGCACCGTAGTAGAACACAGATGAAGCTTCTAAGTTGATGTAATAGCCAGTAAGAAGTTAGGTATCGATTATTGACTTTTTAGCTGGCTTTGGTGCCTTTTACATGAGCTAGGACCTTAACATTCTGCATGAAAGGAGGACTAGCAGCCGAGTTGCACGAGAGAATGTGAAAAGTGTTCATATGTAGTAAAAACCTGAGAAATCCGTCCGTTTTCGTCATTTGCTATCGAATCGACTTAAAGCCAGATCGTCACATTGGCCGCTCTTCTCTCTGAAACGGTTGTACGTATCGTCTGCAAAGCTATGTCGCGTACTGCGGTATTCGGAGACACTAAAAGCACCATAGTAGAACACAGATGAAGCTCCTAAGATGATGTAATAGCCTGTAAGAAGTAGTACAATTCAAGTTTTAGGTAATGAATATTGACCTTTTAGCTGGCTTTGGTGCTTTGGACATGAGCTAGGACCTTAAGATTCTGCATGAAAGGAGGACTAGCAGCAGAGTTGCACGAGAGAATGTGAAAAGTTTTCATATGTAGTAAAAACCTGAGAAATCAGTCCGTTTTCGTCATTTGTTATCGAATCGACTTAAAGCCAGATCGTCACATTGGCCACTCTTCTCTCTGAAACGGTTGTATTTATCGTCTGCAAAGCTATGTCGCGTGCTGCGGTATGCGGAGACACTAAAAGCACCATAGTAGAACACAGATCAAGCTTCTAAGATGATGTAATAGCCAGTAAGAAGTAGTACAGTTCAAGTTTTAGGTATTGAATATTGACCTATTAGCTGGCTTTGGTGCCTTGGACATGAGCAAGGACCTTATGATTCTGCATGAAAGGAGGACTAGCAGTGGAGTTGCACGGGAGACTGTGAAAAGTGTTCATATGTAGTAAAAACCTGAGAAATCCGTCCATTTTCGTCATTTGTTATCGAATCGACGTAAAGCCAGATCGTCACATTGGCCGCTCTTCTCTCTGAAACGGTTGTACTTATCGTCTACAAAGCTATGTCGCGTGCTGCGCTAATCGGAGGCACTAAAAGCACCATAGTAGAACACAGATGAAGCTTCTAAGTTGATGTAATAGCCAGTAAGAAGTAGTACAATTCAAGTTTTAGGTATCGATTATTGACTTCTGAGCTGGCTTTGGTGCCTTGGACATGAGCTATTACCTTAAGATTCTGCATGAAAGTAGGACTAGCAGCCGAGTTGCACGGGAGACTGTGAAAAGTGTTCATATGTAGTAAAAACCTGAGAAATCCGTCCATTTTCGTCATTTGTTATCGAATCGAATTAAAGCCAGATCGTCACATTGGCCGCTCTTCTCTCTGAAACGGTTGTACTTATCGTCTGCAAAGCTATGTCGCGTGCTGCGGTATGTGGACACACTAATAGCACCATAGTAGAACAGAGATGAAGCTTCTAAGTTGATGTAATAGCCAGTAAGAAGAAGTAGAATTCAAGTTTTAGGTATCGATTATTGACTTTTTAGCTGGCTTTGGTGCCTTGGACATGAGCAAGGACCTTAAGATTCTGCATGAAAGGAGGACTAGCAGCCGAGTTGCACGGGAGAATGTGAAAAGTGTTCATATGTAGTAAAAACCTGAGAAATCCGTCCGTTTTCGTCATTTGTTATCGAATCGACTTAAAGCCAGATCGTCACATTGGCCGCTCTTCTCTCTGAAACGGTTGTACTTATCGTCTGCACAGCTATGTCGCGTGCTGCTGTATGCTGAGACACTAAAAGCACCATAGTAGAACACAGATGAAGCATCTAAGTTGTTGTAATAGCCAGTAAGAAGTAGTCCAATTCAAGTTTTAGGTATCGATTATTGACTTTTTAGCTGGCTTTGGTGACTTGGACATGAGCTAGGACCTTAAGATTCTGCATGAAAGGAGGACTAGCAACCGAGTTGCACGGGAGAATGTGAAAAGTGTTCATATGTAATAAAAACCTGAGAAATCCGTCCGTTTTCGTCATTTGTTATCGAATCGACTTAAAGCCAGATCGTCACTTTGGCCGCTCTTCTCTCTGAAACGGTTGTACTTATCGTCTACAAAGATATGTCGCGTGCTGCGGTATGCGGAGACACTAAAAGCACCATAGTAGAACACAGATGAAGATTCTAAGTTGATGTAATAGCCAGTAAGAAGTAGTACAATTCAAGTTTTAGGTATCGATTATTGACTTCTTAGCTGGCTTTGGTGACTTTGACATGAGCTATTACCTAAAGATTCTGCATGAAAGTAGGACTAGCAGCCGAGTTGCACGGGAGAATTTGAAAAGTGTTCATATGTAGTAAAAACCTGAGAAATCCGTCCGTTTTCGTCATTTGTTATTGAATCGACTTAAAGACAGATCGTCACATTGGCCGCTCTTCTCTCTGAAACGGTTGTACTTATCGTCTGCAAAGCTGTGTCGCGTGCTGCGGTATGCGGAGAAACTAAAAGCACTGTAGTAGAACACAGATGAAGCTTCTAAGTTGATGTAATAGCCAGTAAGAAGTTAGGTATCGATTATTGACTTTTTAGCTGGCTTTGGTGCCTTGGACATGAGCTAGGACCTTAACATTCTGCATGAGAGGAGGACTAGCAGCCGCGTTGCTCGGGAGAATGTGAAAAGTGTTCATATGTAGTAAAAACCTGAGAAATCCGTCCGGTTTCGTCATTTGTTATCGAATCGACTTAAAGCCAGATCGTCACATTGTCCGCTCTTCTCTCTGAAACGGTTGTACTTATCGTCTGCAAAGCTATGTCGCGTGCTGCGGTATTCGGAGTCACTATAAGCACCATAGTAGAACACAGATGAAGCTCCTAAGATGATGTAATAGCCAGTAAGAAATAGTACAATTCAAGTTTTAGGTAATGAATATTGACCTTTTAGCTGGCTTTGGTGCCTTGGACATGAGCTAGGACCTTAAGATTCTGCATGAAAGGAGGACTAGCAGCCGAGTTGCACGAGAGAATGTGAAAAGTGTTCATATGTAGTAAAAACCTGAGAAATCCGTCCGTTTTCGTCATTTGCTATCGAATCGACTTAAAGCCAGATCGTCACATTGGCCGCTCTTCTCTCTGAAACGGTTGTACGTATCGTCTGCAAAGGTATGTCGCGTACTGCGGTATTCGGAGACACTAAAAGCACCATAGTAGAACACAGATGAAGCTCCTAAGATGATGTAATAGCCAGTAAGAAGTAGTACAGTTCAAGTTGTATGTATCGGTTATTGACTTTTTAGCTGGCTTTGGTGCCTTGGACATGAGCTAGGACCTTAAGATTCTGCATGAAAGGAGGACTAGCAGCCGACTTGCACGGGAGAATGTGAAAAGTGTTCATATGTAGTAAAAACCTGAGAAATCCGTCGGTTTTCGTCACTTGTTATCGAATCGAGTTAAAGCCAGATCGTCACATTGGCTGCTCGTCTCTCTGAAACGGTTGTACTTATCATCTGCAAAGCTATGTCGCGTGCTGCGCTACGCGGAGGCACTAAAAGCACTATAGTAGAACACAGATGAAGCTTCTAAGTTGATGTAATAGCCAGTAAGAAGTAGTACAATTCAAGTTTTAGGTATCGATTATTGACTTCTTAGCTGGCTTTGGTGCCTTGGACATGAGCTATTACCTTAAGATTCTGCATGAAAGTAGGACTAGCAGCCGAGTTGCACGGGAGAATTTGAAAAGTGTTCATATGTAGTAAAAACCTGAGAAATCCATCCGTTTTCGTCATTTGTTATCGAATCGACTTAAAGCCAGATCGTCACATTGGCCGCTCTTCTCTCTGAAACGGTTGTACTTATCGTCTGCAAAGCTGTGTCGCGTGCTGCGGTATGCGGAGAAACTAAAAGCACCGTAGTAGAACACAGATGAAGCTTCTAAGTTGATGTAATAGCCAGTAAGAAGTTAGGTATCGATTATTGACTTTTTAGCTGGCTTTGGTGCCTTGGACATGAGCCAGGACCTTAAGATTCTGCATGAAAGGAGGACTAGCAGCCGAGTTGCACGAGAGAATGTGAAAAGTTTTCATATGTAGTAAAAACCTGAGAAATCCGTCCGTTTTCGTCATTTGTTATCGAATCGACTTAAAGCCAGATCGTCACATTGGCCGCTCTTCTCTCTGAAACGGTTGTACTTACCGTCTGCAAAGCTGTGTCGCGTGCTGCGGTATGCGGAGAAACTAAAAGCACCGTAGTAGAACACAGATGAAGCTTCTAAGTTGATGTAATAGCCAGTAAGAAGTTAGGTATCGATTATTGACTTTGTAGCTGGCTTTGGTGCATTGGACATGAGCTAGGACCTTAACGTTCTGCATGAAAGGAGGACTAGCAGCCGAGTTGCATGGGAGAATGTGAAACGTGTTCATATGTAGTAAAATCCTTGTAAATCCGTCCGTTTTCGTCATTTGTTATCGAATCGACTTTTAGCCAGATTGTCATATTGGCCGCTCTTCTCTCTGAAACGGTTGTGCTTATCGTCTGCAAAACTATATCGCGTGCTGCGGTATGCGGAGAAACTAAAAGCACCGCAGTAGAACACAGATGAAGCTTCTTAGTTGATGTAATAGCCAGTAAGAAGTAGTCCAATTCACGTTTTAGGTATTGATTATTGACTTTTTAGCTGGCTTTGGTGCCTTGGACATTAGCTAGGACCTTAAGATTCTGCATGAAGGGAGGACTAGCAGCCGAGTTGCACGGGAGAATGTGAAAAGTGTTCATATGTAATAAAAACCTGAGAAATCCGTCCGTTTTCGTCATTTGTTATCGAATCGACTTAAAGCCAGATCGTCACATTGGCCGCTCTTCTCACTGAAACGGTTGTACTTATTGTCTACAAAGCTATGTCGCGTGCTGCGGTATGCGGAGACACTAAAAGCACCATAGTAGAACACAGATGAAGCTTCTAAGTTGATGTAATAGCCAGTAAGAAGTAGTACAATTCAAGTTTTAGGTATCGGTTAATGACTTTTTAGCTGGCTTTGGTGCCTTGGACATGAGCTAGGACCTTAAGATTCTGCATGAAAGGAGGACTAGCTGCCGAGTTGCACGGGAGAATGTGAGAAGTGTTCATATGTAGTAAAAACCCAAGAAATCCGTCCGTTTTCGTCATTTGTTATCGAATCGTCTTAAAGCCAGATCGTCACATTGACCGCTCTTCCCTCTGAAACGGTTGTACTTATCGTCTGCAAATCTATGTCGCGTGCTGGGGTATGCGGAGACACTAAAAGCACCATAGTAGAACACAGATGAAGCTTCTAAGTTGATGTAATAGCCAGTAAGAAGTAGTACAATTGAAGTTTTAGTTATCGATTACTGACTTTGTAGCTGGCTTTGATGCCTTGGACATGAGCTAGGACCTTAAGATTCTGCATGAAAGGAGGACTAGCTGCCGAGTTTCACGGGAGAATGTGAAAACTGTTCATATGTAGTAAAAACCTGAGAAATCCGTCCGTTTTCGTCATTTGTTATCGAATCGACTTAAAGCCAGATCGTAACATTGGCCGCTCTTCTCTCTGAAACGCTTGTACTTATCGTCTGCAAAGCTATGTCGCGTGCTGCGGTATGCGGATACACTAAAATCACCATAGTAGAACAGAGATGAAGCTTCTAAGTTGATGCAATAGCCAGTAAGAAGTAGTACAATTCTAGTTTTACGTATCGGTTATTGACTTTTTAGCTGGCTTTAGTGCCTTGGACATGAGCTAGGACCTTAAGATTCTACATGAAAGGAGGACTAGCTGCCGAGTTGCACGGGAGAATGTGAAAAGTGTTCATATGTAGTAAAAACCCAAGAAATCCGTCCGTTTTCGTCATTTGTTATCGAATCGTCTTAAAGCCAGATCGTCACATTGACCGCTCTTCTCTCTGAAACGGTTGTACTTATCGTCTGCAAAGCTATGTCGCGTGCTGCGGTATGCGGAGACACTAAAAGCACCATAGTAGAACAAGGATGAAGCTTCTAAGATGATGTAATAGCCAGTAAGAAATAGTACAATTCAAGTTTTGGATATCGTTATTGACTTTTTAGCTGGCTTTGGTGCCTTGGACATGGGCTATGACCTTAAGATTCTGCATGAAAGGAGGACTAGCAGCCGAGTTGCACGGGAGAATGTGAAAAGTGTTCATATGTAGTAAAAACCTGAAAAATCCGTCCGTTTGCGTCATTTGTTATCGAATCGACTTAAAGCCAGATCGTCACATTTGCCGCTCTTCTCTCTGAAACCGTTGTACTTATCGTCTGCAAAGCTATGTCGCGTGCTGCGATATGCGGAGACACTAAAAGCACCATAGTAGAACACAGATGAAGCTTCTAAGTTAATGTAATAGCCAGTAAGAAGTAGTACAATTCAAGTTTTAAATATTGATTATTGACTTTTTAGCTGGCTTTGGTGCCTAGGACATGATCTAGGACCTTAAGATTCTGCATGAAAGAAGGACTATCAGCCAAATTGCCCGGGAGAATGTGAAAAGTGTTCATATGTAGTAAAAACCTGAGAAATCCGTCCGTTTTCGTCATTTGTTATCGAATCGACTTTTAGCCAGATCGTCACATTGGCCGCTCTTCTCTCTGAAACGGTTGTACTTATCTTCTGCAAAGCTATGTCGCGTGCTGCGGTATGTGAAGACACTAAAAGCACCATAGTAGAACAGAGACGAAGCTTCTAAGTTGATGTAACAGCCAGTAAGAAGTAGTAGAATTCAAGTTTTAGGTATTGATTATTGACTTTTTAGCTGGCTTTGGTGCCTTGGACATGAGCTAGGACCTTAAGATTCTGCATGAAAGGAGGACTAGCTGCCGAGTTGCACGGGAGAATGTGAAAAGTGTTCATATGTAATAAAATCCTGAGAAATGCGTCCGTTTTCGCCATTTGTTATCGAATCGACTTAAAGTCAGATCGTCACATTGGCCGCTCTTCTCTCTGAAACGGTTGTACTTATCGTCTGCAAAGCTATGTCGCGTGCTGCGGTATGCGGAGACACTAAAATCACCATAGTAGAACACAGATGAAGCTCCTAAGATGATGTAATAGCCAGTAAGAAGTAGTCCAATTCAAATTTAGGTATCGATTATTGACTTTTAAGCTGGCTTTGGTGACTTGGACACGAGCTAGGACCTTAAGATTCTGCATGAAAGGAGGACTAGCAACCGAGTTGCACGGGAGAATGTGAAAAGTGTTCATATGTAATACAAACCTGAGAAATAAGTCCGTTTTCGTCATTTGTTATCGAATCGACTTAAAGCCAGATCGTCACATTGGCCGCTCTTCTCTCTGAAACGGTTGTACTTATCGTCTACAAAGCTATGTCGCGCGCTGCGGTATGCGGAGACACTAAAAGCACCATAGTAGAACACAGATGAAGCTTCTAAGTTGATGTAATAGCCAGTAAGAAGTAGTACAATTCAAGTTTTAGGTATCGGTTATTGACTTTTTAGCTGGCTTTGGTGCCTTGGACATGAGCTAGGACCTTAAGATTCTGCATGAAAGGAGTACTAGCTGCCGAGTTGCACGGGAGAATGTGAAAAGTGTTCATATGTAGTAAAAACCCAAGAAATCCGTCCGTTTTCGTCATTTGTTATCGAATCGTCTTAAAGCCAGATCGTCACATTGACCGCTCTTCTCTCTGAAACGGTTGTACTTATCGTCTGCAAAGCTATGTCGCGTGCTGCGGTATGCGGAGACATTAAAAGCACCATAGTAGAACATAGATGAAGCTTCTACTTTGATGTAATAGCCAGTAAGAAGTAGTACAATTCAAGTTTTAAGTATTGATTATTGACCTTTTAGCTGCCTTGGTGCCTTGGACATGAGCTAGGACCTTGAGATTCTGCATGAAAGGAGGACTAGCAGCCGAGTTGCACGGGAGAATGTGAAAAGTGTTTATATGTAGTAAGAACCTAAGAAATCCGTCCGTTTTCGTCATTTGTTATCGAATCGACTTATAGCCAGATCGTCACATTGGCCGCTCTTCTCTCTGAAACGGTTGTACTTTTCGTCTGCAAAGCTATGTCGCGTGCTGCGGTATGCGGAGACACTAAAATCACCATAGTAGAACACAGATGAAGCATCTAAGTTGATGTAATAGCCAGTAAGAAGTAGTCCAATTCAAGTTTTAGGTATCGATTATTGACTTTTTAGCTGGCTTTGGTGACTTGGACATGAGCTAGGACCTTAAGGTTCTATATGAAAGGAGGACTAGCAACCGAGTTGCACGGTAGAATGTGAAAAGTGTTCATATGTAATAAAAACCTGAGAAATCCGTCCGTTTTCGTCATTTGTTATCGAATCGACTTAAAGCCAGATCGTCACATTGGCCGCTCTTCTCTCTGAAACGGTTGTACTTATCGTCTACAAAGCTATGTCGCGTGCTGCGGTATGCGGAGACACTAAAAGCACCATAGTAGAACACAGATGAAGCTTCTAAGTTGATGTAATAGCCAGTAAGAAGTAGTACAATTCAAGTTTTAGGTATCGGTTATTGACTTTTTAGCTGGCTTTGGTGACTTGGACATGAGCTAGGACCTTAAGATTCTGCATGAAAGGAGGACTAGCTGCCGAGTTGCACGGGAGAATGTGAAAAGTGTTCATATGTAGTAAAAACCCAAGAAATCCGTCCGTTTTCGTCATTTGTTATCGAATCGTCTTAAAGCCAGATCGTCACATTGGCCGCTCTTCTCTCTGAAACCGTTGTACTTTTCGTCTGCAAAGCTATGTCGCGTGCTGCGATATGCGGAGACACTAAAAGTACCATAGTAGAACACAGATGAAGCTTCTAAGTTGATGTAATAGCCAGTAAGAAGTAGTACAATACAAGTTTTAGATATTGATTATTGACTTTTTAGCTGGCTTTGGTGCCTTGGACATGATCTAGGACCTTAAGATTCTGCATGAAAGAAGGACTAGCAGCCGAGTTGCCCGGGAGAATGTGAAAAGTGTTCATATGTAGTAAAAACCTGAGAAATCCGTCCGTTTTCGTCATTTTTTTATCCAATCGAGTTAAAGCCAGATCGTCACATTGGCCGCTCTTCTCTCTGAAACGGTTGTACTTATCGTCTGCAAAACTATGTCGCGTGCTGCGGTATGCGGAGAAACTAAAAGCACCGTAGTAGAACATAGATGAACGTTCTAAGTTGATGTAATAGCCAGTAAGAAGTAGTCCAATTCAAGTTTGAGGTATCGATTATTGACTTTTTAGCTGGCTTTGGTGCCTTGGACATGAGCTAGGACCTTACGATTCTGCATAAAAGGAGGACTACCAGCCGAGTTGCACGGGAGAATGTGAAAAGTGTTCATATGTAGTAAAATCCTGAGACATCCGTCCGTTTTCGTCATTTGTTATCGAATCGACTTAAAGCCAGATCGTAACATTGGCCGCTCTTCTCTCTGAAACGGATGTACTTATCGTCTGCAAAGCTATGTCGCGTGCTGCGGTATGCGGATACACTAAAATCACCATAGTAGAACACAGATGAAGCTTCTAAGTTGATGCAATAGCCAGTAAGAAGTAGTACAATTCAAGTTTTAGGTATCGATTATTGACTTTTTAGCTGGCTTAGGTGCCTTGGACATGAGCTAGGACCTTAAGATTCTGCATGAAAAGAGGGCTAGCAGCCGAGTTGCACGGGAGAATGTGAAAAGTGTTCATATGTAGTAATAACCTGAGAAATCCGTCCGTTTTTGTCATTTGTTATCGAATCGACTTAAAGCCAGATCGTCACACTGGCCGCTCTTCTCTCTGAGACGGTTGTACTTATCGTCTGCAAAGCTATGTCGCGTGCTGCGGTATGCTGAGACACTAAAAGCACCATAGTAGAACACAGATGAAGCTTCTAAGTTGATGTAATAGCCAGTAAGAAGTAGTACAATTCTAGTTTTAGGTATCGGTTATTGACTTTTTAGCTGGCTTTAGTGCCTTGGACATGAGCTAGGACCTTAAGATTCTACATGACAGGAGGACTAGCTGCCGAGTTGCACGGGAGAATGTGAAAAGTGTTCATATGTAGTAAAAACCCAAGAAATCCGTCCGTTTTCGTCATTTGTTATCGAATCGACTTAAAGCCAGATCGTAACATTGGCCGCTCTTCTCTCTGAAACGCTTGTACTTATCGTCTGCAAAGCTATGTCGCGTGCTGCGGTATGCGGATACACTAAAATCACCATAGTAGAACAAGGATGAAGCTTCTAAGATGATGTAATAGCCAGTAAGAAATAGTACAATTCAAGTTTTGGATATCGTTATTGACTTTTTAGCTGGCTTTGGTGCCTTGGACATGGGCTATGACCTTAAGATTCTGCATGAAAGGAGGACTAGCAGCCGAGTTGCACGGGAGAATGTGAAAAGTGTTCATATGTAGTAAAAACCTGAAAAATCCGTCCGTTTGCGTCATTTGTTATCGAATCGACTTAAAGCCAGATCGTCACATTTGCCGCTCTTCTCTCTGAAACCGTTGTACTTATCGTCTGCAAAGCTATGTCGCGTGCTGCGATATGCGGAGACACTAAAAGCACCATAGTAGAACACAGATGAAGCTTCTAAGTTAATGTAATAGCCAGTAAGAAATAGTACAATTCAAGTTTTAAATATTGATTATTGACTTTTTAGCTGGCTTTGGTGCCTAGGACATGATCTAGGACCTTAAGATTCTGCATGAAAGAAGGACTATCAGCCAAATTGCCCGGGAGAATGTGAAAAGTGTTCATATGTAGTAAAAACCTGAGAAATCCGTCCGTTTTCGTCATTTGTTATCGAATCGACTTTTAGCCAGATCGTCACATTGGCCGCTCTTCTCTCTGAAACGGTTGTACTTATCTTCTGCAAAGCTATGTCGCGTGCTGCGGTATGTGAAGACACTAAAAGCACCATAGTAGAACAGAGACGAAGCTTCTAAGTTGATGTAACAGCCAGTAAGAAGTAGTAGAATTCAAGTTTTAGGTATTGATTATTGACTTTTTAGCTGGCTTTGGTGCCTTGGACATGAGCTAGGACCTTAAGATTCTGCATGAAAGGAGGACTAGCTGCCGAGTTGCACGGGAGAATGTGAAAAGTGTTCATATGTAATAAAATCCTGAGAAATGCGTCCGTTTTCGCCATTTGTTATCGAATCGACTTAAAGTCAGATCGTCACATTGGCCGCTCTTCTCTCTGAAACGGTTGTACTTATCGTCTGCAAAGCTATGTCGCGTGCTGCGGTATGCGGAGACACTAAAATCACCATAGTAGAACACAGATGAAGCTCCTAAGATGATGTAATAGCCAGTAAGAAGTAGTCCAATTCAAATTTAGGTATCGATTATTGACTTTTAAGCTGGCTTTGGTGACTTGGACACGAGCTGGGACCTTAAGATTCTGCATGAAAGGAGGACTAGCAACCGAGTTGCACGGGAGAATGTGAAAAGTGTTCATATGTAATACAAACCTGAGAAATAAGTCCGTTTTCGTCATTTGTTATCGAATCGACTTAAAGCCAGATCGTCACATTGGCCGCTCTTCTCTCTGAAACGGTTGTACTTATCGTCTACAAAGCTATGTCGCGTGCTGCGGTATGCGGAGACACTAAAAGCACCATAGTAGAACACAGATGAAGCTTCTAAGTTGATATAATAGCCAGTAAGAAGTAGTACAATTGAAGTTTTAGGTATCGGTTATTGACTTTTTAGCTGGCTTTGGTGCCTTGGACATGAGCTAGGACCTTAAGATTCTGCATGAAAGGAGTACTAGCTGCCGAGTTGCACGGGAGAATGTGAAAAGTGTTCATATGTAGTAAAAACCCAAGAAATCCGTCCGTTTTCGTCATTTGTTATCGAATCGTCTTAAAGCCAGATCGTCACATTGACCGCTCTTCTCTCTGAAACGGTTGTACTTATCGTCTGCAAAGCTATGTCGCGTGCTGCGGTATGCGGAGACATTAAAAGCACCATAGTAGAACACAGATGGAGCTACTACTTTGATGTAATAGCCAGTAAGAAGTAGTACAATTCAAGTTTTAAGTATTGATTATTGACCTTTTAGCTGCCTTGGTGCCTTGGACATGAGCTAGGACCTTGAGATTCTGCATGAAAGGAGGACTAGCAGCCGAGTTGCACGGGAGAATGTGAAAAGTGTTTATATGTAGTAAGAACCTAAGAAATCCGTCCGTTTTCGTCATTTGTTATCGAATCGACTTATAGCCAGATCGTCACATTGGCCGCTCTTCTCTCTGAAACGGTTGTACTTTTCGTCTGCAAAGCTATGTCGCGTGCTGCGGTATGCGGAGACACTAAAATCACCATAGTAGAACACAGATGAAGCATCTAAGTTGATGTAATAGCCAGTAAGAAGTAGTCCAATTCAAGTTTTAGGTATCGATTATTGACTTTTTAGCTGGCTTTGGTGACTTGGACATGAGCTAGGACCTTAAGGTTCTATATGAAAGGAGGACTAGCAACCGAGTTGCACGGTAGAATGTGAAAAGTGTTCATATGTAATAAAAACCTGAGAAATCCGTCCGTTTTCGTCATTTGTTAATGAATCGACTTAAAGCCAGATCGTCACATTGGCCGCTCTTCTCTCTGAAACGGTTGTACTTATCGTCTACAAAGCTATGTCGCGTGCTGCGGTATGCGGAGACACTAAAAGCACCATAGTAGAACACAGATGAAGCTTCTAAGTTGATGTAATAGCCAGTAAGAAGTAGTACAATTCAAGTTTTAGGTATCGGTTATTGACTTTTTAGCTGGCTTTGGTGACTTGGACATGAGCTAGGACCTTAAGATTCTGCATGAAAGGAGGACTAGCTGCCGAGTTGCACGGGAGAATGTGAAAAGTGTTCATATGTAGTAAAAACCCAAGAAATCCGTCCGTTTTCGTCATTTGTTATCGAATCGTCTTAAAGCCAGATCGTCACATTGGCCGCTCTTCTCTCTGAAACCGTTGTACTTTTCGTCTGCAAAGCTATGTCGCGTGCTGCGATATGCGGAGACACTAAAAGTACCATAGTAGAACACAGATGAAGCTTCTAAGTTGATGTAATAGCCAGTAAGAAGTAGTACAATACAAGTTTTAGATATTGATTATTGACTTTTTAGCTGGCTTTGGTGCCTTGGACATGATCTAGGACCTTAAGATTCTGCATGAAAGAAGGACTAGCAGCCGAGTTGCCCGGGAGAATGTGAAAAGTGTTCATATGTAGTAAAAACCTGAGAAATCCGTCCGTTTTCGTCATTTTTTTATCCAATCGAGTTAAAGCCAGATCGTCACATTGGCCGCTCTTCTCTCTGAAACGGTTGTACTTATCGTCTGCAAAACTATGTCGCGTGCTGCGGTATGCGGAGAAACTAAAAGCACCGTAGTAGAACATAGATGAACGTTCTAAGTTGATGTAATAGCCAGTAAGAAGTAGTCCAATTCAAGTTTTAGGTATCGATTATTGACTTTTTAGCTGGCTTTGGTGCCTTGGACATGAGCTAGGACCTTACGATTCTGCATAAAAGGAGGACTACCAGCCGAGTTGCACGGGAGAATGTGAAAAGTGTTCATATGTAGTAAAATCCTGAGACATCCGTCCGTTTTCGTCATTTGTTATCGAATCGACTTAAAGCCAGATCGTAACATTGGCCGCTCTTCTCTCTGAAACGGATGTACTTATCGTCTGCAAAGCTATGTCGCGTGCTGCGGTATGCGGATACACTAAAATCACCATAGTAGAACACAGATGAAGCTTCTAAGTTGATGCAATAGCCAGTAAGAAGTAGTACAATTCAAGTTTTAGGTATCGATTATTGACTTTTTAGCTGGCTTAGGTGCCTTGGACATGAGCTAGGACCTTAAGATTCTGCATGAAAAGAGGGCTAGCAGCCGAGTTGCACGGGAGAATGTGAAAAGTGTTCATATGTAGTAATAACCTGAGAAATCCGTCCGTTTTTGTCATTTGTTATCGAATCGACTTAAAGCCAGATCGTCACACTGGCCGCTCTTCTCTCTGAGACGGTTGTACTTATCGTCTGCAAAGCTATGTCGCGTGCTGCGGTATGCTGAGACACTAAAAGCACCATAGTAGAACACAGATGAAGCTTCTAAGTTGATGTAATAGCCAGTAAGAAGTAGTACAATTCTAGTTTTAGGTATCGGTTATTGACTTTTTAGCTGGCTTTAGTGCCTTGGACATGAGCTAGGACCTTAAGATTCTACATGACAGGAGGACTAGCTGCCGAGTTGCACGGGAGAATGTGAAAAGTGTTCATATGTAGTAAAAACCCAAGAAATCCGTCCGTTTTCGTCATTTGTTATCGAATCGATTTAAAGCCAGATCGTAACATTGGCCGCTCTTCTCTCTGAAACGCTTGTACTTATCGTCTGCAAAGCTATGTCGCGTGCTGCGGTATGCGGATACACTAAAATCACCATAGTAGAACAGAGATGAAGCTTCTAAGTTGATGCAATAGCCAGTAAGAAGTAGTACAATTCTAGTTTTAGGTATCGGTTATTGACTTTTTAGCTGGCTTTAGTGCCTTGGACATGAGCTAGGACCTTAAGATTCTACATGAAAGGAGGACTAGCTGCCGAGTTGCACGGGAGAATGTGAAAAGTGTTCATATGTAGTAAAAACCCAAGAAATCCGTCCGTTTTCGTCATTTGTTATCGAATCGTCTTAAAGCCAGATCGTCACATTGACCGCTCTTCTCTCTGAAACGGTTGTACTTATCGTCTGCAAAGCTATGTCGCGTGCTGCGGTATGCGGAGACACTAAAAGCACCATAGTAGAACAAGGATGAAGCTTCTAAGATGATGTAATAGCCAGTAAGAAATAGTACAATTCAAGTTTTGGATATCGTTATTGACTTTTTAGCTGGCTTTGGTGCCTTGGACATGGGCTATGACCTTAAGATTCTGCATGAAAGGAGGACTAGCAGCCGAGTTGCACGGGAGAATGTGAAAAGTGTTCATATGTAGTAAAAACCTGAAAAATCCGTCCGTTTGCGTCATTTGTTATCGAATCGACTTAAAGCCAGATCGTCACATTTGCCGCTCTTCTCTCTGAAACCGTTGTACTTATCGTCTGCAAAGCTATGTCGCGTGCTGCGATATGCGGAGACACTAAAAGCACCATAGTAGAACACAGATGAAGCTTCTAAGTTAATGTAATAGCCAGTAAGAAGTAGTACAATTCAAGTTTTAAATATTGATTATTGACTTTTTAGCTGGCTTTGGTGCCTAGGACATGATCTAGGACCTTAAGATTCTGCATGAAAGAAGGACTATCAGCCAAATTGCCCGGGAGAATGTGAAAAGTGTTCATATGTAGTAAAAACCTGAGAAATCCGTCCGTTTTCGTCATTTGTTATCGAATCGACTTTTAGCCAGATCGTCACATTGGCCGCTCTTCTCTCTGAAACGGTTGTACTTATCTTCTGCAAAGCTATGTCGCGTGCTGCGGTATGTGAAGACACTAAAAGCACCATAGTAGAACAGAGACGAAGCTTCTAAGTTGATGTAATAGCCAGTAAGAAGTAGTAGAATTCAAGTTTTAGGTATTGATTATTGACTTTTTAGCTGGCTTTGGTGCCTTGGACATGAGCTAGGACCTTAAGATTCTGCATGAAAGGAGGACTAGCTGCCGAGTTGCACGGGAGAATGTGAAAAGTGTTCATATGTAATAAAATCCTGAGAAATGCGTCCGTTTTCGCCATTTGTTATCGAATCGACTTAAAGTCAGATCGTCACATTGGCCGCTCTTCTCTCTGAAACGGTTGTACTTATCGTCTGCAAAGCTATGTCGCGTGCTGCGGTATGCGGAGACACTAAAATCACCATAGTAGAACACAGATGAAGCTCCTAAGATGATGTAATAGCCAGTAAGAAGTAGTCCAATTCAAATTTAGGTATCGATTATTGACTTTTAAGCTGGCTTTGGTGACTTGGACACGAGCTAGGACCTTAAGATTCTGCATGAAAGGAGGACTAGCAACCGAGTTGCACGGGAGAATGTGAAAAGTGTTCATATGTAATAAAAACCTGAGAAATAAGTCCGTTTTCGTCATTTGTTATCGAATCGACTTAAAGCCAGATCGTCACATTGGCCGCTCTTCTCTCTGAAACGGTTGTACTTATCGTCTACAAAAATATGTCGCGTGCTGCGGTATGCGGAGACACTAAAAGCACCATAGTAGAACACAGATGAAGCTTCTAAGTTGATGTAATAGCCAGTAAGAAGTAGTACAATTCAAGTTTTAGGTATCGGTTATTGACTTTTTAGCTGGCTTTGGTGACTTGGACATGAGCTAGGACCTTAAGATTCTGCAAGAAAGGAGGACTAGCTGCCGAGTTGCACGGGAGAATGTGAAAAGTGTTCATATGTAGTAAAAACCCAAGAAATCCGTCCGTTTTCGTCATTTGTTAACGAATCGTCTTAAAGCCAGATCGTCACATTGGCCGCTCTTCTCTCTGAAACCGTTGTACTTTTCGTCTGCAAAGCTATGTCACGTGCTGCGATATGCGGAGACACTAAAAGTACCATAGTAGAACACAGATGAAGCTTCTAAGTTGATGTAATAGCCAGTAAGAAGTAGTACAATACAAGTTTTAGATATTGATTATTGACTTTTTAGCTGGCTTTGGTGCCTTGGACATGATCTAGGACCTTAAGATTCTGCATGAAAGAAGGACTAGCAGCCGAGTTGCCCGGGAGAATGTGAAAAGTGTTCATATGTAGTAAAAACCTGAGAAATCCGTCCGTTTTCGTCATTTTTTTATCCAATCGAGTTAAAGCCAGATCGTCACATTGGCCGCTCTTCTCTCTGAAACGGTTGTACTTATCGTCTGCAAAACTATGTCGCGTGCTGCGGTATGCGGAGAAACTAAAAGCACCGTAGTAGAACATAGATGAACGTTCTAAGTTGATGTAATAGCCAGTAAGAAGTAGTCCAATTCAAGTTTTAGGTATCGATTATTGACTTTTTAGCTGGCTTTGGTGCCTTGGACATGAGCTAGGACCTTACGATTCTGCATAAAAGGAGGACTACCAGCCGAGTTGCACGGGAGAATGTGAAAAGTGTTCATATGTAGTAAAATCCTGAGACATCCGTCCGTTTTCGTCATTTGTTATCGAATCGACTTAAAGCCAGATCGTAACATTGGCCGCTCTTCTCTCTGAAACGGATGTACTAATCGTCTGCAAAGCTATGTCGCGTGCTGCGGTATGCGGATACACTAAAATCACCATAGTAGAACACAGATGAAGCTTCTAAGTTGATGCAATAGCCAGTAAGAGGTAGTACAATTCAAGTTTTAGGTATCGATTATTGACTTTTTAGCTGGCTTAGGTGCCTTGGACATGAGCTAGGACCTTAAGATTCTGCATGAAAAGAGGGCTAGCAGCCGAGTTGCACGGGAGAATGTGAAAAGTGTTCATATGTAGTAATAACCTGAGAAATCCGACCGTTTTTGTCATTTGTTATCGAATCGACTTAAAGCCAGATCGTCACACTGGCCGCTCTTCTCTCTGAGACGGTTGTACTTATCGTCTGCAAAGCTATGTCGCGTGCGGCGGTATGCGGAGACACTAAAAGCACCATAGTAGTACAAGGATGAAGCTTCTAAGATGATATAATAGCCAGTAAGAAATAGTACAATTCAAGTTTTGGATATCGTTATTGACTTTTTAGCTGGCTTTGGTGCCTTGGACATGGGCTATGACCTTAAGATTCTGCATGAAAGGAGGACTAGCAGCCGAGTTGCACGGGAGAATGTGAAAAGTTTTCATATGTAGTAAAAACCTGCGAAATCCGTCCGTTTGCGTCATTTGTTATCGAATCGACTTAAAGCCAGATCGTCACATTTGCCGCTCTTCTCTCTGAAACCGTTGTACTTATCGTCTGCAAAGCTATGTCGCGTGCTGCGATATGCGGAGACACTAAAAGCACCATAGTAGAACACAGATGAAGCTTCTAAGTTAATGTAATAGCCAGTAAGAAGTAGTACAATTCAAGTTTTAAATATTGATTATTGACTTTTTAGCTGGCTTTGGTGCCTTGAACATGATCTAGGACCTTAAGATTCTGCATGAAAGAAGGACTAGCAGCCAAATTGCCCGGGAGAATGTGAAAAGTGTTCATATGAAGTAAAAACCTGAGAAATCCGTCCGTCTTCGTCATTTGTTATCGAATCGACTTATAGCCAGATCGTCACATTGGCCGCTCTTCTCTCTGAAACGGTTGTACTTATCGTCTGCAAAGCTATGTCGCGTGCTGCGGTATGCGGAGACACTAAAATCACCATAGTAGAACACAGATGAAGCATCTAAGTTGATGTAATAGCCAGTAAGAAGTAGTCCAATTCAAGTTTTAGGTATCGATTATTGACTTTTTAGCTGGCTTTGGTGACTTGGACATGAGTTAGGACCTTAAGGTTCTATATGAAAGGAGGACTAGCAACCGAGTTGCACGGTAGAATGTGAAAAGAGTTCATATGTAATAAAAACCTGAGAAATCCGTCCGTTTTCGTCATTTGTTATCGAATCGACTTAAAGCCAGATCGTCACATTGGCCGCTCTTCTCTCTGAAACGGTTGTACTTATCGTCTACAAAGCTATGTCGCGTGCTGCGATATGCGGAGACACTAAAAGCACCATAGTAGAACACAGATGAAGCTTCTAAGTTGATGTAATAGCCAGTAAGAAGTAGTACAATTCAAGTTTTAGGTATCGGTTATTGACTTTTTAGCTGGCTTTGGTGACTTGGACATGAGCTAGGACCTTAAGATTCTGCATGAAAGGAGGACTAGCTGCCGAGTTGCACGGGAGAATGTGAAAAGTGTTCATTTGTAGTAAAAACCCAAGAAATCCGTCCGTTTTCGTTTTTGTTATCGAATCGTCTTAAAGCCAGATCGTCACATTGACCGCTCTTCTCTCTGAAACGGTTGTACTTATCGTCTACAAAGCTATGTCGCCTGCTGCGGTATGCGGATACACTAAAAGCACCATAGTAGAACACAGATGAAGCTTCTAAGTTGATGTAATAGCCAGTAAGAAGTAGTACAATTCAAGTTTTAAGTATTGATTATTGACCTTTTAGCTGCCTTGGTGCCTTGGACATGAGCTAGGACCTTGAGATTCTGCATGAAAGGAGGACTAGCAGCCGAGTTGCACGGGAGAATGTGAAAAGTGTTCGCATGTAGTAAAATCCTGAGAAATCCGTCCGTTTTCGTCATTTGTTATCGAATCGACTTATAGCCAGATCGTCACATTGGCCGCTCTTCTCTCTGAAACGGTTGTACTTATCGTCTGCAAAGCTATGTCGCGTGCTGCGGATTGCGGAGACAAGAAAATCTTCATAGTATAACACAGATGAAGCTTCTAAGTTGATGTAATAGCCAGTAAGAAGTAGTACAATTCAAGTTTTAGTTATCGATTATTGACTTTATAGCTGGCTTTGATGCCTTGGACATGAGCTAGGACCTCAAGATTCTGCATGAAAGGAGGACTAGCAGCCGAGTTGCACGGGAGAATGTGGAAAGTGTTCATATGTAGTAAAAACCTGAGAAATCCGTCCGTTTTCGTCATTTGTTATGGAATCGACTTAAAGCCAGATGGTCACATTGGCCGCTCTTCTCTCTGAAACGGTTGTACTTATCGTCTACAAAGCTATGTCGCGTGCTGCGGTATGCGGAGACACTAAAAGCACCATAGTAGAACACAGATGAAGCTTCTAAGTTGATGTAATAGCCAGTAAGAAGTAGTACAATTCAAGTTTTAGGTATCGGTTATTGACTTTTTAGCTGGCTTTGGTGACTTGGACATGAGCTAGGACCTTAAGATTCTGCATGAAAGGAGGACTAGCAACCGAGTTGCACGGGAGAATGTGAAAAGTGTTCATATGTAATAAAAACCTGAGAAATCCGTCCGTTTTCGTCATTTGTTATCGAATCGACTTAAAGCCAGATCGACACTTTGGCCGCTCTTCTCTCTGAAACGGTTGTACTTATCGTCTACAAAGCTATGTCGCGTGCTGCGGTATGCGGAGACACTAAAAGCACCATAGTAGAACACAGATGAAGATTCTAAGTTGATGTAATAGCCAGTAAGAAGTAGTACAATTCAAGTTTTAGGTATCGATTATTGACTTCTTAGCTGGCTTTGGTGACTTTGACATGAGCTATTACCTAAAGATTCTGCATGAAAGTAGGACTAGCAGCCGAGTTGCACGGGAGAATTTGAAAAGTGTTCATATGTAGTAAAAACCTGAGAAATCCGTCCGTTTTCGTCATTTGTTATTGAATCGACTTAAAGACAGATCGTCACATTGGCCGCTCTTCTCTCTGAAACGGTTGTACTTATCGTCTGCAAAGCTGTGTCGCGTGCTGCGGTATGCGGAGAAACTAAAAGCACTGTAGTAGAACACAGATGAAGCTTCTAAGTTGATGTAATAGCCAGTAAGAAGTTAGGTATCGATTATTGACTTTTTAGCTGGCTTTGGTGCCTTGGACATGAGCTAGGACCTTAACATTCTGCATGAGAGGAGGACTAGCAGCCGCGTTGCTCGGGAGAATGTGAAAAGTGTTCATATGTAGTAAAAACCTGAGAAATCCGTCCGGTTTCGTCATTTGTTATCGAATCGACTTAAAGCCAGATCGTCACATTGTCCGCTCTTCTCTCTGAAACGGTTGTACTTATCGTCTGCAAAGCTATGTCGCGTGCTGCGGTATTCGGAGTCACTATAAGCACCATAGTAGAACACAGATGAAGCTCCTAAGATGATGTAATAGCCAGTAAGAAATAGTATAATTCAAGTTTTAGGTAATGAATATTGACCTTTTAGCTGGCTTTGGTGCCTTGGACATGAGCTAGGACCTTAAGATTCTGCATGAAAGGAGGACTAGCAGCCGAGTTGCACGAGAGAATGTGAAAAGTGTTCATATGTAGTAAAAACCTGAGAAATCCGTCCGTTTTCGTCATTTGCTATCGAATCGACTTAAAGCCAGATCGTCACATTGGCCGCTCTTCTCTCTGAAACGGTTGTACTTATCGTCTGCAAAGCTATGTCGCGTGCTGCGGTATGCGGAGACACTAAAATCACCATAGTAGAACACAGATGAAGCATCTAAGTTGATGTAATAGCCAGTAAGAAGTAGTCCAATTCAAGTTTTAGGTATCGATTATTGACTTTTTAGCTGGCTTTGGTGACTTGGACATGAGCTAGGACCTTAAGGTTCTATATGAAAGGAGGACTAGCAACCGAGTTGCACGGTAGAATGTGAAAAGTGTTCATATGTAATAAAAACCTGAGAAATCCGTCCGTTTTCGTCATTTGTTATCGAATCGACTTAAAGCCAGATCGTCACATTGGCCGCTCTTCTCTCTGAAACGGTTGTACTTATCGTCTACAAAGCTATGTCGCGTGCTGCGATATGCGGAGACACTAAAAGCACCATAGTAGAACACAGATGAAGCTTCTAAGTTGATGTAATAGCCAGTAAGAAGTAGTACAATTCAAGTTTTAGGTATCGGTTATTGACTTTTTAGCTGGCTTTGGTGACTTGGACATGAGCTAGGACCTTAAGATTCTGCATGAAAGGAGGACTAGCTGCCGAGTTGCACGGGAGAATGTGAAAAGTGTTCATATGTAGTAAAAACCCAAGAAATCCGTCCGTTTTCGTTTTTGTTATCGAATCGTCTTAAAGCCAGATCGTCACATTGACCGCTCTTCTCTCTGAAACGGTTGTACTTATCGTCTACAAAGCTATGTCGCCTGCTGCGGTATGCGGATACACTAATAGCACCATAGTAGAACACAGATGAAGCTTCTAAGTTGATGTAATAGCCAGTAAGAAGTAGTACAATTCAAGTTTTAAGTATTGATTATTGACCTTTTAGCTGCCTTGGTGCCTTGGACATGAGCTAGGACCTTGAGATTCTGCATGAAAGGAGGACTAGCAGCCGAGTTGCACGGGAGAATGTGAAAAGTGTTCGCATGTAGTAAAATCCTGAGAAATCCGTCCGTTTTCGTCATTTGTTATCGAATCGACTTATAGCCAGATCGTCACATTGGCCGCTCTTCTCTCTGAAACGGTTGTACTTATCGTCTGCAAAGCTATGTCGCGTGCTGCGGATTGCGGAGACAAGAAAATCCTCATAGTATAACACAGATGAAGCTTCTAAGTTGATGTAATAGCCAGTAAGAAGTAGTACAATTCAAGTTTTAGTTATCGATTATTGACTTTATAGCTGGCTTTGATGCCTTGGACATGAGCTAGGACCTCAAGATTCTGCATGAAAGGAGGACTAGCAGCCGAGTTGCACGGGAGAATGTGGAAAGTGTTCATATGTAGTAAAAACCTGAGAAATCCGTCCGTTTTCGTCATTTGTTATGGAATCGACTTAAAGCCAGATGGTCACATTGGCCGCTCTTCTCTCTGAAACGGTTGTACTTATCGTCTACAAAGCTATGTCGCGTGCTGCGGTATGCGGAGACACTAAAAGCACCATAGTAGAACACAGATGAAGCTTCTAAGTTGATGTAATAGCCAGTAAGAAGTAGTACAATTCAAGTTTTAGGTATCGGTTATTGACTTTTTAGCTGGCTTTGGTGACTTGGACATGAGCTAGGACCTTAAGATTCTGCATGAAAGGAGGACTAGCTGCCGAGTTGCACGGGAGAATGTGAAAAGTGTTCATATGTAGTAAAAACCCAAGAAATCCGTCCGTTTTCGTCATTTGTTATCGAATCGTCTTAAAGCCAGATCGTCACATTGACCGCTCTTCTCTCTGAAACGGATGTACTTATCGTCTACAAAGCTATGTCGCGTGCTGCGGTATGCGGAGACACTAAACGCACCATAGTAGAACACAGATGAAGCTTCTAAGATGATGTAATAGCCAGTAAGAAATAGTACAATTCAAGTTTTAGATATCGTTATTGACTTTTTAGATGGCTTTGGTGCCTTGGACATGAGCAAGGACCTTAAGATTCTGCATGAAAGGAGGACTAGCAGCCGAGTTGCACGGGAGAATGTGAAAAGTGTTCATATGTAGTAAAAACCTGAGAAATCCGTCCGTTTTCGTCATTTGTTATCGAATCGACTTAAAGCCAGATCGTCACATTGGCCGCTCTTCTCTCTGAAACGGTTGTACTTATCGTCTGCACAGCTATGTCGCGTGCTGCTGTATGCTGAGACACTAAAAGCACCATAGTAGAACACAGATGAAGCATCTAAGTTGTTGTAATAGCCAGTAAGAAGTAGTCCAATTCAAGTTTTAGGTATCGATTATTGACTTTTTAGCTGGCTTTGGTGACTTGGACATGAGCTAGGACCTTAAGATTCTGCATGAAAGGAGGACTAGCAACCGAGTTGCACGGGAGAATGTGAAAAGTGTTCATATGTAATAAAAACCTGAGAAATCCGTCCGCTTTCGTCATTTGTTATCGAATCGACTTAAAGCCAGATCGTCACTTTGGCCGCTCTTCTCTCTGAAACGGTTGTACTTATCGTCTACAAAGCTATGTCGCGTGCTGCGGTATGCGGAGACACTAAAAGCACCATAGTAGAACACAGATGAAGATTCTAAGTTGATGTAATAGCCAGTAAGAAGTAGTACAATTCAAGTTTTAGGTATCGATTATTGACTTCTTAGCTGGCTTTGGTGACTTTGACATGAGCTATTACCTAAAGATTCTGCATGAAAGTAGGACTAGCAGCCGAGTTGCACGGGAGAATTTGAAAAGTGTTCATATGTAGTAAAAACCTGAGAAATCCGTCCGTTTTCGTCATTTGTTATTGAATCGACTTAAAGACAGATCGTCACATTGGCCGCTCTTCTCTCTGAAACGGTTGTACTTATCGTCTGCAAAGCTGTGTCGCGTGCTGCGGTATGCGGAGAAACTAAAAGCACTGTAGTAGAACACAGATGAAGCTTCTAAGTTGATGTAATAGCCAGTAAGAAGTTAGGTATCGATTATTGACTTTTTAGCTGGCTTTGGTGCCTTGGACATGAGCTAGGACCTTAACATTCTGCATGAGAGGAGGACTAGCAGCCGCGTTGCTCGGGAGAATGTGAAAAGTGTTCATATGTAGTAAAAACCTGAGAAATCCGTCCGGTTTCGTCATTTGTTATAGAATCGACTTAAAGCCAGATCGTCACATTGTCCGCTCTTCTCTCTGAAACGGTTGTACTTATCGTCTGCAAAGCTATGTCGCGTGCTGCGGTATTCGGAGTCACTATAAGCACCATAGTAGAACACAGATGAAGCTCCTAAGATGATGTAATAGCCAGTAAGAAATAGTACAATTCAAGTTTTAGGTAATGAATATTGACCTTTTAGCTGGCTTTGGTGCCTTGGACATGAGCTAGGACCTTAAGATTCTGCATGAAAGGAGGACTAGCAGCCGAGTTGCACGAGAGAATGTGAAAAGTGTTCATATGTAGTAAAAACCTGAGAAATCCGTCCGTTTTCGTCATTTGCTATCGAATCGACTTAAAGCCAGATCGTCACATTGGCCGCTCTTCTCTCTGAAACGGTTGTACGTATCGTCTGCAAAGCTATGTCGCGTACTGCGGTATTCGGAGACACTAAAAGCACCATAGTAGAACACAGATGAAGCTCCTAAGATGATGTAATAGCCAGTAAGAAGTAGTACAGTTCAAGTTGTATGTATCGGTTATTGACTTTTTAGCTGGCTTTGGTGCCTTGGACATGAGCTAGGACCTTAAGATTCTGCATGAAAGGAGGACTAGCAGCCGACTTGCACGGGAGAATGTGAAAAGTGTTCATATGTAGTAAAAACCTGAGAAATCCGTCGGTTTTCGTCACTTGTTATCGAATCGAGTTAAAGCCAGATCGTCACATTGGCTGCTCGTCTCTCTGAAACGGTTGTACTTATCATCTGCAAAGCTATGTCGCGTGCTGCGCTACGCGGAGGCACTAAAAGCACTATAGTAGAACACAGATGAAGCTTCTAAGTTGATGTAATAGCCAGTAAGAAGTAGTACAATTCAAGTTTTAGGTATCGATTATTGACTTCTTAGCTGGCTTTGGTGCCTTGGACATGAGCTATTACCTTAAGATTCTGCATGAAAGTAGGACTAGCAGCCGAGTTGCACGGGAGAATTTGAAAAGTGTTCATATGTAGTAAAAACCTGAGAAATCCGTCCGTTTTCGTCATTTGTTATCGAATCGACTTAAAGCCAGATCGTCACATTGGCCGCTCTTCTCTCTGAAACGGTTGTACTTATCGTCTGCAAAGCTGTGTCGCGTGCTGCGGTATGCGGAGAAACTAAAAGCACCGTAGTAGAACACAGATGAAGCTTCTAAGTTGATGTAATAGCCAGTAAGAAGTTAGGTATCGATTATTGACTTTTTAGCTGGCTTTGGTGCCTTGGACATGAGCTAGGACCTTAAGATTCTGCATGAAAGGAGGACTAGCAGCCGAGTTGCACGAGAGAATGTGAAAAGTTTTCATATGTAGTAAAAACCTGAGAAATCCGTCCGTTTTCGTCATTTGTTATCGAATCGAGTTAAAGCCAGATCGTCACATTGGCCGCTCTTCTCTCTGAAACGGTTGTACTTATCGTCTGCAAAGCTATGTCGCGTGCTGCGCTAATCGGAGGCACTAAAAGCACCATAGTAGAACACAGATGAAGCTTCTAAGTTGATGTAATAGCCAGTAAGAAGTAGTACAATCCAAGTTTTAGGTATCGATTATTGACTTCTTAGCTGGCTTTGGTGCCTTGGACATGAGCTATTACCTTAAGATTCTTCATGAAAGTAGGACTAGCAGCCGAGTTGCACGGGAGACTGTGAAAAGTGTTCATATGTAGTAAAAACCTGAGAAATCCGTCCGGTTTCGTCATTTGTTATCGAATCGACTTAAAGCCAGATCGTCACATTGGCCGCTCTTCTCTCTGAAACGGTTGTACTTACCGTCTGCAAAGCTGTGTCGCGTGCTGCGGTATGCGGAGAAACTAAAAGCACCGTAGTAGAACACAGATGAAGCTTCTAAGTTGATGTAATAGCCAGTAAGAAGTTAGGTATCGATTATTGACTTTGTAGCTGGCTTTGGTGCCTTGGACATGAGCTAGGACCTTAACATTCTGCATGAAAGGAGGACTAGCAGCCGCGTTGCTCGGGAGAATGTGAAAAGTGTTCATATGTAGTAAAAACCTGAGAAATCCGTCCGGTTTCGTCATTTGTTATCGAATCGACTTAAAGCCAGATCGTCACATTGGCCGCTCTTCTCTCTGAAACGGTTGTACTTATCGTCTGCAAAGCTATGTCGCGTGCTGCGGTATGCGGAGACACTAAAAGCACCATAGTAGAACACAGATGAAGCTTCTAAGTTGATGTAATAGCCAGTAAGAAGTAGTCCAATTCAAGTTTTAGGTATCGATTATTGACTTTTTTGCTGGCTTTGGTGCCTTGGACATGAGCTAGGACCTTAAGATTCTGCATAAAAGGAGGACTAGCAGCCCAGTTGCACGGGAGAATGTGAAAAGTGCTCATATGTAGTAAAAACCTGAGAAATCCGTCCGTTTTCGTCATTTGTTATCGAATCGACTTAAAGCCAGATCGTCACATTGGCCGCTCTTCTCTCTGAAACGGTTGTACTTATCGTCTGCAAAGCTATGTCGCGTGCTCCGGTATGCGGAGACAGTAAAAGCACCATAGTAGAACACATATGAAGCTTTAAAGTTGATGTAATAGCCAGTAACAAGTAGTATAGTTCAAGTTTTAGGTATCGATTATTGACTTTTTAGCTGGCTTTGGTGCATTGGACATTAGCTAGGACCTTAACGTTCTGCATGAAAGGAGGACTAGCAGCCGAGTTGCATGGGAGAATGTGAAACGTGTTCATATGTAGTAAAATCCTTGTAAATCCGTCCGTTTTCGTCATTTGTTATCGAATCGACTTTTAGCCAGATTGTCACATTGGCCGCTCTTCTCTCTGAAACGGTTGTGCTTATCGTCTGCAAAACTATATCGCGTGCTGCGGTATGCGGAGAAACTAAAAGCACCGCAGTAGAACACAGATGAAGCTTCTTAGTTGATGTAATAGCCAGTAAGAAGTAGTCCAATTCACGTTTTAGGTATTGATTATTGACTTTTTAGCTGGCTTTGGTGCCTTGGACATTAGCTAGGACCTTAAGATTCTGCATGAAAGGAGGACTAGCAGCCGAGTTGCACGGGAGAATGTGAAAAGTGTTCATATGTAATAAAAACCTGAGAAATCCGTCCGTTTTCGTCATTTGTTATCGAATCGACTTAAAGCCAGATCGTCACATTGGCCGCTCTTCTCACTGAAACGGTTGTACTTATTGTCTACAAAGCTATGTCGCGTGCTGCGGTATGCGGAGACACTAAAAGCACCATAGTAGAACACAGATGAAGCTTCTAAGTTGATGTAATAGCCAGTAAGAAGTAGTACAATTCAAGTTTTAGGTATCGGTTATTGACTTTTTAGCTGGCTTTGGTGCCTTGGACATGAGCTAGGACCTTAAGATTCTGCATGAAAGGAGGACTAGCTGCCGAGTTGCACGGGAGAATGTGAGAAGTGTTCATATGTAGTAAAAACCCAAGAAATCCGTCCGTTTTCGTCATTTGTTATCGAATCGTCTTAAAGCCAGATCGTCACATTGACCGCTCTTCCCTCTGAAACGGTTGTACTTATCGTCGGCTAATCTATGTCGCGTGCTGGGGTATGCGGAGACACTAAAAGCACCATAGTAGAACACAGATGAAGCTTCTAAGTTGATGTAATAGCCAGTAAGAAGTAGTACAATTGAAGTTTTAGTTATCGATTACTGACTTTGTAGCTGGCTTTGATGCGTTGGACATGAGCTAGGACCTTAAGATTCTGCATGAAAGGAGGACTAGCTGCCGAGTTTCACGGGAGAATGTGAAAACTGTTCATATGTAGTAAAAACCTGAGAAATCCGTCCGTTTTCGTCATTTGTTATCGAATCGACTTAAAGCCAGATCGTAACATTGGCCGCTCTTCTCTCTGAAACGCTTGTACTTATCGTCTGCAAAGCTATGTCGCGTGCTGCGGTATGCGGATACACTAAAATCACCATAGTAGAACAGAGATGAAGCTTCTAAGTTGATGCAATAGCCAGTAAGAAGTAGTACAATTCTAGTTTTAGGTATCGGTTATTGACTTTTTAGCTGGCTTTAGTGCCTTGGACATGAGCTAGGACCTTAAGATTCTACATGAAAGGAGGACTAGCTGCCGAGTTGCACGGGAGAATGTGAAAAGTGTTCATATGTAGTAAAAACCCAAGAAATCCGTCCGTTTTCGTCATTTGTTATCGAATCGTCTTAAAGCCAGATCGTCACATTGACCGCTCTTCTCTCTGAAACGGTTGTACTTATCGTCTGCAAAGCTATGTCGCGTGCTGCGGTATGCGGAGACACTAAAAGCACCATAGTAGAACAAGGATGAAGCTTCTAAGATGATGTAATAGCCAGTAAGAAATAGTACAATTCAAGTTTTGGATATCGTTATTGACTTTTTAGCTGGCTTTGGTGCCTTGGACATGGGCTATGACCTTAAGATTCTGCATGAAAGGAGGACTAGCAGCCGAGTTGCACGGGAGAATGTGAAAAGTGTTCATATGTAGTAAAAACCTGAAAAATCCGTCCGTTTGCGTCATTTGTTATCGAATCGACTTAAAGCCAGATCGTCACATTTGCCGCTCTTCTCTCTGAAACCGTTGTACTTATCGTCTGCAAAGCTATGTCGCGTGCTGCGATATGCGGAGACACTAAAAGCACCATAGTAGAACACAGATGAAGCTTCTAAGTTAATGTAATAGCCAGTAAGAAGTAGTACAATTCAAGTTTTAAATATTGATTATTGACTTTTTAGCTGGCTTTGGTGCCTAGGACATGATCTAGGACCTTAAGATTCTGCACGAAAGAAGGACTATCAGCCAAATTGCCCGGGAGAATGTGAAAAGTGTTCATATGTAGTAAAAACCTGAGAAATCCGTCCGTTTTCGTCATTTGTTATCGAATCGACTTTTAGCCAGATCGTCACATTGGCCGCTCTTCTCTCTGAAACGGTTGTACTTATCTTCTGCAAAGCTATGTCGCGTGCTGCGGTATGTGAAGACACTAAAAGCACCATAGTAGAACAGAGACGAAGCTTCTAAGTTGATGTAATAGCCAGTAAGAAGTAGTAGAATTCAAGTTTTAGGTATTGATTATTGACTTTTTAGCTGGCTTTGGTGCCTTGGACATGAGCTAGGACCTTAAGATTCTGCATGAAAGGAGGACTAGCTGCCGAGTTGCACGGGAGAATGTGAAAAGTGTTCATATGTAATAAAATCCTGAGAAATGCGTCCGTTTTCGCCATTTGTTATCGAATCGACTTAAAGTCAGATCGTCACACTGGCCGCTCTTCTCTCTGAAACGGTTGTACTTATCGTCTGCAAAGCTATGTCGCGTGCTGCGGTATGCGGAGACACTAAAATCACCATAGTAGAACACAGATGAAGCTCCTAAGATGATGTAATAGCCAGTAAGAAGTAGTCCAATTCAAATTTAGGTATCGATTATTGACTTTTAAGCTGGCTTTGGTGACTTGGACACGAGCTAGGACCTTAAGATTCTGCATGAAAGGAGGACTAGCAACCGAGTTGCACGGGAGAATGTGAAAAGTGTTCATATGTAATAAAAACCTGAGAAATAAGTCCGTTTTCGTCATTTGTTATCGAATCGACTTAAAGCCAGATCGTCACATTGGCCGCTCTTCTCTCTGAAACGGTTGTACTTATCGTCTACAAAGCTATGTCGCGTGCTGCGGTATGCGGAGACACTAAAAGCACCATAGTAGAACACAGATGAAGCTTCTAAGTTGATGTAATAGCCAGTAAGAAGTAGTACAATTCAAGTTTTAAGTATTGATTATTGACCTTTTAGCTGCCTTAGTGCCTTGGACATGAGCTAGGACCTTGAGATTCTGCATGAAAGGAGGACTAGCAGCCGAGTTGCACGGGAGAATGTGAAAAGTGTTTATATGTAGTAAGAACCTAAGAAATCCGTCCGTTTTCGTCATTTGTTATCGAATCGACTTATAGCCAGATCGTCACATTGGCCGCTCTTCTCTCTGAAACGGTTGTACTTTTCGTCTGCAAAGCTATGTCGCGTGCTGCGGTATGCGGAGACACTAAAATCACCATAGTAGAACACAGATGAAGCATCTAAGTTGATGTAATAGCCAGTAAGAAGTAGTCCAATTCAAGTTTTAGGTATCGATTATTGACTTTTTAGCTGGCTTTGGTGACTTGGACATGAGCTAGGACCTTAAGGTTCTATATGAAAGGAGGACTAGCAACCGAGTTGCACGGTAGAATGTGAAAAGTGTTCATATGTAATAAAAACCTGAGAAATCCGTCCGTTTTCGTCATTTGTTATCGAATCGACTTAAAGCCAGATCGTCACATTGGCCGCTCTTCTCTCTGAAACGGTTGTACTTATCGTCTACAAAGCTATGTCGCGTGCTGCGGTATGCGGAGACACTAAAAGCACCATAGTAGAACACAGATGAAGCTTCTAAGTTGATGTAATAGCCAGTAAGAAGTAGTACAATTCAAGTTTTAGGTATCGGTTATTGACTTTTTAGCTGGCTTTGGTGACTTGGACATGAGCTAGGACCTTAAGATTCTGCATGAAAGGAGGACTAGCTGCCGAGTTGCACGGGAGAATGTGAAAAGTGTTCATATGTAGTAAAAACCCAAGAAATCCGTCCGTTTTCGTCATTTGTTATCGAATCGTCTTAAAGCCAGATCGTCACATTGGCCGCTCTTCTCTCTGAAACCGTTGTACTTTTCGTCTGCAAAGCTATGTCGCGTGCTGCGATATGCGGAGACACTAAAAGTACCATAGTAGAACACAGATGAAGCTTCTAAGTTGATGTAATAGCCAGTAAGAAGTAGTACAATACAAGTTTTAGATATTGATTATTGACTTTTTAGCTGGCTTTGGTGCCTTGGACATGATCTAGGACCTTAAGATTCTGCATGAAAGAAGGACTAGCAGCCGAGTTGCCCGGGAGAATGTGAAAAGTGTTCATATGTAGTAAAAACCTGAGAAATCCGTCCGTTTTCGTCATTTTTTTATCCAATCGAGTTAAAGCCAGATCGTCACATTGGCCGCTCTTCTCTCTGAAACGGTTGTACTTATCGTCTGCAAAACTATGTCGCGTGCTGCGGTATGCGGAGAAACTAAAAGCACCGTAGTAGAACATAGATGAACGTTCTAAGTTGATGTAATAGCCAGTAAGAAGTAGTCCAATTCAAGTTTTAGGTATCGATTATTGACTTTTTAGCTGGCTTTGGTGCCTTGGACATGAGCTAGGACCTTACGATTCTGCATAAAAGGAGGACTAGCAGCCGAGTTGCACGGGAGAATGTGAAAAGTGTTCATATGTAGTAAAATCCTGAGACATCCGTCCGTTTTCGTCATTTGTTATCGAATCGACTTAAAGCCAGATCGTAACATTGGCCGCTCTTCTCTCTGAAACGGATGTACTTATCGTCTGCAAAGCTATGTCGCGTGCTGCGGTATGCGGATACACTAAAATCACCATAGTAGAACACAGATGAAGCTTCTAAGTTGATGCAATAGCCAGTAAGAAGTAGTACAATTCAAGTTTTAGGTATCGATTATTGACTTTTTAGCTGGCTTAGGTGCCTTGGACATGAGCTAGGACCTTAAGATTCTGCATGAAAAGAGGGCTAGCAGCCGAGTTGCACGGGAGAATGTGAAAAGTGTTCATATGTAGTAATAACCTGAGAAATCCGTCCGTTTTTGTCATTTGTTATCGAATCGACTTAAAGCCAGATCGTCACACTGGCCGCTCTTCTCTCTGAGACGGTTGTACTTATCGTCTGCAAAGCTATGTCGCGTGCTGCGGTATGCTGAGACACTAAAAGCACCATAGTAGAACACAGATGAAGCTTCTAAGTTGATGTAATAGCCAGTAAGAAGTAGTACAATTCTAGTTTTAGGTATCGGTTATTGACTTTTTAGCTGGCTTTAGTGCCTTGGACATGAGCTAGGACCTTAAGATTCTACATGACAGGAGGACTAGCTGCCGAGTTGCACGGGAGAATGTGAAAAGTGTTCATATGTAGTAAAAACCCAAGAAATCCGTCCGTTTTCGTCATTTGTTATCGAATCGTCTTAAAGCCAGATCGTCACATTGACCGCTCTTCTCTCTGAAACGGTTGTACTTATCGTCTGCAAAGCTATGTCGCGTGCGGCGGTATGCGGAGACACTAAAAGCACCATAGTAGTACAAGGATGAAGCTTCTAAGATGATATAATAGCCAGTAAGAAATAGTACAATTCAAGTTTTGGATATCGTTATTGACTTTTTAGCTGGCTTTGGTGCCTTGGACATGGGCTATGACCTTAAGATTCTGCATGAAAGGAGGACTAGCAGCCGAGTTGCACGGGAGAATGTGAAAAGTTTTCATATGTAGTAAAAACCTGCGAAATCCGTCCGTTTGCGTCATTTGTTATCGAATCGACTTAAAGCCAGATCGTCACATTTGCCGCTCTTCTCTCTGAAACCGTTGTACTTATCGTCTGCAAAGCTATGTCGCGTGCTGCGATATGCGGAGACACTAAAAGCACCATAGTAGAACACAGATGAAGCTTCTAAGTTAATGTAATAGCCAGTAAGAAGTAGTACAATTCAAGTTTTAAATATTGATTATTGACTTTTTAGCTGGCTTTGGTGCCTTGGACATGATCTAGGACCTTAAGATTCTGCATGAAAGAAGGACTAGCAGCCAAATTGCCCGGGAGAATGTGAAAAGTGTTCATATGAAGTAAAAACCTGAGTAATCCGTCCGTCTTCGTCATTTGTTATCGAATAGACTTATAGCCAGATCGTCACATTGGCCGCTCTTCTCTCTGAAACGGTTGTACTTATCGTCTGCAAAGCTATGTCGCGTGCTGCGGTATGCGGAGACACTAAAATCACCATAGTAGAACACAGATGAAGCATCTAAGTTGATGTAATAGCCAGTAAGAAGTAGTCCAATTCAAGTTTTAGGTATCGATTATTGACTTTTTAGCTGGCTTTGGTTACTTGGACATGAGCTAGGACCTTAAGGTTCTATATGAAAGGAGGACTAGCAACCGAGTTGCACGGTAGAATGTGAAAAGTGTTCATATGTAATAAAAACCTGAGAAATCCGTCCGTTTTCGTCATTTGTTATCGAATCGACTTAAAGCCAGATCGTCACATTGGCCGCTCTTCTCTCTGAAACGGTTGTACTTATCGTCTACAAAGCTATGTCGCGTGCTGCGATATGCGGAGACACTAAAAGCACCATAGTAGAACACAGATGAAGCTTCTAAGTTGATGTAATAGCCAGTAAGAAGTAGTACAATTCAAGTTTTAGGTATCGGTTATTGACTTTTTAGCTGGCTTTGGTGACTTGGACATGAGCTCGGACCTTAAGATTCTGCATGAAAGGAGGACTAGCTGCCGAGTTGCACGGGAGAATGTGAAAAGTGTTCATATGTAGTAAAAACCCAAGAAATCCGTCCGTTTTCGTTTTTGTTATCGAATCGTCTTAAAGCCAGATCGTCACATTGACCGCTCTTCTCTCTGAAACGGTTGTACTTATCGTCTACAAAGCTATGTCGCCTGCTGCGGTATGCGGATACACTAAAAGCACCATAGTAGAACACAGATGAAGCTTCTAAGTTGATGTAATAGCCAGTAAGAAGTAGTACAATTCAAGTTTTAAGTATTGATTATTGACCTTTTAGCTGCCTTGGTGCCTTGGACATGAGCTAGGACCTTGAGATTCTGCATGAAAGGAGGACTAGCAGCCGAGTTGCACGGGAGAATGTGAAAAGTGTTCGCATGTAGTAAAATCCTGAGAAATCCGTCCGTTTTCGTCATTTGTTATCGAATCGACTTATAGCCAGATCGTCACATTGGCCGCTCTTCTCTCTGAAACGGTTGTACTTATCGTCTGCAAAGCTATGTCGCGTGCTGCGGATTGCGGAGACAAGAAAATCTTCATAGTATAACACAGATGAAGCTTCTAAGTTGATGTAATAGCCAGTAAGAAGTAGTACAATTCAAGTTTTAGTTATCGATTATTGACTTTATAGCTGGCTTTGATGCCTTGGACATGAGCTAGGACCTCAAGATTCTGCATGAAAGGAGGACTAGCAGCCGAGTTGCACGGGAGAATGTGGAAAGTGTTCATATGTAGTAAAAACCTGAGAAATCCGTCCGTTTTCGTCATTTGTTATGGAATCGACTTAAAGCCAGATGGTCACATTGGCCGCTCTTCTCTCTGAAACGGTTGTACTTATCGTCTACAAAGCTATGTCGCGTGCTGCGGTATGCGGAGACACTAAAAGCACCATAGTAGAACACAGATGAAGCTTCTAAGTTGATGTAATAGCCAGTAAGAAGTAGTACAATTCAAGTTTTAGGTATCGGTTATTGACTTTTTAGCTGGCTTTGGTGACTTGGACATGAGCTAGGACCTTAAGATTCTGCATGAAAGGAGGACTAGCTGCCGAGTTGCACGGGAGAATGTGAAAAGTGTTCATATGTAGTAAAAACCCAAGAAATCCGTCCGTTTTCGTCATTTGTTATCGAATCGTCTTAAAGCCAGATCGTCACATTGACCGCTCTTCTCTCTGAAACGGATGTACTTATCGTCTACAAAGCTATGTCGCGTGCTGCGGTATGCGGAGACACTAAACGCACCATAGTAGAACACAGATGAAGCTTCTAAGATGATGTAATAGCCAGTAAGAAATAGTACAATTCAAGTTTTAGATATCGTTATTGACTTTTTAGATGGCTTTGGTGCCTTGGACATGGGCTATGACCTTAAGATTCTGCATGAAAGGAGGACTAGCAGCCGAGTTGCACGGGAGAATGTGAAAAGTGTTCATATCTACTAAAAACCTGAGAAATCCGTCCGTTTGCGTCAATTGTTATCGAATCGACTTAAAGCCAGATCGTCACATTGGCCGCTCTTCTCTCTGAAACCGTTGTACTTTTCGTCTGCAAAGCTATGTCGCGTGCTGCGATATGCGGAGACACTAAAAGTACCATAGTAGAACACAGATGAAGCTTCTAAGTTGATGTAATAGCCAGTAAGAAGTAGTACAATACAAGTTTTAGATATTGATTATTGACTTTTTAGCTGGCTTTGGTGCCTTGGACATGATCTAGGACCTTAAGATTCTGCATGAAAGAAGGACTAGCAGCCGAGTTGCCCGGGAGAATGTGAAAAGTGTTCATATGTAGTAAAAACCTGAGAAATCCGTCCGTTTTCGTCATTTTTTTATCCAATCGAGTTAAAGCCAGATCGTCACATTGGCCGCTCTTCTCTCTGAAACGGTTGTACTTATCGTCTGCAAAACTATGTCGCGTGCTGCGGTATGCGGAGAAACTAAAAGCACCGTAGTAGAACATAGATGAAGGTTCTAAGTTGATGTAATAGCCAGTAAGAAGTAGTCCAATTCAAGTTTTAGGTATCGATTATTGCCTTTTTAGCTGGCTTTGGTGCCTTGGACATGAGCTAGGACCTTAAGATTCTGCATAAAAGGAGGACTACCAGCCGAGTTGCACGGGAGAATGTGAAAAGTGTTCATATGTAGTAAAAACCTGAGACATCCGTCCGTTTTCGTCATTTGTTATCGAATCGACTTAAAGCCAGATCGTAACATTGGCCGCTCTTCTCTCTGAAACGGATGTACTTATCGTCTGCAAAGCTATGTCGCGTGCTGCGGTATGCGGATACAAGAAAATCACCATAGTAGAACAGAGATGAAGCTTCTAAGTTGATGCAATAGCCAGTAAGAAGTAGTACAATTCAAGTTTTAGGTATCGATTATTGACTTTTTAGCTGGCTTAGGTGCCTTGGACATGAGCTAGGACCTTAAGATTCTGCATGAAAAGAGGGCTAGCAGCCGAGTTGCACGGGAGAATGTGAAAAGTGTTCATATGTAGTAATAACCTGAGAAATCCGTCCGTTTTTGTCATTTGTTATCGAATCGACTTAAAGCCAGATCGTCATACTGGCCGCTCTTCTCTCTGAGACGGTTGTACTTATCGTCTGCAAAGCTATGTCGCGTGCTGCGGTATGCTGAGACACTAAAAGCACCATAGTAGAACACAGATGAAGCTTCTAAGTTGATGTAATAGCCAGTAAGAAGTAGTACAATTCTAGTTTTAGGTATCGGTTATTGACTTTTTAGCTGGCTTTAGTGCCTTGGACATGAGCTAGGACCTTAAGATTCTACATGACAGGAGGACTAGCTGCCGAGTTGCACGGGAGAATGTGAAAAGTGTTCATATGTAGTAAAAACCCAAGAAATCCGTCTGTTTTCGTCATTTGTTATCGAATCGTCTTAAAGCCAGATCGTCACATTGACCGCTCTTCTCTCTGAAACGGTTGTACTTATCGTCTGCAAAGCTATGTCGCGTGCTGCGGTATGCGGAGACACTAAAAGCACCATAGTAGAACAAGGATGAAGCTTCTAAGATGATGTAATAGCCAGTAAGAAATAGTACAATTCAAGTTTTGGATATCGTTATTGACTTTTTAGCTGGCTTTGGTGCCTTGGACATGGGCTATGACCTTAAGATTCTGCATGAAAGGAGGACTAGCAGCCGAGTTGCACGGGAGAATGTGAAAAGTGTTCATATGTAGTAAAAACCTGCGAAATCCGTCCGTTTGCGTCATTTGTTATCGAATCGACTTAAAGCCTGATCGTCACATTTGCCGCTCTTCTCTCTGAAACCGTTGTACTTATCGTCTGCAAAGCTATGTCGCGTGCTGCGATATGCGGAGACACTAAAAGCACCATAGTAGAACACAGATGAAGCTTCTAAGTTAATGTAATAGCCAGTAAGAAGTAGTACAATTCAAGTTTTAAATATTGATTATTGACTTTTTAGCTGGCTTTGGTGCCTTGGACATGATCTAGGACCTTAAGATTCTGCATGAAAGAAGGACTAGCAGCCAAATTGCCCGGGAGAATGTGAAAAGTGTTCATATGAAGTAAAAACCTGAGAAATCCGTCCGTCTTCGTCATTTGTTATCGAATCGACTTATAGCCAGATCGTCACATTGGCCGCTCTTCTCTCTGAAACGGTTGTACTTATCGTCTGCAAAGCTATGTCGCGTGCTGCAGTATGCGGAGACACTAAAATCACCATAGTAGAACACAGATGAAGCATCTAAGTTGATGTAATAGCCCGTAAGAAGTAGTCCAATTCAAGTTTTAGGTATCGATTATTGACTTTTTAGCTGGCTTTGGTGACTTGGACATGAGCTAGGACCTTAAGGTTCTATATGAAAGGAGGACTAGCAACCGAGTTGCACGGTAGAATGTGAAAAGTGTTCATATGTAATAAAAACCTGAGAAATCCGTTCGTTTTCGTCATTTGTTATCGAATCGACTTAAAGCCAGATCGTCACATTGGCCGCTCTTCTCTCTGAAACGGTTGTACTTATCGTCTACAAAGCTATGTCGCGTGCTGCGATATGCGGAGACACTAAAAGCACCATAGTAGAACACAGATGAAGCTTCTAAGTTGATGTAATAGCCAGTAAGAAGTAGTACAATTCAAGTTTTAGGTATCGGTTATTGACTTTTTAGCTGGCTTTGGTGACTTGGACATGAGCTAGGACCTTAAGATTCTGCATGAAAGGAGGACTAGCTGCCGAGTTGCACGGGAGAATGTGAAAAGTGTTCATATGTAGTAAAAACCCAAGAAATCCGTCCGTTTTCGTCATTTGTTATCGAATCGTCTTAAAGCCAGATCGTCACATTGACCGCTCTTCTCTCTGAAACGGTTGTACTTATCGTCTACAAAGCTATGTCGCCTGCTGCGGTATGCGGATACACTAAAAGCACCATAGTAGAACACAGATGAAGCTTCTAAGTTGATGTAATAGCCAGTAAGAAGTAGTACAATTCAAGTTTTAAGTATTGATTATTGACCTTTTAGCTGCCTTGGTGCCTTGGACATGAGCTAGGACCTTGAGATTCTGCATGAAAGGAGGACTAGCAGCCGAGTTGCACGGGAGAATGTGAAAAGTGTTCGCATGTAGTAAAATCCTGAGAAATCCGTCCGTTTTCGTCATTTGTTATCGAATCGACTTATAGCCAGATCGTCACATTGGCCGCTCTTCTCTCTGAAACGGTTGTACTTATCGTCTGCAAAGCTATGTCGCGTGCTGCGGTATGCGGAGACAAGAAAATCTTCATAGTATAACACAGATGAAGCTTCTAAGTTGATGTAATAGCCAGTAAGAAGTAGTACAATTCAAGTTTTAGTTATCGATTATTGACTTTATAGCTGGCTTTGATGCTTTGGACATGAGCTAGGACCTCAAGATTCTGCATGAAAGGAGGACTAGCAGCCGAGTTGCACGGGAGAATGTGAAAAGTGTTCATATGTAGTAAAAACCTGAGAAATCCGTCCGTTTTCGTCATTTGTTATCGAATCGACTTTTAGCCAGATCGTCACATTGGCCGCTCTTCTCTCTGAAACGGTTGTACTTATCGTCTACAAAGCTATGTCGCGTGCTGCAGTATGCGGAGAGACTAAAAGCACCATAGTAGAACACAGATGAAGCTTCTAAGATGATATAATAGCCAGTAAGAAGTAGTACAATTCAAGTTTTAAGTATTGATTATTGACCTTTTAGCTGCCTTGGTGCCTTGGACATGAGCTAGGACCTTGAGATTCTGCATGAAAGGAGGACTAGCAGCCGAGTTGCACGGGAGAATGTGAAAAGTGTTCATATGTAGTAAAAACCTAAGAAATCCGTCCGTTTTCGTCATTTGTTATCGAATCGACTTATAGCCAGATCGTCACATTGGCCGCTCTTCTCTCTGAAACGGTTGTACTTATCGTCTGCAAAGCTATGTTGCGTGCTGCGGTATGCGGAGACACTAAAATCACCATAGTAGAACACAGATGAAGCATCTAAATTGATGTAATAGCCAGTAAGAAGTAGTCCAATTCAAGTTTTAGGTATCGATTATTGACTTTTTAGCTGGCTTTGGTGACTTGGACATGAGCTAGGACCTTAAGGTTCTATATGAAAGGAGGACTAGCAACCGAGTTGCACGGTAGAATGTGAAAAGTGTTCATATGTAATAAAAACCTGAGAAATCCGTCCGTTTTCGTCATTTGTTATCGAATCGACTTAAAGCCAGATCGTCACATTGGCCGCTCTTCTCTCTGAAACGGTTGTACTTATCGTCTACAAAGCTATGTCGCGTGCTGCGGTATGCGGAGACACTAAAAGCACCATAGTAGAACACAGATGAAGCTTCTAAGTTGATGTAATAGCCAGTAAGAAGTAGTACAATTCAAGTTTTAGGTATCGATTATTGACTTTTTAGCTGGCTTTGGTGACTTGGACATGAGCTAGGACCTTAAGATTCTGCATGAAAGGAGGACTAGCAGAGGAGTTGCACGGGTGAATGTGAGAAGTGTTCATATGTAGTAAAAACCTGAGAAATCCGTCCGTTTTCGTCATTTGTTATCGAATCGACTTAAAGCCAGATCGTCACATTGGCAGCTCTTCTCTCTGAAACCGTTGTACTTATCGTCTGCAAAGCTATGTCGCGTGCTGCGGTATGCGGAGACACTAAAGGCGCCATAGTAGAACACAGATGAAGCTTCTAAGTTGATGCAATAGCCAGTAAGAAGTTGTACAATTCAATTTTTAGGTATCGGTTATTGACTTTTTGGCTCGCTTTGGTCCCTTGGACATGAGCTAGGACCTTAAGATTCTGCATGAAAGGAGGACTAGGAGCAGAGTTGCACGGGAGAATGTGAAAAGTGTTCATATGTAGTAAAAACCTGAGAAATCCGTCCGTTTTCGTCATTTGTTATCGAATCGACTTTAAGCCAGATCGTCACATTGGTCACTCTTCTCTCTGAAACGGTTGTACTTATTGTCTGCAAAGCTATGTCGCGTGCTGCGGTATGCGGAGACACGAAAATTATCATAGTAGAACACAGATAAAGCTTCTAAGTTGATGTAATAGCCAGTAAGAACTAGTACAATTCAAGTTTTAGGTATCGATTATTGACTTTTTAGCTGGCTTTGGTGCCTTGGACATGAGCTAGGACCTTACGATTCTGCATGAAAGGAGGACTAGCAGCCGAGTTGCACGAGAGAATGTGTAAAGTGTTCATATGTAGTAAAAACCCAAGAAATCCGTCCGTTTTCGTCATTTGTTATCGAATCGACTTAAAGCCAGATCGTCACATTGACCGCTCTTCTCTCTGAAACGGTTGTACTTATCGTCTGCAAAGCTATGTCGCGTGCTGCGGTATGCGGAGACACTAAAAGCACCATAGTAGAACAAGGATGAAGCTTCTAAGATGATGTAATAGCCAGTAAGAAATAGTACAATTCAAGTTTTGGATATCGTTATTGACTTTTTAGCTGGCTTTGGTGACTTGGACATGGGCTATGACCTTAAGATTCTGCATGAAAGGAGGACTAGCAGCCGAGTTGCACGGGAGAATGTGAAAAGTGTTCATATGTAGTAAAAACCTGCGAAATCCGTCCGTTTGCGTCATTTGTTATCGAATCGACTTAAAGCCAGATCGTCACATTTGCCGCTCTTCTCTCTGAAACCGTTGTACTTATCGTCTGCAAAGCTACGTCGCGTGCTGCGATATGCGGAGACACTAAAAGCACCATAGTAGAACACAGATGAAGCTTCTAAGTTAATGTAATAGCCAGTAAGAAGTAGTACAATTCAAGTTTTAGATATTGATTATTGACTTTTTAGCTGGCTTTGGTGCCTTGGACATGATCTAGGACCTTAAGATTCTGCATGAAAGAAGGACTAGCAGCCAAATTGCCCGGGAGAATGTGAAAAGTGTTCATATGTAGTAAAAACCTGAGAAATCCGTCCGTTTTCGTCATTTGTTATCGAATCGACTTAAAGCCAGATCGTCACATTGGCCGCTCTTCTCTCTGAAACGGTTGTACTTATCGTCTACAAAGCTATGTCGCGTGCTGCGATATGCGGAGACACTAAAAGCACCATAGTAGAACACAGATGAAGCTTCTAAGTTGATGTAATAGCCAGTAAGAAGTAGTACAATTCAAGTTTTAGGTATCGGTTATTGACTTTTTAGCTGGCTTTGGTGACTTGGACATGAGCTAGGACCTTAAGATTCTGCATGAAAGGAGGACTAGCTGCCGAGTTGCACGGGAGAATGTGAAAAGTGTTCATATGTAGTAAAAACCCAAGAAATCCGTCCGTTTTCGTCATTTGTTATCGAATCGTCTTAAAGCCAGATCGTCACATTGACCGCTCTTCTCTCTGAAACGGTTGTACTTATCGTCTACAAAGCTATGTCGCCTGCTTCGGTATGCGGATACACTAAAAGCACCATAGTAGAACACAGATGAAGCTTCTAAGTTGATGTAATAGCCAGTAAGAAGTAGTACAATTCAAGTTTTAAGTATTGATTATTGACCTTTTAGCTGCCTTGGTGCCTTGGACATGAGCTAGGACCTTGAGATTTTGCATGAAAGGAGGACTAGCAGCCGAGTTGCACGGGAGAATGTGAAAAGTGTTCGCATGTAGAAAATCCTGAGAAATCCGTCCGTTTTCGTCATTTGTTATCGAATCGACTTATAGCCAGATCGTCACATTGGCCGCTCTTCTCTCTGAAACGGTTGTACTTATCGTCTGCAAAGCTATGTCGCGTGCTGCGGTATGCGGAGACAAGAAAATCTTCATAGTATAACACAGATGAAGCTTCTAAGTTGATGTAATAGCCAGTAAGAAGTAGTACAATTCAAGTTTTAGTTATCGATTATTGACTTTATAGCTGGCTTTGATGCCTTGGACATGAGCTAGGACCTTAAGATACTGCATGAAAGGAGGACTAGGAGCAGAGTTGCACGGGAGAATGTGAAAAGTTTTCATATGTAGTAAAAACCTGAGATATCCGTCCGTTTTCGTCATTTGTTATCGAATCGACTTAAAGCCAGATCGTCACATTGGCCGCTCTTCTCTCTGAAACGGTTGTACTTATCGTCTACAAAGCTATGTCGCGTGCTGCGGTATGCGGAGACACTAAAAGCACCATAGTAGAACACAGATGAAGCTTCTAAGTTGATGTAATAGCCAGTAAGAAGTAGTACAATTCAAGTTTTAGGTATCGATTATTGACTTTTTAGCTGGCTTTGGTGACTTGGACATGAGCTAGGACCTTAAGATTCTGCATGAAAGGAGGACTAGCAGAGGAGTTGCACGGGTGAATGTGAGAAGTGTTCATATGTAGTAAAAACCTGAGAAATCCGTCCGTTTTCGTCATTTGTTATCGAATCGACTTAAAGCCAGATCGTCACATTGGCAGCTCTTCTCTCTGAAACCGTTGTACTTATCGTCTGCAAAGCTATGTCGCGTGCTGCGGTATGCGGAGACACTAAAGGCGCCATAGTAGAACACAGATGAAGCTTCTAAGTTGATGCAATAGCCAGTAAGAAGTTGTACAATTCAATTTTTAGGTATCGGTTATTGACTTTTTGGCTCGCTTTGGTCCCTTGGACATGAGCTAGGACCTTAAGATTCTGCATGAAAGGAGGACTAGGAGCAGAGTTGCACGGGAGAATGTGAAAAGTGTTCATATGTAGTAAAAACCTGAGAAATCCGTCCGTTTTCGTCATTTGTTATCGAATCGACTTTAAGCCAGATCGTCACATTGGTCACTCTTCTCTCTGAAACGGTTGTACTTATTGTCTGCAAAGCTATGTCGCGTGCTGCGGTATGCGGAGACACGAAAATTATCATAGTAGAACACAGATAAAGCTTCTAAGTTGATGTAATAGCCAGTAAGAACTAGTACAATTCAAGTTTTAGGTATCGATTATTGACTTTTTAGCTGGCTTTGGTGCCTTGGACATGAGCTAGGACCTTACGATTCTGCATGAAAGGAGGACTAGCAGCCGAGTTGCACGAGAGAATGTGTAAAGTGTTCATATGTAGTAAAAACCCAAGAAATCCGTCCGTTTTCGTCATTTGTTATCGAATCGACTTAAAGCCAGATCGTCACATTGACCGCTCTTCTCTCTGAAACGGTTGTACTTATCGTCTGCAAAGCTATGTCGCGTGCTGCGGTATGCGGAGACACTAAAAGCACCATAGTAGAACAAGGATGAAGCTTCTAAGATGATGTAATAGCCAGTAAGAAATAGTACAATTCAAGTTTTGGATATCGTTATTGACTTTTTAGCTGGCTTTGGTGACTTGGACATGGGCTATGACCTTAAGATTCTGCATGAAAGGAGGACTAGCAGCCGAGTTGCACGGGAGAATGTGAAAAGTGTTCATATGTAGTAAAAACCTGCGAAATCCGTCCGTTTGCGTCATTTGTTATCGAATCGACTTAAAGCCAGATCGTCACATTTGCCGCTCTTCTCTCTGAAACCGTTGTACTTATCGTCTGCAAAGTTACGTCGCGTGCTGCGATATGCGGAGACACTAAAAGCACCATAGTAGAACACAGATGAAGCTTCTAAGTTAATGTAATAGCCAGTAAGAAGTAGTACAATTCAAGTTTTAGATATTGATTATTGACTTTTTAGCTGGCTTTGGTGCCTTGGACATGATCTAGGACCTTAAGATTCTGCATGAAAGAAGGACTAGCAGCCAAATTGCCCGGGAGAATGTGAAAAGTGTTCATATGTAGTAAAAACCTGAGAAATCCGTCCGTTTTCGTCATTTGTTATCGAATCGACTTAAAGCCAGATCGTCACATTGGCCGCTCTTCTCTCTGAAACGGTTGTACTTATCGTCTACAAAGCTATGTCGCGTGCTGCGATATGCGGAGACACTAAAAGCACCATAGTAGAACACAGATGAAGCTTCTAAGTTGATGTAATAGCCAGTAAGAAGTAGTACAATTCAAGTTTTAGGTATCGGTTATTGACTTTTTAGCTGGCTTTGGTGACTTGGACATGAGCTAGGACCTTAAGATTCTGCATGAAAGGAGGACTAGCTGCCGAGTTGCACGGGAGAATGTGAAAAGTGTTCATATGTAGTAAAAACCCAAGAAATCCGTCCGTTTTCGTCATTTGTTATCGAATCGTCTTAAAGCCAGATCGTCACATTGACCGCTCTTCTCTCTGAAACGGTTGTACTTATCGTCTACAAAGCTATGTCGCCTGCTTCGGTATGCGGATACACTAAAAGCACCATAGTAGAACACAGATGAAGCTTCTAAGTTGATGTAATAGCCAGTAAGAAGTAGTACAATTCAAGTTTTAAGTATTGATTATTGACCTTTTAGCTGCCTTGGTGCCTTGGACATGAGCTAGGACCTTGAGATTTTGCATGAAAGGAGGACTAGCAGCCGAGTTGCACGGGAGAATGTGAAAAGTGTTCGCATGTAGAAAATCCTGAGAAATCCGTCCGTTTTCGTCATTTGTTATCGAATCGACTTATAGCCAGATCGTCACATTGGCCGCTCTTCTCTCTGAAACGGTTGTACTTATCGTCTGCAAAGCTATGTCGCGTGCTGCGGTATGCGGAGACAAGAAAATCTTCATAGTATAACACAGATGAAGCTTCTAAGTTGATGTAATAGCCAGTAAGAAGTAGTACAATTCAAGTTTTAGTTATCGATTATTGACTTTATAGCTGGCTTTGATGCCTTGGACATGAGCTAGGACCTTAAGATACTGCATGAAAGGAGGACTAGGAGCAGAGTTGCACGGGAGAATGTGAAAAGTGTTCATATGTAGTAAAAACCTGAGATATCCGTCCGTTTTCGTCATTTGTTATCGAATCGACTTAAAGCCAGATGGTCACATTGGCCGCTCTTCTCTCTGAAACGGTTGTACTTATAGTCAGCAAAGATATGTCACGTACTGCGGTATTCGGAGACACTAAAAACACCATAGTAGAACACAGATGAAGCTTCTAAGATGATGTAATAGCCAGTAAGAAGTTGTACAATTCAATTTTTAGGTATCGGTTATTGACTTTTTGGCTCGCTTTGGTCCCTTGGACATGAGCTAGGACCTTAAGATTCTGCATGAAAGGAGGACTAGGAGCAGAGTTGCACGGGAGAATGTAAAAAGTGTTCATATGTAGTAAAAACCTGAGATATCCGTCCGTTTTCGTCATTTGTTATCGAATCGACTTTTAGCCAGATCGTCACTTTGGCCGCTCTTCTCTCTGAAACGGTTGTACTTATCGTCTACAAAGCTATGTCGCGTGCTGCGGTATGCGGAGACACTAAAAGCACCATAGTAGAACACAGATGAAGCTTCTAAGTTGATGTAATAGCCAGTAAGAAGTAGTACAATTCAAGTTTTAGGTATCGGTTATTGACTTTTTAGCTGGCTTTGGTGACTTGGACATGAGCTAGGACCTTAAGATTCTGCATGAAAGGAGGACTAGCTGCCGAGTTGCACGGGAGAATGTGAAAAGTGTTCATATGTAGTAAAAACCCAAGAAATCCGTCCGTTTTCGTCATTTGTTATCGAATCGTCTTAAAGCCAGATCGTCACATTGACCGCTCTTCTCTCTGAAACGGTTGTACTTATCGTCTACAAAGCTATGTCGCCTGCTGCGGTATGCGGATACACTAAAAGCACCATAGTAGAACACAGATGAAGCTTCTAAGTTGATGTAATAGCCAGTAAGAAGTAGTACAATTCAAGTTTTAAGTATTGATTATTGACCTTTTAGCTGCCTTGGTGCCTTGGACATGAGCTAGGACCTTGAGATTCTGCATGAAAGGAGGACTAGCAGCCGAGTTGCACGGGAGAATGTGAAAAGTGTTCGCATGTAGTAAAAACCTGAGATATCCGTCCGTTTTCGTCATTTGTTATCGAATCGACTTATAGCCAGATCGTCACATTGGCCGCTCTTCTCTCTGAAACGGTTGTACTTATCGTCTGCAAAGCTATGTCGCGTGCTGCGGTATGCGGAGACACTAAAATCACCATAGTAGAACACAGACGAAGCATCTAAGTTGATGTAATAGCCAGTAAGAAGTAGTACAATTCAAGTTTTAGTTATCGATTATTGACTTTATAGCTGGCTTTGGTGACTTGGACATGAGCTAGGACCTTAAGATTCTGCATGAAAGGAGGACTAGCTGCCGAGTTGCACGGGAGAATGTGAAAAGTGTTCATATGTAGTAAAAACCCAAGAAATCCGTCCGTTTTCGTCATTTGTTATCGAATCGACTTATAGCCAGATCGTCACATTGGCCGCTCTTTTCTCTGAAACGGTTGTACTTATCGTCTGCAAAGCTATGTCGCGTGCTGCGGTATGCGGAGACACTAAAATCACCATAGTAGAACACAGATGAAGCATCTAAGTTGATGTAATAGCCAGTAAGAAGTAGTACAATTCAAGTTTTAGTTATCGATTATTGACTTTATAGCTGGCTTTGATGCCTTGGACATGAGCTAGGACCTTAAGATTCTGCATGAAAGGAGGACTAGCAGCCGAGTTGCACGGGAGAATGTGGAAAGTGTTCATATGTAGTAAAAACCTGAGAAATCCGTCCGTTTTCGTCATTTGTTATGGAATCGACTTAAAGCCAGATGGTCACATTGGCCGCTCTTCTCTCTGAAACGGTTGTACTTATCGTCTGCAAAGATATGTCACGTACTGCGGTATTGGGAGACACTAAAAACACCATAGTAGAACACAGATGAAGCTTCTAAGATGATGTTATAGCCAGTAAGAAGTTGTACAATTCAATTTTTAGGTATCGGTTATTGACTTTTTGGCTCGCTTTGGTCCCTTGGACATGAGCTAGGACCTTAAGATTCTGCATGAAAGGAGGACTAGCAGCAGAGTTGCACGGGAGAATGTGAAAAGTGTTCATATGTAGTAAAAACCTGAGAAATCCGTCCGTTTTCGTCATTTGTTATCGAATCGACTTTTAGCCAGATCGTCACATTGGCCGCTCTTCTCTCTGAAACGGTTGTACTTATCGTCTACCAAGCTATGTCGCGTGCTGCAGTATGCGGAGAGACTAAAAGCACCATAGTAGAACACAGATGAAGCTTCTAAGATGATATAATAGCCAGTAAGAAGTAGTACAATTCAAGTTTTAAGTATTGATTATTGACCTTTTAGCTGCCTTGGTGCCTTGGACATGAGCTAGGACCTTGAGATTCTGCATGAAAGGAGGACTAGCAGCCGAGTTGCACGGGAGAATGTGAAAAGTGTTCGCATGTAGTAAAAACCTAAGAAATCCGTCCGTTTTCGTCATTTGTTATCGAATCGACTTATAGCCAGATCGTCACATTGGCCGCTCTTCTCTCTGAAACGGTTGTACTTATCCACTGCAAAGCTATGTCGCGTGCTGCGGTATGCGGAGACACTAAAATCACCATAGTAGAACACAGATGAAGCATCTAAATTGATGTAATAGCCAGTAAGAAGTAGTCCAATTCAAGTTTTAGGTATCGATTATTGACTTTTTAGCTGGCTTTGGTGACTTGGACACGAGCTAGGACCTTAAGGTTCTATATGAAAGGAGGACTAGCAACCGAGTTGCACGGTAGAATGTGAAAAGTGTTCATATGTAATAAAAACCTGAGAAATCCGTCCGTTTTCGTCATTTGTTATCGAATCGACTTAAAGCCAGATCGTCACATTGGCCGCTCTTCTCTCTGAAACGGTTGTACTTATCGTCTACAAAGCTATGTCGCGTGCTGCGGTATGCGGAGACACTAAAAGCACCATAGTAGAACACAGATGAAGCTTCTAAGTTGATGTAATAGCCAGTAAGAAGTAGTACAATTCAAGTTTTAGGTATCGGTTATTGACTTTTTAGCTGGCTTTGGTGACTTGGACATGAGCTAGGACCTTAAGATTCTGCATGAAAGGAGGACTAGCTGCCGAGTTGCACGGGAGAATGTGAAAAGTGTTCATATGTAGTAAAAACCCAAGAAATCCGTCCGTTTTCGTCATTTGTTATCGAATCGTCTTAAAGCCAGATCGTCACATTGACCGCTCTTCTCTCTGAAACGGTTGTACTTATCGTCTACAAAGCTATGTCGCCTGCTGCGGTATGCGGATACACTAAGAGCACCATAGTAGAACACAGATGAAGCTTCTAAGTTGATGTAATAGCCAGTAAGAAGTAGTACAATTCAAGTTTTAAGTATTGATTATTGACCTTTTAGCTGCCTTGGTGCCTTGGACATGAGCTAGGACCTTGAGATTCTGCATGAAAGGAGGACTAGCAGCCGAGTTGCACGGGAGAATGTGAAAAGTGTTCATATGTAGTAAAAACCTGAGAAATCCGTCCGTTTTCGTCATTTGTTATCGAATCGACTTAAAGCCAGATCGTCACATTGGCCGCTCTTCTCTCTGAACGGTTGTACATATCGTCTGCAAAGCTATGTCGCGTGCTGCGGTATGCGGAGACAAGAAAATCTTCATAGTAGAACACAGATGAAGCTTCTAAGTTGATGTAATAGCCAGTAAGAAGTAGTACAATTCAAGTTTTAGTTATCGATTATTGACTTTATAGCTGGCTTTGATGCCTTGGACATGAGCTAGGACCTTAAGATTCTGCATGAAAGGAGGACTAGCAGAGGAGTTGCACGGGTGAATGTGAGAAGTGTTCATACGTAGTAAAAACCTGAGAAATCCGTCCGTTTTCGTCATTTGTTATCGAATCGACTTAAAGCCAGATCGTCACATTGGCAATTCTTCTCTCTGAAACCGTTGTACTTATCGTCTGCAAAGCTATGTCGCGTGCTGCGGTATGCGGAGACACTAAAGGCGCCATAGTAGAACACAGATGAAGCTTCTAAGTTGATGCAATAGCCAGTAAGAAGTAGTACAATTCAAGTTTTATGTATCGATTATTGACTTTTTAGCTGTCTTCGGTGCCAAGGACATGAGCTAGGACCTTAAGATTCTGCATGAAAGGAGGACTAGCAGCCGAGTTGCACGGGAGAATGTGGAAAGTGTTCATATGTAGTAAAAACCTGAGAAATCCGTCCGTTTTCGTCATTTGTTATCGAATCGACTTAAAGCCAGATCGTCACATTGGTCACTCTTCTCTCTGAAACGGTTGTACTTATTGTCTGCAAAGCTATGTCGCGTGCTGCGGTATGCGGAGACACGAAAATTATCATAGTAGAACACAGATAAAGCTTCTAAGTTGATGTAATAGCCAGTAAGAACTAGTACAATTCAAGTTTTAGGTATCGATTATTGCCTTTTTAGCTGGCTTTGGTGACTTGGACATGGGCTATGACCTTAAGATTCTGCATGAAAGGAGGACTAGCAGCCGAGTTGCACGGGAGAATGTGAAAAGTTTTCATATCTACTAAAAACCTGAGAAATCCGTCCGTTTGCGTCATTTGTTATCGAATCGACTTAAAGCCAGATCGTCACATTGGCCGCTCTTCTCTCTAAAACGGTTGTACTTATCGTCTGCAAAGCTGTGTCGCGTGCTGCGGTATGCGGAGAAACTAAAAGCACCGTAGTAGAACATAGATGAAGCATCTAAGTTGATGTAATAGCCAGTAAGAAGTAGTCCAATTCAAGTTTTAGGTATCGATTATTGACTTTTTAGATGGCTTTGGTGACTTGGACATGAGCTAGGACCTTAAGATTCTGCATGAAAGGAGGACTAGAAGCCGAGTTGCACGGGAGAATGTGAAAAGTGTTCATATGTAGTAAAAACCTGAGAAATCCGTCCGTTTTCGTCATTTGTTATCGAATCGACTTAAAGCCAGATCGTCACATTGACCGCTCTTCTCTCTGAAACGGTTGTACTTATCGTCTGCAAAGCTATGTCGCGTGCTGCGGTATGCGGAGACATTAAAAGCACCATAGTAGAACTCAGATGAAGCTTCTAAGTTGATGTAATAGCCAGTAAGAAGTAGTAAAATTCAAGTTTTAAGTATTGTTTATTGACCTTTTAGCTGCCTTGGTGCCTTGGACATGAGCTAGGACCTTGAGATTCTGCATGAAAGGAGGACCAGCAGCCGAGTTGCACGGGAGAATGTGAAAAGTGTTCGCATGTAGTAAAAACCTAAGAAATCCGTCCGTTTTCGTCATTTGTTATCGAATCGACTTATAGCCAGATCGTCACATTGGCCGCTCTTCTCTCTGAAACGGTTGTACTTATCGTCTGCAAAGCTATGTCGCGTGCTGCGGTATGCGGAGACACTTAAATCACCATAGTAGAACACAGATGAAGCATCTAAGTTGATGTAATAGCCAGTAAGAAGTAGTCCAATTCAAGTTTTAGCTATCGATTATTGACTTTTTAGCTGGCTTTGGTGATTTGGACATGAGCTAGGACCTTAAGGTTCTATATGAAAGGAGGACTAGCAACCGAGTTGCACGATAGAATGTGAGAAGTGTTCATATGTAACAAAAACCTGAGAAATCCGTCCGTTTTCGTCATTTGTTATCGAATCGACTTAAAGCCAGATCGTCACATTGGCTGCTCTTCTCTCTGAAACAGGTGTACTTATCGTCTACAAAGCTATGTCGCGTGCTGCGGTATGCGGAGACACTAAAAGCACCATAGTAGAACACAGATGAAGCTTCTAAGTTGATGTAATAGCCAGTAAGAAGTAGTACAATTCAAGTTTTAGGTATCGGTTATTGACTTTTTAGCTGGCTTTGGTGACTTGGACATGAGCTAGGACCTTAAGATTCTGCATGAAAGGAGGACTAGCTGCCGAGTTGCACGGGAGAATGTGAAAAGTGTTCATATGTAGTAAAAACCCAAGAAATCCGTCCGTTTTCTTCATTTGTTATCGAATCGTCTTAAAGCCAGATCGTCACATTGACCGCTCTTCTCTCTGAAACGGTTGTACTTATCGTCTACTAAGCTATGTCGCCTGCTGCGGTATGCGGATACAGTAAAAGCACCATAGTAGAACACAGATGAAGCTTCTAAGTTGATGCAATAGCCAGTAAGAAGTAGTACAATTCAAGTTTTATGTATCGATTATTGACTTTTTAGCTGGCTTCGGTGCCAAGGACATGAGCTAGGACCTTAAGATTCTGCATGAAAGGAGGACTAGCAGCCGAGTTGCACGGGAGAATGTGGAAAGTGTTCATATGTAGTAAAAACCTGAGAAATCCGTCCGTTTACGTCATTTGTTATCGAATCGACTTAAAGCCAGATGGTCACATTGGCCGCTCTTCTCTCTGAAACGGTTGTACTTATCGTCTGCAAAGATATGTCACGTACTGCGGTATTCGGAGACACTAAAAACACCATAGTAGAACACAGATGAAGCTTCTAAGATGATGTAATAGCCAGTAAGAAGTTGTACAATTCAATTTTTAGGTATCGGTTATTGACTTTTTGGCTCTCTTTGGTCCCTTGGACATGAGCTAGGACCTTAAGATTCTGCATGAAAGGAGGACTAGGAGCAGAGTTGCACGGGAGAATGTGAAAAGTGTTCATATGTAGTAAAAACCTGAGAAATCCGTCCGTTTTCGTCATTTGTTATCGAATCGACTTAAAGCCAGATCGTCACATTGGCCACTCTTCTCTCTGAAACGGTTGTACTTATTGTCTGCAAAGCTATATCGCGTGCTGCGGTATGCGGAGACACGAAAATTATCATAGTAGAACACAGATAAAGCTTCTAAGTTGATGTAATAGCCAGTAAGAACTAGTACAATTCAAGTTTTAGATATCGTTATTGACTTTTTAGCTGGCTTTGGTGCCTTGGACATGGGCTATGACCTTAAGATTCTGCATGAAAGGAGGACTAGCAGCCGAGTTGCACGGGAGAATGTGAAAAGTGTTCATATCTACTAAAAACCTGAGAAATCCGTCCGTTTTCGTCATTTTTTTATCCAATCGAGTTAAAGCCAGATCGTCACATTGGCCGCTCTTCTCTCTGAAACGGTTGTACTTATCGTCTGCAAAACTATGTCGCGTACTGCGGTATTCGGAGACACTAAACGCACCATAGTAGAACACAGATGAAGCTTCTAAGTTGATGTAATAGCCAGTAAGAAGTAGTACAATTCAAGTTTTAGATATTGATTATTGACTTTTTAGCTGGCTTTGGTGCCTTGGACATGATCTAGGACCTTAAGATTCTGCATGAAAGAAGGACTAGCAGCCGAGTTGCCCGGGAGAATGTGAAAAGTGTTCATATGTAGTAAAAACCTTAGAAATCCGTCCGTTTTCGTCATTTATTTATCCAATCGACTTAAAGCCAGATCGTCACATTGGCCGCTCTTCTCTCTGAAACGGTTGTACTTATCGTCTGCAAAACTATGTCGCGTGCTGCGGTATGCGGAGAAACTAAAAGCACAGTAGTAGAACATAGATGAAGGTTCTAAGTTGATGTAATAGCCAGTAAGAAGTAGTACAATTCAAGTTTTAGGTATCGATTATTGACTTTATAGCTGGCTTTGGTGCCTTGGACATGAGCTAGGACCTTAAGATTCTGCATAAAAGGAGGACTAGCAGCCGAGTTGCACGGGAGAATGTGAAAAGTGTTCATATGTAGTAAAAACCTGAGAAATCCGTCCGTTTTCGTCATTTGTTATCGATTCGACTTAAAGCCAGATCGTAACATTGGCCGCTCTTCTCTCTAAAACGGTTGTACTTATCGTCTGCAAAGCTATGTCGCGTGCTGCGGTATGCGGAGACACTAAAATCACCATAGTAGAACACAGATGAAGCATCTAAGTTGATGTAATAGCCAGTAAGAAGTAGTCCAATTCAAGTTTTAGGTATCGATTATTGACTTTTTAGCTGGCTTTGGTGACTTGGACATGAGCTAGGACCTTAAGATTCTGCATGAAAGGAGGACTAGCAGCCGAGTTTCACGGGAGAATGTGAAAAGTGTTCATATGTAGTAAAAACCTGAGAAATCCGTCCGTTTTTGTCATTTGTTATCGAATCGACTTAAAGCCAGATCGTCACATTGGCCGCTCTTCTCTCTGAACGGCTGTACTTATCGTCTGCAAAGCTATGTCGCGTTCTGCGGTATTCGGAGATACTAAACGCACCATAGTAGAACAGAGATGAAGCTTCTAAGATGATGTAATAGCCAGTAAGAAATAGTACAATTCAAGTTTTAGATATCGTTATTGACTTTTTAGCTGGCTTTGGTGCCTTGGACATGAGCTATGACCTTAAGATTATGCATGAAAGGAGGACTAGCAGCCGAGTTGCACGGGAGAATGTGAAAAGTGTTCATATGTAGTAAAAACCTGAGAAATCCGTCCGTTTGCGTCATTTGTTATCGAATCGACTTAAAGCCAGATCGTCACATTTGCCGCTCTTCTCTCTGAAACCGTTGTACTTATCGTCTGCAAAGCTATGTCGCGTGCTGCGATATGCGGAGACACTAAAAGCACCATAGTAGAACACAGATGAAGCTTCTAGGTTGATGTAATAGCCAGTAAGAAATAGTACAATTCAAGTTTTATATATCGTTATTGACTTTTTAGCTGGCTTTGGTGCCTTGGACATGAGCTATGACCTTAAGATTATGCATGAAAGGAGGACTAGCAGCCGAGTTGCACGGGAGAATGTGAAAAGTGTTCATATCTACTAAAAACCTGAGAAATCCGTCCGTTTGCGTCATTTGTTATCGAATCGACTTAAAGCCAGATCGTCACATTTGCCGCTCTTCTCTCTGAAACCGTTGTACTTATCGTCTGCAAAGCTATGTCGCGTGCTGCGGTATGCAGGGACGCTAAAATCACCATAGTAGAACACAGATGAAGCTTCTAAGTTGATGCAATAACCAGTAAGAAGTAGTACAATTCATGTTTTAGGTATCGCTTATTGACTTTTTAGCTGGCTTCGGTGCCTTGGACATGAGCTAGGACCTTAAGATTCTGCATGAGAGGAGGACTAGCAGCCGAGTTGCACGGGAGAATGTGAAAAGTGTTCATATGTAGTAAAAACCTGAGAAATCCGTCCGTTTTCGTCATTTGTTATCGAATCGACTTAAAGCCAGATGGACACATTGGCCGCTCTTCTCTCTTAAACGGTTGTACTTATCGTCTGCAGAGCTATGTCGCGTGCTGCGGTATGTGGAGACACTAAAATCACCATAGTAGAACACAGATGAAGCTTCTAGGTTGATGTAATAGCCAGTAAGAAATAGTACAATTCAAGTTTTAGGTATCGATTATTGACTTTTTAGCTGGCTTTGGTGCCTTGGACATGAGCTAGGACCTTGAGATTCGGCATGAAAGGAGGTCTAGCAGCCGAGTTGCACGGGAGAATGTGAAAAGTGTTCATATGTAGTAAAAACCTGAGAAATCCGTCCGTTTGCGTCATTTGTTATCGAATCGACTTAAAGCCAGATCGTCACATTGGCCGCGCTTCTCTCTGAAACGGTTGTACTTATCGTCTGCAAAGCTATGACGCGTACTGCGATATTCGGAGACACTAAAAACACCATAGTAGAACACAGATGAAGCTTTTAAGATGATGTAATAGCCAGTAAGAAGTAGTACAATTCAATTTTTAGGTATCGGTTATTGACTTTTTAGCTGGCTTTGGTGCCTTGGACATGAGCCAGGACCTTAAGATTCTGCATGAAAGGAGGACTAGCAGCCGAGTTGCACGGGAGAATGTGAAAAGTGTTCATATGTAGTAAAAACCTGAGAAATCCGTCCGTTTTCGTCATTTGTTATCGAATCGACTTAAAGCCAGATCGTCACATTGGCCACTCTTCTCTCTGAAACGGTTGTACTTATTGTCTGCAAAGTTATGTCGCGTGCTGCGGTATGCGGAGACACGAAAATCATCATAGTAGAACACAGATAAAGCTTCTAAGTTGATGTAATAGCCAGTAAGAAGTAGTACAATTCAAGTTTTAGGTATCGATTATTGACTTTTTAGCTGGCTTTGGTGCCTTGGACGTGAGCTAGGACCTTAGGATTCAGCATGAAAGAAGGACTAGCAGCCGAGTTGCACGGGAGAATGTGAAAAGTGTTCATATGTAGTAAAAACCAACCTGAGAAATCCGTCCGTTTTCGTCATTTGTTATCGAACCGACTTAAAGCCAAATCATCACATTGGCAGCTCTGCTCTCTGAAACGGTTGTACTTATCGTCTGCAAAGCTATGTCGCGTACTGCGGTATTCGGAGACACTAAACGCACCATAGTAGAACACAGATGAAGCTTCTAAGATGATATAATAGCCAGTAAGAAATAGTACAATTCAAGTTTTAGGTATAGTTATTGACTTTTTAGCTGGCTTTGGGGCCTTGGACATGAGCTATGACCTTAAGATTCTGCATGAAAGGAGGACAAGCACTCGAGTTGCACGGGAGAATGTGAAAAGTGTTCATATGTAGTAAAAACCTCAGTAATCCGTCCGTTTTCGTCATTTGTTATCGAATCGACTTAAAGCCAGATCGTCACATTTGCCGTTCTTCTCTCTGAATCCGTTGTACTTATCGTCTGCAAAGCTATGTCGCGTGCTGCGGTATGCGGAGACACTAAAAGCACCATAGTAGAACACAGATGAAACTTCTAAGTTGATGTAATAGCCAGTAAGAAGTACTACAATTCAAGTTTTAGATATTGATTATTGACTTTTTACCTGGCTTTGGTGCCTTGGACATGATCTAGGACCTTAAGATTCTGCCTGAAAGAAGGACTAGAAGCCGAGTTGCACGGGAGAATGTGAAAAGTGTTCATATGTAGTAAAAACCAACCTGAGAAATCCGTCCGTTTTCGTCATTTGTTATCGAACCGACTTAAAGCCAAATCATCACATTGGCAGCTCTGCTCTCTGAAACGGTTGTACTTATCGTCTGCAAAGCTATGTCGCGTGCTGCGGTATGCTGAGACACTAAAAGCACCATAGTAGAACACAGATGAAGCTTCTAAGTTGATGTAATAGCCAGTAAGAAGTAGTACAATTCAAGTTCTAGGTATCGATTATTGACTTTTTAGCTGGCTTTGGTGCCTTGGACATCAGCAAGGACCTTGAGATTCTGCATGAAAGGAGGACTAGCAGCCGAGTTGCACGGGACAATGTGAAAAGAGTTCATATGTAGTAAAAACCTGAGAAATCCGTCCGTTTTCGTCATTTGTTATCGAATCGACTTAAAGCCAGATCATCACATTGGCCGCTCTTCTCTCTGAAACGGTTGTGCTTATCGTCTGCAAAGCTATGTCGCGTACTGCGGTATTCGGAGACACTAAAAACACCATAGTAGAACACAGATGAAGCTTCTAAGATGATATAATAGCCAGTAAGAAGCAGTAGAATTCAAGTTTTAGGTTTCGGTTATTGAATTTTTAGCTGGCTTTGGTGCCTTGAACATGAGCTTCCACCTTAAGATTCTGTATGAAAGGAGGACTAGCAGCCCAGTTGCACGGGAGAATGTGAAAACTGTTCATATGTAGTAAAAACCAACCTGAGAAATCCGTCCGTTTTCGTCATTTGTTATCGAATCGACTTAAAGCCAGATCGTCACATTGGCCGCTCTTCTCTCTGAAACGGTTGTACTTATCGTCTGCAAAGCTATGTCGCGTGCTGCGGTATGCTGAGACACTAAAAGCACCATAGTACAACACAGATCAAGCGTCTAAGTTGATGTAATAGCCAGTAACAAGTAGTACAATTCAAGTTTTAGATATCGTTATTAACTTTTTAGCTGGCTTTGGTGCCTTGGACATGGGCTATGACCTTAAGATTCTGCATGAAAGGAGGACTAGCAGCCGAGTTGCACGGGAGAATGTGAAAAGTGTTCATATGTAGTAAAAACCTGAGAAATCCGTCCGTTTGCGTCATTTGTTATCGAATCGACTTAAAGCCAGATCGTCACATTTGCCGCTCTTCTCTCCGAAACCGTTGTACTTATCGTCTGCAAAGCTATGTCGCGTGCTGCGATATGCGGAGACACTAAAAGCACCATAGTAGAACACAGATGAAGCATCTAAGTTGATGTAATAGCCAGTAAGAAGTAGTCCAATTCAAGTTTTAGGTATCGATTATTGACTTTTTAGCTGGCTTTGGTGACTTGGACATGAGCTAGGACCTTAAGATTCTGCATGAAAGGAGGACTAGCAGCCGAGTTTCACGGGAGAATGTGAAAAGTGTTCATATGTAGTAAAAACCTGAGAAATCCGTCCGTTTTTGTCATTTGTTATCGAATCGACTTAAAGCCAGATCGTCACATTGGCCGCTCTTCTCTCTGAACGGCTGTACTTATCGTCTGCAAAGCTATGTCGCGTTCTGCGGTATTCGGAGATACTAAACGCACCATAGTAGAACAGAGATGAAGCTTCTAAGATGATGTAATAGCCAGTAAGAAATAGTACAATTCAAGTTTTAGATATCGTTATTGACTTTTTAGCTGGCTTTGGTGCCTTGGACATGAGCTATGACCTTAAGATTATGCATGAAAGGAGGACTAGCAGCCGAGTTGCACGGGAGAATGTGAAAAGTGTTCATATGTAGTAAAAACCTGAGAAATCCGTCCGTTTGCGTCATTTGTTATCGAATCGACTTAAAGCCAGATCGTCACATTTGCCGCTCTTCTCTCTGAAACCGTTGTACTTATCGTCTGCAAAGCTATGTCGCGTGCTGCGATATGCGGAGACACTAAAAGCACCATAGTAGAACACAGATGAAGCTTCTAGGTTGATGTAATAGCCAGTAAGAAATAGTACAATTCAAGTTTTATATATCGTTATTGACTTTTTAGCTGGCTTTGGTGCCTTGGACATGAGCTATGACCTTAAGATTATGCATGAAAGGAGGACTAGCAGCCGAGTTGCACGGGAGAATGTGAAAAGTGTTCATATCTACTAAAAACCTGAGAAATCCGTCCGTTTGCGTCATTTGTTATCGAATCGACTTAAAGCCAGATCGTCACATTTGCCGCTCTTCTCTCTGAAACCGTTGTACTTATCGTCTGCAAAGCTATGTCGCGTGCTGCGGTATGCAGGGACGCTAAAATCACCATAGTAGAACACAGATGAAGCTTCTAAGTTGATGCAATAACCAGTAAGAAGTAGTACAATTCATGTTTTAGGTATCGCTTATTGACTTTTTAGCTGGCTTCGGTGCCTTGGACATGAGCTAGGACCTTAAGATTCTGCATGAGAGGAGGACTAGCAGCCGAGTTGCACGGGAGAATGTGAAAAGTGTTCATATGTAGTAAAAACCTGAGAAATCCGTCCGTTTTCGTCATTTGTTATCGAATCGACTTAAAGCCAGATGGACACATTGGCCGCTCTTCTCTCTTAAACGGTTGTACTTATCGTCTGCAGAGCTATGTCGCGTGCTGCGGTATGTGGAGACACTAAAATCACCATAGTAGAACACAGATGAAGCTTCTAGGTTGATGTAATAGCCAGTAAGAAATAGTACAATTCAAGTTTTAGGTATCGATTATTGACTTTTTAGCTGGCTTTGGTGCCTTGGACATGAGCTAGGACCTTGAGATTCGGCATGAAAGGAGGTCTAGCAGCCGAGTTGCACGGGAGAATGTGAAAAGTGTTCATATGTAGTAAAAACCTGAGAAATCCGTCCGTTTGCGTCATTTGTTATCGAATCGACTTAAAGCCAGATCGTCACATTGGCCGCGCTTCTCTCTGAAACGGTTGTACTTATCGTCTGCAAAGCTATGACGCGTACTGCGATATTCGGAGACACTAAAAACACCATAGTAGAACACAGATGAAGCTTTTAAGATGATGTAATAGCCAGTAAGAAGTAGTACAATTCAATTTTTAGGTATCGGTTATTGACTTTTTAGCTGGCTTTGGTGCCTTGGACATGAGCCAGGACCTTAAGATTCTGCATGAAAGGAGGACTAGCAGCCGAGTTGCACGGGAGAATGTGAAAAGTGTTCATATGTAGTAAAAACCTGAGAAATCCGTCCGTTTTCGTCATTTGTTATCGAATCGACTTAAAGCCAGATCGTCACATTGGCCACTCTTCTCTCTGAAACGGTTGTACTTATTGTCTGCAAAGTTATGTCGCGTGCTGCGGTATGCGGAGACACGAAAATCATCATAGTAGAACACAGATAAAGCTTCTAAGTTGATGTAATAGCCAGTAAGAAGTAGTACAATTCAAGTTTTAGGTATCGATTATTGACTTTTTAGCTGGCTTTGGTGCCTTGGACGTGAGCTAGGACCTTAGGATTCAGCATGAAAGAAGGACTAGCAGCCGAGTTGCACGGGAGAATGTGAAAAGTGTTCATATGTAGTAAAAACCAACCTGAGAAATCCGTCCGTTTTCGTCATTTGTTATCGAACCGACTTAAAGCCAAATCATCACATTGGCAGCTCTGCTCTCTGAAACGGTTGTACTTATCGTCTGCAAAGCTATGTCGCGTACTGCGGTATTCGGAGACACTAAACGCACCATAGTAGAACACAGATGAAGCTTCTAAGATGATATAATAGCCAGTAAGAAATAGTACAATTCAAGTTTTAGGTATAGTTATTGACTTTTTAGCTGGCTTTGGGGCCTTGGACATGAGCTATGACCTTAAGATTCTGCATGAAAGGAGGACAAGCACTCGAGTTGCACGGGAGAATGTGAAAAGTGTTCATATGTAGTAAAAACCTCAGTAATCCGTCCGTTTTCGTCATTTGTTATCGAATCGACTTAAAGCCAGATCGTCACATTTGCCGTTCTTCTCTCTGAATCCGTTGTACTTATCGTCTGCAAAGCTATGTCGCGTGCTGCGGTATGCGGAGACACTAAAAGCACCATAGTAGAACACAGATGAAACTTCTAAGTTGATGTAATAGCCAGTAAGAAGTACTACAATTCAAGTTTTAGATATTGATTATTGACTTTTTACCTGGCTTTGGTGCCTTGGACATGATCTAGGACCTTAAGATTCTGCCTGAAAGAAGGACTAGAAGCCGAGTTGCACGGGAGAATGTGAAAAGTGTTCATATGTAGTAAAAACCAACCTGAGAAATCCGTCCGTTTTCGTCATTTGTTATCGAACCGACTTAAAGCCAAATCATCACATTGGCAGCTCTGCTCTCTGAAACGGTTGTACTTATCGTCTGCAAAGCTATGTCGCGTGCTGCGGTATGCTGAGACACTAAAAGCACCATAGTAGAACACAGATGAAGCTTCTAAGTTGATGTAATAGCCAGTAAGAAGTAGTACAATTCAAGTTCTAGGTATCGATTATTGACTTTTTAGCTGGCTTTGGTGCCTTGGACATCAGCAAGGACCTTGAGATTCTGCATGAAAGGAGGACTAGCAGCCGAGTTGCACGGGACAATGTGAAAAGAGTTCATATGTAGTAAAAACCTGAGAAATCCGTCCGTTTTCGTCATTTGTTATCGAATCGACTTAAAGCCAGATCATCACATTGGCCGCTCTTCTCTCTGAAACGGTTGTGCTTATCGTCTGCAAAGCTATGTCGCGTACTGCGGTATTCGGAGACACTAAAAACACCATAGTAGAACACAGATGAAGCTTCTAAGATGATATAATAGCCAGTAAGAAGCAGTAGAATTCAAGTTTTAGGTTTCGGTTATTGAATTTTTAGCTGGCTTTGGTGCCTTGAACATGAGCTTCCACCTTAAGATTCTGTATGAAAGGAGGACTAGCAGCCCAGTTGCACGGGAGAATGTGAAAACTGTTCATATGTAGTAAAAACCAACCTGAGAAATCCGTCCGTTTTCGTCATTTGTTATCGAATCGACTTAAAGCCAGATCGTCACATTGGCCGCTCTTCTCTCTGAAACGGTTGTACTTATCGTCTGCAAAGCTATGTCGCGTGCTGCGGTATGCTGAGACACTAAAAGCACCATAGTACAACACAGATCAAGCGTCTAAGTTGATGTAATAGCCAGTAACAAGTAGTACAATTCAAGTTTTAGATATCGTTATTAACTTTTTAGCTGGCTTTGGTGCCTTGGACATGGGCTATGACCTTAAGATTCTGCATGAAAGGAGGACTAGCAGCCGAGTTGCACGGGAGAATGTGAAAAGTGTTCATATGTAGTAAAAACCTGAGAAATCCGTCCGTTTGCGTCATTTGTTATCGAATCGACTTAAAGCCAGATCGTCACATTTGCCGCTCTTCTCTCCGAAACCGTTGTACTTATCGTCTGCAAAGCTATGTCGCGTGCTGCGATATGCGGAGACACTAAAAGCACCATAGTAGAACACAGATGAAGCTTCTAAGTTAATGTAATAGCCAGTAAGAACTAGTACAATTCAAGTTTTAGATATTGATTATTGACTTTTTAGCTGGCTTTGGTGCCTTGGACATGATGTAGCACCTTAAGATTCTGCATGAAAGAAGGACTAGCAGCCGAGTTGCCCGGGAGAATGTGAAAAGTGTTCATATGTAGTAAAAACCTGAGAAATCCGTCCGTTTTCGTCATTTGTTATCGAATCGACTTTTAGCCAGATCGTCACATTGGCCGCTCTTCTCTCTGAAACGGTTGTACTTATCTTCTGCAAAGCTATGTCGAGTGCTGCGGTATGTGGAGACACTAAAAGCACCATAGTAGAACAGAGATGAAGCTTCTAAGTTGATGTAATAGCCAGTAAGAAGTAGTAGAATTCAAGTTTTAGGTATTGATTATTGTCTTTTTAGCTGGCTTTGGTGCCTTGGACATGAGCTAGGACCTTAAGATTCTGCATGAAAGGAGGACTAGCAGCCGAGTTGCACGGGAGAATGTGAAAAGTGTTCATATGTAACAAAAACCTGAGAAATCCTTCCGTTTTCGTCATTTGTTATCGAATCGACTTAAAGCCAGATCGTCACATTGGCCGCTCTTCTCTCTGAAACGGTTGTACTTATCGTCTGCAAAGCTATGTCGCGTGCTTCGGTATGCGGAGACACTAAAAACACCATAGTAGAACACAGATGAAGCTTCTAAGTTGATGTAATATGCAGTAAGAAGTAGTACAATTCGCGTTTTAGGTATCGATTATTGACTTTTTAGCTGGCTTTGGTGCCTTGGAGATGAGCCAGGACCTTAAGATTCTGCATGAAAGGAGGACTAGCAGCCGAGTTGCACAGGAGAATGTGAAAAGTGTTCATATGTAGTAAAAACCTGAGAAATCCGTCCGTTTTCGTCATTTGTTATCGAATCGACTTAAAGCCAGATCGTCACATTGGCCACTCTTCTCTCTGAAACGGTTGTACTTATTGTCTGCAAAGTTATGTCGCGTGCTGCGGTATGCGGAGACACGAAAATCATCATAGTAGAACACAGATAAAGCTTCTAAGTTGATGTAATAGCCAGTAAGAAGTAGTACAATTCAAGTTTTAGGTATCGATTATTGACTTTTTAGCTGGCTTTGGTGCCTTGGACGTGAGCTAGGACCTTAAGATTCAGCATCAAAGTAGGACTAGCAGCCGAGTTGCACGGGAGAATGTGAAAAGTGTTCAAATGTAGTAAAAACCTGAGAAATCCGTCCGTTTTCGTCATTTGTTATCGAATCGACTTAAAGCCAAATCGGCACATTGGCCGCTCTGCTCTCTGAAACGTTTGTACTTATCGTCTGCAAAGCAATGTCGCGTACTGCGGTATTCGGAGACACTAAACGCACCATAGTAGAACACAGATGAAGCTTCTAAGATGATGTAATAGCCAGTAAGAAACAGTACAATTCAAGTTTTAGATATCGTTATTAACTTTTTAGCTGGCTTTGGTGCCTTGGACATGGGCTATGACCTTAAGATTCTGCATGAAAGGAGGACTAGCAGCCGAGTTGCACGGGAGAATGTGAAAAGTGTTCAAATGTAGTAAAAACCTGAGAAATCCGTCCGTTTGCGTCATTTGTTATCGAACCGACTTAAAGCCAAATCATCACATTGGCAGCTCTGCTCTCTGAAACGGTTGTACGTATCGTCTGCAATGCTATGTCGCGTGCTGCGCTGTGCGGAGACACTAAAAGCACCATAGTAGAACACAGATGAAGCTTCTAAGTTGATGTAATAGCCAGTAAGAAGTAGTACAATTCATATTCTAGGTATCGATTATTGACTTTTTAGCTGGATTTGGTGCCTTGGACATGAGCAAGGACCTTGAGATTCTGCATGAAAGGAGGACTAGCAGCCGAGTTGCACGGGACAATGTGAAAAGAGTTCATATGTAGTAAAAACCTGAGAAATCCGTCCGTTTTCGTCATTTGTTATCGAATCGACTTAAAGCCAGATCATCACATTGGCCGCTCTTATCTCTGAAACGGTTGTACTTATCGTCTGCAAAGCTATGTCGCGTACTGCGGTATTCGGAGACACTAAAAACACCATAGTAGAACACAGATGAAGCTTCTAAGATGATAAAATAGCCAGTAAGAAGCAGTACAATTCAAGTTTTAGGTATCGGTTATTGAATTTTTAGCTGGCTTTGGTGCCTTGAACATGAGCTAGCACCTTAAGATTCTGTATGAAAGGAGGACTAGCAGCCCAGTTGCACGGGAGAATGTGAAAACTGTTCATATGTAGTAAAAACCAACCTGAGAAATCCGTCCGTTTTCGTCATTTGTTATCGAATCGACTTAAAGCCAGATCGTCACATTGGCCGCTCTTCTCTCTGAAACGGTTGTACTTATCGTCTGCAAAGCTATGTCGCGTGCTGCGGTATGCTGAGACACTAAAAGCACCATAGTACAACACAGATCAAGCTTCTAAGTTGATGTAATAGCCAGTAAGAAGTAGTACAATTCTAGTTTTAGGTATCGGTTATTGACTTTTTAGCTGGCTTTGGTGCCTTGGACATGAGCTAGGACATTAAGATTCTACATGAAAGAAGGACTAGCAGCCGAGTTGCCCGGGAGAATGTGAAAAGTGTTCATATGTAGTAAAAACCTGAGAAATCCGTCCGTTTGCGTCATTTGTTATCGAATCGACTTAAAGCCAGATCGTCACATTTGCCGCTCTTCTCTCTGAAATCGTTGTACTTATCGTCTGCAAAGCTATGTCGCGTGCTGCGATATGCGGAGACACTAAAAGCACCATAGTAGAACACAGATGAAGCTTCTAAGTTAATGTAATAGCCAGTAAGAAGTAGTACAATTCAAGTTTTAGATATTGATTATTGACTTTTTAGCTGGCTTTGGTGCCTTGGACATGATGTAGGACCTTAAGATTCTGCATGAAAGAAGGACTAGCAGCCGAGTTGCCCGGGAGAATGTGAAAAGTGTTCATATGTAGTAAAAACCTGAGAAATCCGTCCGTTTTCGTCATTTGTTATCGAATCGTCTTAAAGCCAGATCGTCACATTGACCGCTCTTCTCTCTGAAACGGTTGTACCTATCGTCTGCAAAGCTATGTCGCGTGCTGCGTTATGCGGAGACACTAAAAGCACCATAGTAGAACACAGATGAAGCTTCTAAGATGATGTAATAGCCAGTAAGAAACAGTACAATTCAAGTTTTAGATATCGTTATTAACTTTTTAGCTGGCTTTGGTGCCTTGGACATGGGCTATGACCTTAAGATTCTGCATGAAAGGAGGACTAGCAGCCGAGTTGCACGGGAGAATGTGAAAAGTGTTCAAATGTAGTAAAAACCTGAGAAATCCGTCCGTTTGCGTCATTTGTTATCGAATCGACTTAAAGCCAGATCGTCACATATGCCGCTCTTCTCTCTGAAACCGTTGTACTTATCGTCTGCAAAGCTATGTCGCGTGCTGCGATATGCGGAGACACTAAAAGCGCCATAGTAGAACACAGATGAAGCTTCTAAGTTAATGTAATAGCCAGTAAGAAGTAGTACAATTCAAGTTTTAGATATTGATTATTGACTTTTTAGCTGGCTTTGGTGCCTTGGACATGATGTAGGACCTTAAGATTCTGCATGAAAGAAGGACTAGCAGCCGAGTTGCCCGGGAGAATGTGAAAAGTGTTCATATGTAGTAAAAAGCTGAGAAATCCGTCCGTTTTCGTCATTTGTTATCGAATCGACTTTTAGCCAGATCGTCACATTGGCCGCTCTTCTCTCTGAAACGGTTGTACTTATCTTCTGCAAAGCTATGTCGCGTGCTGCGGTATGTGGAGACACTAAAAGCACCATAGTAGAACAGAGATGAAGCTTCTAAGTTGATGTAATACCCAGTAAGAAGTAGTAGAATTCAAGTTTTAGGTATTGATTATTGTCTTTTTAGCTGACCTTGGTGCCTTGGACATGAGCTAGGACCTTAAGATTCTGCATGATAGGAGGACTAGCAGCCGAGTTGCACGGGAGAATGTGAAAAGTGTTCATATGTAGTAAAAACCTGAGAAATCCGTCCGTTTTCGTCATTTGTTATCGAATCGACTTAAAGCCAGATCGTCACATTGGCCACTCTTCTCTCTGAAACGGTTGTACTTATTGTCTGCAAAGTTATGTCGCGTGCTGCGGTATGCGGAGACACGAAAATCATCATAGTAGAACACAGATCAAGCTTCTAAGTTGATGTAATAGCCAGTAAGAAGTAGTACAATTCAAGTTTTAGGTATCGATTATTGACTTTTTAGCTGGCTTTGGTGCCTTGGACGTGAGCTAGGACCTTAAGATTCAGCCTCAAAGTAGGACTAGCAGCCGAGTTGCACGGGAGAATGTGAAAAGTGTTCAAATGTAGTAAAAACCTGAGAAATCCGTCCGTTTTCGTCATTTGTTATCGAATCGACTTAAATCAAATCGGCACATTGGCCGCTCTGCTCTCTGAAACGTTTGTACATATCGTCTGCAAAGCAATGTCGCGTACTGCGGTATTCGGAGACACTAAACGCACCATAGTAGAACACAGATGAAGCTTCTAAGATGACATAATAGCCAGTAAGAAATAGTACAATTCAAGTTTTAGGTATAGTTATTGACTTTTTAGCTGGCTTTGGTGCTTTGGACATGAGCTATGACCTTAAGATTCTGCATGAAAGGAGGACTAGCACTCGAGTTGCACGGGAGAATGTGAAAAGTGTTCATATGTAGTAAAAACCTCAGAAATCCGTCCGTTTTCGTCATTTGTTATCGAATCGACTTAAAGCCAGATCGTCACATTTGCCGTTCTTCTGTCTGAATCCGTTGTACTTAATGTCTGCAAAGCTATGTCGCGTGCTGCGGTATGCGGAGACAATGAAAGCACCATAGTAGAACACAGATGAAACTTCTAAGTTGATGTAATAGCCAGTAAGAAGTAGTACAATTCAAGTTTTAGATATTGATTATTGGCTTTTTAGCTGGCTTTGGTGCCTTGGACATGATCTAGGACCTTAAGATTCTGCATGAAAGAAGGACTAGCAGCCGAGTTGCACGGGAGAATGTGAAAAGTGTTCATATGTAGTAAAAACCAACCTGAGAAATCCGTACGTTTTCGTCATTTGTTATCGAACCGACTTAAAGCCAAATCATCACATTGGCAGCTCTGCTCTCTGAAACGGTTGTACTTATCGTCTGCAAAGCTATGTCGCGTACTGCGGTATTCGGACACACTAAAAGCACCATAGTAGAACACAGATGAAGCATCTAAGTTGATGTAATAGCCAGTAAGAAGTAATCCAATTCAAGTTTTAGGTATTGAATATTGACCTTTTAGCTGGCTTTGGTGCCTTGGACATGAGCTAGGACCTTAAGATTCTGCATTAAAGGAGGACTAGCAGCCGAGTTGCACGGGTGAATGTGAAAAGTGTTCATATGTAGTAAAAACCTGAGAAATCCGTCCGTTTTCGTCATTTGTTATCGAATCGACTTAAAGCCAGATCGTCACATTCGCCGCTCTTCTCTCTGAAACGGTTGTACTTATCGTCTGCAAACCTATGTCGCGTGTTGCCGTAGGCGGAAACAGGGAAAGCACCATAGTAGAATACAGATGAAGCTTCTAAGTTGATGTAGCAGCCAGTAAGAAGTAGTACAATTCAAGTTTTAGGTATCGATTTTTGACTTTTTAGCTGGATTTGGTGCCTTGGACATGAGCAAGGACCTTGAGATTCTGCATGAAAGGAGGACTAGCAGCCGAGTTGCACGGGACAATGTGAAAAGAGTTCATATGTAGTAAAAACCTGAGAAATCCGTCCGTTTTCGTCATTTGTTATCGAATTGACTTAAAGCCAGATCATCACATTGGCCGCTCTTATCTCTGAAACGGTTGTACTTATCGTCTGCAAAGCTATTTCGTGTACTGCGGTATTCGGAGACACTAAAAACACCATAGTAGAACACAGATGAAGCTTCTAAGATGATATAATAGCCAGTAAGAAGCAGTACAATTCAAGTTTTAGGTATCGGTTATTGAATTTTTAGCTGGCTTTGGTGCCTTGAACATGAGCTAGCACCTTAAGATTCTGTATGAAAGGAGGACTAGCAGCCCAGTTGCACGGGAGAATGTGAAAACTGTTCATATGTAGTAAAAACCAACCTGAGAAATCCGTCCGTTTTCGTCATTTGTTATCGAATCGACTTAAAGCCAGATCGTCACATTGGCCGCTCTTCTCTCTGAAACGGTTGTACTTATCGTCTGCAAAGCTATGTCGCGTGCTGCGGTATGCTGAGACACTAAAAGCACCATAGTACGACACAGATCAAGCTTCTAAGTTGATGTAATAGCCAGTAAGAAGTAGTACAATTCTAGTTTTAGGTATCGGTTATTGACTTTTTAGCTGGCTTTGGTGCCTTGGACATGAGCTAGGACATTAAGATTCTACATGAAAGGAGGACTAGCTGCCGAGTTGCACGGGAGAATGTGAAAAGTGTTCATATGTAGTAACAACCCAAGAAATCCGTCCGTTTTCGTCATTTGTTATCGAATCGTCTTAAAGCCAGATCGTCACATTGACCGCTCTTCTCTCTGAAACGGTTGTACTTATCGTCTGCAAAGCTATGTCGCGTGCTGCGTTATGCGGAGAGACTAAAAGCACCATAGTAGAACACAGATGAAGCTTCTAAGATGATGTAATAGCCAGTAAGAAATAGTACAATTCAAGTTTTAGATATCGTTATTAACTTTTTAGCTGGCTTTGGTGCCTTGGACATGGGCTATGACCTTAAGATTCTGCATGAAAGGAGGACTAGCAGCCGAGTTGCACGGGAGAATGTGAAAAGTGTTCATATGTAGTAAAAACCTGAGAAATCCGTCCGTTTGCGTCATTTGTTATCGAATCGACTTAAAGCCAGATCGTCACATTTGCCGCTCTTCTCTCTGAAACCGTTGTACTTATCGTCTGCAAAGCTATGTCGCGTGCTGCGATATGCGGAGACACTAAAAGCACCATAGTAGAACACAGATGAAGCTTCTAAGTTAATGTAATAGCCAGTAAGAAGTAGTACAATTCAAGTTTTAGATATTGATTATTGACTTTTTAGCTGGCTTTGGTGCCTTGGACATGATGTAGGACCTTAAGATTCTGCATGAAAGAAGGACTAGCAGCCGAGTTGCCCGGGAGAATGTGAAAAGTGTTCATATGTAGTAAAAACCTGAGAAATCCGTCCGTTTTCGTCATTTGTTATCGAATCGAATTTAGCCAGATCGTCACATTGGCCGCTCTTCTCTCTGAAACGGTTGTACTTATCTTCTGCAAAGCTATGTCGCGTGCTGCGGTATGTGGAGACACTAAAAGCACCATAGTAGAACAGAGATGAAGCTTCTAAGTTGATGTAATACCCAGTAAGAAGTAGTAGAATTCAAGTTTTAGGTATTGATTATTGACTTTTTAGCTGGCTTTGGTGCCTTGGACATGAGCTAGGACCTTAAGATTCTGCATGAAAGGAGGACTAGCAGCCGAGTTGCACGGGAATATGTGAAAAGTGTTCATATGTAGTAAAAATCTGAGAAATCCGTCCGTTTTCGTCATTTGTTATCGAATTGACTTAAAGCCAGATCATCACATTGGCCGCTCTTATCTCTGAAACGGTTGTACTTATCGTCTGCAAAGCTATTTCGTGTACTGCGGTATTCGGAGACACTAAAAACACCATAGTAGAACACAGATGAAGCTTCTAAGATGATATAATAGCCAGTAAGAAGCAGTACAATTCAAGTTTTAGGTATCGGTTATTGAATTTTTAGCTGGCTTTGGTGCCTTGAACATGAGCTAGCACCTTAAGATTCTGTATGAAAGGAGGACTAGCAGCCCAGTTGCACGGGAGAATGTGAAAACTGTTCATATGTAGTAAAAACCAACCTGAGAAATCCGTCCGTTTTCGTCATTTGTTATCGAATCGACTTAAAGCCAGATCGTCACATTGGCCGCTCTTCTCTCTGAAACGGTTGTACTTATCGTCTGCAAAGCTATGTCGCGTGCTGCGGTATGCTGAGACACTAAAAGCACCATAGTACGACACAGATCAAGCTTCTAAGTTGATGTAATAGCCAGTAAGAAGTAGTACAATTCTAGTTTTAGGTATCGGTTATTGACTTTTTAGCTGGCTTTGGTGCCTTGGACATGAGCTAGGACATTAAGATTCTACATGAAAGGAGGACTAGCTGCCGAGTTGCACGGGAGAATGTGAAAAGTGTTCATATGTAGTAACAACCCAAGAAATCCGTCCGTTTTCGTCATTTGTTATCGAATCGTCTTAAAGCCAGATCGTCACATTGACCGCTCTTCTCTCTGAAACGGTTGTACTTATCGTCTGCAAAGCTATGTCGCGTGCTGCGTTATGCGGAGAGACTAAAAGCACCATAGTAGAACACAGATGAAGCTTCTAAGATGATGTAATAGCCAGTAAGAAATAGTACAATTCAAGTTTTAGATATCGTTATTAACTTTTTAGCTGGCTTTGGTGCCTTGGACATGGGCTATGACCTTAAGATTCTGCATGAAAGGAGGACTAGCAGCCGAGTTGCACGGGAGAATGTGAAAAGTGTTCATATGTAGTAAAAACCTGAGAAATCCGTCCGTTTGCGTCATTTGTTATCGAATCGACTTAAAGCCAGATCGTCACATTTGCCGCTCTTCTCTCTGAAACCGTTGTACTTATCGTCTGCAAAGCTATGTCGCGTGCTGCGATATGCGGAGACACTAAAAGCACCATAGTAGAACACAGATGAAGCTTCTAAGTTAATGTAATAGCCAGTAAGAAGTAGTACAATTCAAGTTTTAGATATTGATTATTGACTTTTTAGCTGGCTTTGGTGCCTTGGACATGATGTAGGACCTTAAGATTCTGCATGAAAGAAGGACTAGCAGCCGAGTTGCCCGGGAGAATGTGAAAAGTGTTCATATGTAGTAAAAACCTGAGAAATCCGTCCGTTTTCGTCATTTGTTATCGAATCGAATTTAGCCAGATCGTCACATTGGCCGCTCTTCTCTCTGAAACGGTTGTACTTATCTTCTGCAAAGCTATGTCGCGTGCTGCGGTATGTGGAGACACTAAAAGCACCATAGTAGAACAGAGATGAAGCTTCTAAGTTGATGTAATACCCAGTAAGAAGTAGTAGAATTCAAGTTTTAGGTATTGATTATTGACTTTTTAGCTGGCTTTGGTGCCTTGGACATGAGCTAGGACCTTAAGATTCTGCATGAAAGGAGGACTAGCAGCCGAGTTGCACGGGAATATGTGAAAAGTGTTCATATGTAGTAAAAATCTGAGAAATCCGTCCGTTTTCGTCATTTGTTATCGAATCGACTTAAAGCCAGATCGTCACATTGGCCGCTCTTCTCTCTGAAAAAGGTTGTACTTATCGTCTGCAAAGCTATGACGCGTACTGCGATATTCGGAGACACTAAAAACACCATAGTAGAACACAGATGAAGCTTTTAAGATGATGTAATAGCCAGTAAGAAGTAGTACAATTCAATTTTTAGGTATCGGTTATTGACTTTTTAGCTGGCTTTGGTGACTTGGAGATGAGCCAGGACGTTAAGATTCTGCATGAAAGGAGGACTAGCAGCCGAGTTGCACGGGAGAATGTGAAAAGTGTTCATATGTAGTAAAAACCAACCTGAGAAATCCGTCCGTTTTCGTCATTTGTTATCGAATCGACTTAAAGCCAGATCGTCACATTGGCCACTCTTCTCTCTGAAACGGTTGTACTTATTGTCTGCAAAGTTATGTCGCGTGCTGCGGTATGCGGAGACACGAAAATCATCATAGTAGAACACAGATAAAGCTTCTAAGTTGATGTAATAGCCAGTAAGAAGTAGTACAATTCAAGTTTTAGGTATCGATTATTGACTTTTTAGCTGGCTTTGGTGCCTTGGACGTGTGCTAGGACCTTAAGATTCAGCATCAAAGTAGGACTAGCAGCCGAGTTGCGCGGGAGAATGTGAAAAGTGTTCAAATGTAGTAAAAACCTGAGAAATCCGTCCGTTTTCGTCATTTGTTATCGAATCGACTTAAAGCCAAATCGGCACATTGGCCGCTCTGCTCTCTGAAACGTTTGTACTTATCGTCTGCAAAGCAATGTCGCGTACTGCGGTATTTGGAGACACTAAACGCACCATAGTAGAACACAGATGAAGCTTCTAAGATGATATAATAGCCAATAAGAAATAGTACAATTCAAGTTTTAGGTATAGTTATTGACTTTTTAGCTGGCTTTGGTGCCTTGGACATGAGCTAAGACCTTAAGATTCTGCATGAAAGGAGGACTAGCAGCCGAGTTGCACGGGAGAATGTGAAAAGTGTTCGTATGTAGTAAAAACCTCAGAAATCCGTCCGTTTTCGTCATTTGTTATCGAATCGACTTAAAGCCAGATCGTCACATTTGCCGTTCTTCTCTCTGAATCCGTTGTACTTATCGTCTGCAAAGCTATGTCGCGTGCTGCGGTATGCGGAGACACTAAAAGCACCACAGTAGAACACAGATGAAACTTCTAAGTTGATGTAATAGCCAGTAAGAAGTAGTACAATTCAAGTTTTAGATATTGATTATTGACTTTTTAGCTGGCTTTGGTGCCTTGGACATGATCTAGGACCTTAAGATTCTGCATGAAAGAAGGACTAGCAGCGGAGTTGCACGGGAGAATGTGAAAAGTGTTCATATGTAGTAAAAACCAACCTGAGAAATCCGTCCGTTTTCGTCACTTGTTATCGAAATGACTTAAAGCCAAATCATCACATTGGCAGCTCTGCTCTCTGAAACGGTTGTACTTATCGTCTGCAAAGCTATGTCGCGTACTGCGGTATTCGGAGACACTAAAAGCACCATAGTAGAACACAGATGAAAATTCTAAGTTGATGTAATAGCCAGTAAGAAGTAGTACAATTCAAGTTCTAGGTATCGATTATTGACTTTTTAGCTGGCTTTGGTGCCTTGGACATGAGCAAGGACCTTGAGATTCTGCATGAAAGGAGGACTAACAGCCGAGTTGCACGGGACAATGTGAAAAGAGTTCATATGTAGTAAAAACCTGAGAAATCCGTCCGTTTTCGTCATTTGTTATCGAATCGACTTAAAGCCAGATCATCACATTGGCCGCTCTTATCTCTGAAACGGTTGTACTTATTGTCTGCAAAGCTATGTCGCGTACTGCGGTATTCGGAGACACTAAAAACACCATAGTAGAACACAGATGAGGCTTCTAAGATGATATAATAGCCAGTAAGTAGCAGTACAATTCAAGTTTTAGGTATCGGTTATTTAATTTTTAGCTGGCTTTGGTGCCTTGAACATGAGCTAGGACCTTAAGATTCTGTATGAAAAGAGGACTAGCAGCCCAGTTGCACGGGAGAATGTGAAAACTGTTCATATGTAGTAAAAACCAACCTGAGAAATCCGTCCGTTTTCGTCAATTGATATCGAATCGACTTAAAGCCAGATCGTCACATTGGCCGCACTTCTCTCTGAAACGGTTGTACTTATCGTCTGCAAAGCTATGTCGCGTGCTGCGGTATGCTGAGACACTAAAAGCACCATAGTACAACACAGATCAAGCTTCTAAGTTGATGTAATAGCCAGTAAGAAGTAGTACAATTCTAGTTTTAGGTATCGGTTATTGACTTTTTAGCTGGCTTTGGTGCCTTGGACATGAGCTAGGACATTAAGATTCTACATGAAAGGAGGACTAGCTGCCGAGTTGCACGGGAGAATGTGAAAAGTGTTCATATGTAGTAAAAACCCAAGAAATCCGTCCGTTTTCGTCATTAGTTATCGAATCGTCTTAAAGCCAGATCGTCACATTGTCCGCTCTTCTCTCTGAAACGGTTGTACTTATCGTCTGCAAAGCTATGTCGCGAGCTGCGTTATGCGGAGACACTAAAAGCACCATAGTAGAACACAGATGAAGCTTCTAAGTTAATGTAATAGCCAGTAAGATGTAGTACAATTCAAGTTTTAGATATTGATTATTGACTTTTTAGCTGGCTTTGGTGCCTTGGAAATGATCTAGGACCTTAAGATTCTGCATGAAAGAAGGAGTAGCAGCCGAGTTGCCCGGGAGAATGTGAAAAGTGTTCATATGTAGTAAAAACCTGAGAAATCCGTCCGTTTTCGTCATTTGTTATCGAATCGACTTTTAACCAGATCGTCACATTGGCCGCTCTTCTCTCTGAAACGGTTGTACTTATCTTCTGCAAAGCTATGTCGCGTGCTGCGGTATGTGGAGACACTAAAAGCACCATAGTAGAACAGAGATGAAGCTTCTAAGTTGATGTAATATCCAGTAAGAAGTAGTAGAATTCAAGTTTTAGGTATTGATTATTGACTTTTTAGCTGGCTTTGGTGCCTTGGACATGAGCTAGGACCTTAAGATTCTGCATGAAAGGAGGACTAGCAGCCGAGTTGCACGGGAGAATGTGAAAAGTGTTCATATGTAATAAAACCCTGAGAAATCCGTCCGTTTTCGTCATTTGTTATCGAATCGACTTAAAGCCACATCGTCACATTGGCCGCTCTTCTCTCTGAAACGGTTGTACTTATCGTCTGCAAAGCTATTTCGCGTGCTACGGTATGCGGAGACACTAAAATCACCATAGTAGAACACAGATGAAGCATCTAAGTTGATGTAATAGCCAGTAAGAAGTAGTCCAATTCAAATTTAGGTATCGATTATTGACTTTTTAGCTGGCTTTGGTGACTTGGACATGAGCTAGGACCTTAAGATTCTGCATGAAAGGAGGACTAGCAACCGAGTTGCACGGGAGAATGTGAAAAGTGTTCATATGTAATAAAAACCTGAGAAATAAGTCCGTTTTCGTCATTTGTTATCGAATCGACTTAAAGCCAGATCGTCACATTGGCCGCTCTTCTATATGAAACGGTTGTACTTATCGTCTACAAAACTATGTCGCGTGCTGCGGTATGCGGAGACACTAAAAGCACCATAGTAGAACACAGATGAAGCTTCTAAGTTGATGTAATAGCCAATAAGAAGTAGTACAATTCAAGTTTTAGGTATCGGTTATTGACTTTTTAGCTGGCTTTGGTGACTTGGACATGAGCTAGGACCTTAAGATTCTGCATGAAAGAAGGACTAGCTGCCGAGATGCACGGGAGAATGTGAAAAGTGTTCATATGTAGTAAAAACCCAAGAAATCCGTCCGTTTTCGTCATTTGTTATCGAATCGTCTTAAAGCCAGATCGTCACATTGACCGCTCTTCTCTCTGAAACGGTTGTACTTATCGTCTGCAAAGCTATGTCGCGTGCTGCGTTATGCGGAGACACTAAAAGCACCATAGTAGAACACAGATGAAGCTTCTAAGTTAATGTAATAGCCAGTAAGAAGTAGTACATTTCAAGTTTTAGATATTGATTATTGACTTTTTAGCTGGCTTTGGTGCCTTGGACATGATCTAGGACCTTAAGATTCTGCATGAAAGAAGGACTAGCAGCCGAGTTGCCCGGGAGAATGTGAAAAGTGTTCATATGTAGTAAAAACCTGAGAAATCCGTCCGTTTTCGTCATTTGTTATCGAATCGACTTATAGCTAGATCGTCACATTGGCTGCTCTTCTCTCTGAAACGGTTGTACTTATCGTCTGCAAAGCTATGTCGCGTGCTGCGGTATGCGGAGACACTAAAATCACCATAGTAGAACACAGATGAAGCATCTAAGTTGATGTAATAGCCAGTAGGAAGTAGTCCAATTCAAGTTTTAGGTATCGATTATTGACTTTTTAGCTGGCTTTGGTGACTTGGACATGAGCTAGGACCTTAAGGTTCTATATGAAAGGAGGACTAGCAACCGAGTTGCACGGTAGAATGTGAAAAGTGTTCATATGTGATAAAAACCTGAGAAATCCGTCCGTTTTCGTCATTTGTTATCGAATCGACTTAAAGCCAGATCGTCACATTGGCCGCTCTCCTCTCTGAAACGGTTGTACTTATCGTCTACAAAGCTATGTCGCGTGCTGCGGTATGCGGAGACACTAAAAGAACCATAGTAGAACACAGATGAAGCTTCTAAGTTGATGTAATAGCCAGTAAGAAGTAGTACAATTCAAGTTTTAGGTATCGGTTATTGACTTTTTAGCTGGCTTTGGTGACTTGGACATGAGCTAGGACCTTAAGATTCTGCATGAAAGGAGGACTAGCTGCCGAGTTGCACGGGAGAATGTGAAAAGTGTTCATATGTAGTAAAAACCTGAGAAATCCGTCCGTTTTCGTCATTTGTTATCGAATCGACTTAAAGCCAGATGGTCACATTGGCCGCTCTTCTCTCTGAAACGGTTGTACTTATCGTCTGCAAAGCTATGTCACGTACTGCGGTATTCGGAGATACTAAAAACACCATAGTAGAACACAGATGAAGCTTCTAAGATGATGTAATAGCCAGTAAGTAGTTGCACAATTCAATTTTTAGGTATCGGTTATTGACTTTTTGGCTCGCTTTGGTCCCTTGGACATGAGCTAGGACCTTAAGATTCTGCATGAAAGGAGGACTAGGAGCAGAGTTGCACGGGAGAATGTGAAAAGTGTTCATATGTAGTAAAAACCTGAGAAATCCGTCCGTTTTCGTCATTTGTTATCGAATCGACTTAAAGCCAGATCGTCACATTGGTCACTCTTCTCTCTGAAACGGTTGTACTTATTGTCTGCAAAGCTATGTCGCGTGCTGCGGTATGCGGAGACACGAAAATCATCATAGTAGAACACAGATAAAGCTTCTAAGTTGATGTAATAGCCAGTAAGAACTAGTATAATTCAAGTTTTAGGTATCGATTATTGACTTTTTAGCTGGCTGTGGTGCCTTGAACATGAGCTAGGACCTTACGATTCTGCATGTAAGGAGGACTAGCAGCCGAGTTGCACGGGAGAATGTGAAAAGTGTTTATATGTAGTAAAAACCTGAGAAATCCGTCCGTTTTCGTCATTTGTTATCGAATCGACTTAAAGCCAAATCGTCACATTGGCCGCTGTGCTCTCTGAAACGGTTGTACTTATCGTCTGCAAAGCTATGTCGCGTACTGCGGTATTCGGAGACACTAAACGCACCATAGTAGAACACAGATGAAGCTTCTAGAATGATGTAATAGCCAGTAAGAAATAGTACAATTCAAGTTTTAGATATCGTTTTTGACTTTTTACCTGGCTTTGGTGCCTTGGACATGGGCTATGACCTTAAGATTCTGCATGAAAGGAGGACTAGCAGCCGAGTTGCACGGGAGAATGTGAAAAGTGTTCATATCTAGTAAAAACCTCAGAAATCCGTCCGTTTTCGTCATTTGTTATCGAATCGACTTAAAGCCAGATCGTCACATTGGTCACTCTTCTCTCTGAAACGGTTGTACTTATTGTCTGCAAAGCTATGTCGCGTGCTGCGGTATGCGGAGACACGAAAATCATCATAGTAGAACACAGATAAAGCTTCTAAGTTGATGTAATAGCCAGTAAGAAGTAGTACAATTCAAGTTTTAGGTATCGATTATTGACTTTTTAGCGGGCTTTGGTGCCTTGAACATGAGCTAGGACCTTACGATTCTGCATGAAAGGAGGACTAGCAGCCGAGTTGCACGGGAGAATGTGAAAAGTGTTTATATGTAGTAAAAACCTGAGAAATCCGTCCGTTTTCGTCATTTGTTATCGAATCGACTTAAAGCCAAATCGTCACATTGGCCGCTCTGCTCTCTGAAACGGTTGTACTTATCGTCTGCAAAGCTATGTCGCGTACTGCGGTATTCGGAGACACTAAACGCACCATAGTAGAACACAGATGAAGGTTCTAAGATGACGTAATAGCCAGTAAGAAATAGTACAATTCAAGTTTTAGATATCGTTTTTGACTTTTTAGCTGGCTTTTTTTGCCTTGGACATGAGCTAGGACCTTAAGATTCTGCATAAAAGGAGGACTAGCAGCCGAGTTGCACGGGAGAATGTGAAAAGTGTTCATATGTAGTAAAAACCTGAGACATCCGTCCGTTTTCGTCATTTGTTATCGAATCGACTTAAAGCCAGATCGTAACATTAGCCGCTCTTCTCTCTAAAACGGTTGTACTTATCGTCTGCAAAGCTGTGTCGCGTGCTGCGGTATGCGGAGAAACTAAAAGCACCGTTGTAGAACATAGATGAAGCATCTAAGTTGATGTAATAGCCAGTAAGAAGTAGTCCAATTCAAGTTTTAGGTATCGATTATTGACTTTTTAGATGGCTTTGGTGACTTGGACATGAGCTAGGACCTTAAGATTCTGCATGAAAGGAGGACTAGCAGCCGAGTTGCACGGGAGAATGTGAAAAGTGTTTATATGTAGTAAAAACCTGAGAAATCCGTCCGTTTTCGTCATTTGTTATCGAATCGACTTAAAGCCAAATCGTCACATTGGCCGCTCTGCTCTCTGAAACGGTTGTACTTATCGTCTGCAAAGCTATGTCGCGTACTGCGGTATTCGGAGACACTAAACGCACCATAGTAGAACACAGATGAAGCTTCTAAGTTGATGTAATAGCCAGTAAGAAGTAGTAAAATTCAAGTTTTAGATATTGATTATTGACTTTTTAGCTGGCTTTGGTGCCTTGGACATGATCTAGGACCTTAAGATTCAGCATGAAAGAAGGACTAGCAGCCGAGTTGCACGGGAGAATGTGAAAAGTGTTCATATGTAGTAAAAAACTGAGAAATCCGTCCGTTTTCGTCATTTGTTATCGAATCGACATAAAGCCAGATCGTAACATTGGCCGCTCTTCTCTCTAAAACGGTTGTACTTATCGTCTGCAAAGCTGTGTCGCGTGCTGCGGTATGCGGAGAAACTAAAAGCACCGTAGTAGAACATTGATGAAGGTTCTAAGTTGATGTAATAGCCAGTAAGAAGTAGTCCAATTCAGTTTTAGGTATCGATTATTGACTTTTTAGCTGGCTTTGGTGCCTTGGACATGAGCTAGGACCTTAAGATTCTGCATAAAAGGAGGACTAGCAGCCGAGTTGCACGGGAGAATGTGAAAAGTGTTCATATGTAGTAAAAACCTGAGAAATCCGTCCGTTTTCGTCATTTGTTATCGAATCGACTTAAAGTCAGATCGTCACATTGGCCGCTCTTCTCTCTGAACGGTTGTACTTATCGCCTGCAAAGCTATGTCGCGTACTGCGGTATTCGGACACACTAAACGCACCATAGTAGAACACAGATGAAGCTTCTAAGATGATGTAATAGCCAGTAAGAAGTAGTACAATTCAAGTTTTAGATATTGATTATTGATTCTTTAGCTGGCTTTGGGGCCTTGGACATGATCTAGGACCCTAAGATTCTGCATGAAAGAAGGACTAGCAGCCGAGTTGCACTGGAGAATGTGAAAAGTGTTCATATGTAGTAAAAACCTGAGAAATCCGTCCGTTTTCGTCATTTGTTATCGAATCGACTTAAAGCCAGATCGTCACATTTGCCGCTCTTCTCTCTGAAACCGTTGTACTTATCGTCTGCAAAGCTATGTCGCGTGCTGCGATATGCGGAGACACTAAAAGCACCATAGTAGAACACAGATGAAGCTTCTAAGTTGATGTAATAGCCAGTAAGAAGTAGTAAAATTCAAGTTTTAGATATTGATTATTGATTCTTTAGCTGGCTTTGGGGCCTTGGACATGATCTAGGACCCTAAGATTCTGCATGAAAGAAGGACTAGCAGCCGAGTTGCACTGGAGAATGTGAAAAGTGTTCATATGTAGTAAAAACCTGAGAAATCCGTCCGTTTTCGTCATTTGTTAGCCAATCGACTTAAAGCCAGATCGTCACATTGGCCGCTCTTCTCTCTGAAACGGTTGCACTTATCGTCTGCAAAACTATGTCGCGTGCTGCGGTATGCGGAGAAACTAAAAGCACCGTAGTAGAACACAGATGAAGGTTCTAAGTTGATGTAATAGCCAGTAAGAAGTAGTCCAATTCAAGTTTTAGGTATCGATTATTGACTTTGTAGCTGGCTTTGGTGCCTTGGACATGAGCTAGGACCTTAAGATTCTGCATAAAAGAAGGACTAGCAACCGAGTTGCACGGGAGATTGTGAAAAGTGTTCATATGTAGTAAAAACCTGAGACATCCGTCCGTTTTCGTCATTTGTTATCGAATCGACTTAAATCCAGATCGTAACATTGGCCGCTCTTCTCTCTAAAACGGTTGTACTTATCGTCTGCAAAGCTATGTCGCGTGCTGCGGTATGCGGAGACACTAAAATCACCATAGTAGAACACAGATGAAGCTTTTAAGTTGATGTAATAGCCAGTAAGAAGTAGTAGAATTCAAGTTTTAGGTATTGATTATTGATTTTTAGCTGGCTTCAGTGCCTTGGACATGAGCTAGGACCTTAAGATTCTGCATGAAATTAGGAATAGCAGCCGAGTTGCACGGGAGAATGTGAAAGGTGTTCATATGTAGTAAAAACCTGAGAAATCGGTCCGTTTTCGTCATTTGTTATCGAATCGACTTATAGCCAGATCGTCACATTGGCCGCTCTGCTCTCTGAAACGTTTGTACTTATCGTCTGCAAAGCTATGTCGCGTGCTGCGGTATGCAGGGACGCTAAAATCACCATAGTAGAACACAGATGAAGCTTCTAAGTTGATGCAGTAGCCAGTAAGAAGTAGTACAATTCATGTTTTAGGTATCGATTATTGACTTTTTAGCTGGCTTCGGTGCCTTGGACATGAGCTAGGACCTTAAGATTCTGCATGAGAGGAGGACTAGCAGCCGAGTTGCACGGGAGAATGTGAAAAGTGTTCATATATAGTAAAAACCTGAGAAATCCGTCCGTTTTCGTCATTTGTTATCGAATCGACTTAAAGCCAGATGGACACATTGGCCGCTCTTCTCTCTTAAACGGTTGTACTTATCGTCTGCAGAGCTATGTCGCGTGCTGCGGTATGTGGAGACACTAAAATCACCATAGTAGAACACAGATGAAGCTTCTAAGTTGATGTAATAGCCAGTAAGAAATAGTACAATTCAAGTTTTAGGTATCGATTATTGACTTTTTAGCTGGCTTTGGTGCCTTGGACATGAGCTAGGACCTTGAGATTCGGCATGAAAGGAGGACTAGCAGCCGAGTTGCACGGGAGAATGTGAAAAGTGTTCATATGTAGTAAAAACCTGAGATATCCGTCCGTTTTCGTCATTTGTTATCGAATCGACTTAAAGGCAGATCGTCACATTGGCCGCTCTTCTCTCTGAAACGGTTGTACTTATCGTCTGCAAAGCTATGACGCGTACTGCGATATTCGGAGACACTAAAAACACCATAGTAAAACGCAGACGAAGCTTTTAAGATGATGTAGTAGCCAGTAAGAAGTAGTACAATTCAATTTTTAGGTATCGGTTAATGACTCTTTAGCTGGCTTTGGGGCCTTGGACATGATCTAGGACCCTAAGATTCGGCATGAAAGACGGACTAGCAGCCGAGTTGCACGGGAGAATGTGAAAAGTGTTCATATGTAGTAAAATCCTGAGAAATCCGTCCGTTTTCGTCATTTGTTATCGAATCGACTTAAAGCATGATCGTCACATTGGCTACTCTTCTCTCAGAAACGGTTGTACTTATTGTCTGCAAAGTTATGTCGCGTGCTGCGGTATGTGGAGACACGAAAATCATCAGAGTAGAACACAGATAAAGCTAATAAGTTGATGTAATAGCCAGTAAGAAGTAGTACAATTCAAGTTTTAGGTATCGATTATTGACTTTTTAGCGGGCTTCAGTGCCTTGGACATGAGCTAGGACCTTAAGATTCTGCATGAAATTAGGAATAGCAGCCGAGTTGCACGGGAGAATGTGAAAGGTGTTCATATGTAGTAAAAACCTGAGAAATCGGTCCGTTTTCGTCATTTGTTATCGAATCGACTTATAGCCAGATCGTCACATTGGCCGCTCTTCTCTCTGAAACGGTTGTACTTATCGTCTGCAAAGCTATGACGCGTACTGCGATATTCGGAGACACTAAAAACACCATAGTAGAACGCAGATGAAGCTTTTAAGATGATGTAATAGCCAGTAAGAAGTAGTACAATTCAAGTTTTAGGTATCGATTATTGACTTTTTAGCGGGCTTTGGTGCCTTGAACATGAGCTAGGACCTTACGATTCTGCATGAAAGGAGGACTAGCAGCCGAGTTGCACGGGAGAATGTGAAAAGTGTTTATATGTAGTAAAAACCTGAGAAATCCGTCCGTTTTCGTCATTTGTTATCGAATCGACTTAAAGCCAAATCGTCACATTGGCCGCTCTGCTCTCTGAAACGGTTGTACTTATCGTCTGCAAAGCTATGTCGCGTACTGCGGTATTCGGAGACACTAAACGCACCATAGTAGAACACAGATGAAGGTTCTAAGATGACGTAATAGCCAGTAAAAAATAGTACAATTCAAGTTTTAGATATCGTTTTTGACTTTTTAGCTGGCTTTGGTGCCTTGGACATGAGCTAGGACCTTAAGATTCTGCATAAAAGGAGGACTAGCAGCCGAGTTGCACGGGAGAATGTGAAAAGTGTTCATATGTAGTAAAAACCTGAGACATCCGTCCGTTTTCGTCATTTGTTATCGAATCGTCTTAAAGCCAGATCGTAACATTAGCCGCTCTTCTCTCTAAAACGGTTGTACTTATCGTCTGCAAAGCTGTGTCGCGTGCTGCGGTATGCGGAGAAACTAAAAGCACCGTTGTAGAACATAGATGAAGCATCTAAGTTGATGTAATAGCCAGTAAGAAGTAGTCCAATTCAAGTTTTAGGTATCGATTATTGACTTTTTAGATGGCTTTGGTGACTTGGACATGAGCTAGGACCTTAAGATTCTGCATGAAAGGAGGACTAGCAGCCGAGTTGCACGGGAGAATGTGAAAAGTGTTTATATGTAGTAAAAACCTGAGAAATCCGTCCGTTTTCGTCATTTTTTTATCCAATCGACTTAAAGCCAGATCGTCACATTGGCCGCTCTTCTCTCTGAAACGGTTGTACTTATCGTCTGCAAAACTATGTCGCGTGCTGCGGTATGCGGAGAAACTAAAAGCACCGTAGTAGAACATAGATGAAGGTTCTAAGTTGATGTAATAGCCAGTAAGAAGTAGTCCAATTCAAATTTTAGGTATCGATTATTGACTTTTTAGCTGGCTTTGGTGCCTTGGACATGAGCTAGGACCTTAGGATTCTGCATAAAAGGAGGACTAGCAGCCGACTTGCACGGGAGAATGTGAAAAGTGTTCATATGTAGTAAAAACCTGAGACATCCGTCCGTTTTCGTCATTTGTTATCGAATCGACTTAAAGCCAGATCGTAACATTGGCCGCTCTTCTCTCTAAAACGGTTGTACTTATCGTCTGCAAAGCTGTGTCGCGTGCTGCGGTATGCGGAGAAACTAAAAGCACCGTAGTAGAACATTGATGAAGGTTCTAAGTTGATGTAATAGCCAGTAAGAAGTAGTCCAATTCAGTTTTAGGTATCGATTATTGACTTTTTAGCTGGCTTTGGTGCCTTGGACATGTGCTAGGACCTTAAGATTCTGCATAAAAGGAGGACTAGCAGCCGAGTTGCACGGGAGAATGTGAAAAGTGTTCATATGTAGTAAAAACCTGAGAAATCCGTCCGTTTTCGTCATTTGTTATCGAATCGACTTAAAGTCAGATCGTCACATTGGCCGCTCTTCTATCTGAACGGTTGTACTTATCGTCTGCAAAGCTATGTCGCGTACTGCGGTATTCGGACACACTAAACGCACCATAGTAGAACACAGATGAAGCTTCTAAGATGATGTAATAGCCAGTAAGAAATAGTACAATTCAAGTTTTAGATATCGTTATTGACTTTTTAGCTGGCTTTGGTGCCTTGGACATGAGCTATGACCTTAAGATTATGCATGAAAGGAGGACTAGCAGCCGAGTTGCACGGGAGAATGTGAAAAGTGTTCATATCTAGTAAAAACCTGAGAAATCCGTCCGTTTTCGTCATTTGTTATCGAATCGACTTAAAGCCAGATCGTCACATTGGCCGCTCTTCTCTCTGAAACCGTTGTACTTATCGTCTGCAAAGCTATGTCGCGTGCTGCGGTATGCGGAGACACTAAAAGCACCATAGTAGAACACAGATGAAGCTTCTAAGTTGATGTAATAGCCAGTAAGAAATAGTACAATTCAAGTTTTAGGTATCGATTATTGACTTTTTAGCTGGCTTTGGTGCCTTGGACATGAGCTATGACCTTAAGATTCTGCATGAAAGGAGGACTAGCAGCCGAGTTGCACGGGAGAATGTGAAAAGTGTTCATATGTAGTAAAAACGTGAGAAATCCGTCCGTTTTCGTCATTTGTTATCGAATCGACTTAAAGCCAGATCGTCACATTGGCCGCTCTTCTCTCTGATACGGTTGTACTTATCGTCTGCAAAACTATGTCGCGTGCTGCGGAATGCGGAGACACGAAAATCATCATAGTAGAACACAGATGAAGCTTCTAAGTTGATGTAATAGCCAGTAAGAAGTAGTACAATTCAAGTTTTAGGTATCGATTATTGACTTCTTAGTTGGCTTTGGTGCCTTGGACATGAGCTATTACATAAGATTCTGCATGAAAGGAGGACTAGCAGCCGAGTTGCACGGGAGAATGTGAAAAGTGTTCATATGTAGTAAAAACCTGAGAAATCCGTCCGTTTTCGTCATTTGTTATCCAATCGACTTAAAGCCAGATCGTCACATTGGCCGCTCTTCTCTCTGAAACGGTTGCACTTATCGTCTGCAAAACTATGTCGCGTGCTGCGGTATGTGGAGAAACTAAAAGCACCGTAGTAGAACATAGATGAAGGTTCTAAGTTGATGTAATAGCCAGTAAGAAGTAGTCCAATTCAAGTTTTAGGAATCGATTATTGACTTTGTAGCTGGCTTTGGTGCCTTGGACATGAGCTAGGACCTTAAGATTCTTTATAAAAGAAGGACTAGCAGCCGAGTTGCACGGGAGATTGTGAAAAGTGTTCATATGTAGTAAAAACCTGAGACATCCGTCCGTTTTCGTCATTTGTTATCGAATCGACTTAAATCCAGATCGTAACATTGGCCGCTCTTCTCTCTAAAACGGTTGTACTTATCGTCTGCAAAGCTATGTCGCGTGCTGCGGTATGCGGAGACACTAAAATCACCATAGTAGAACACAGATGAAGCTTTTAAGTTGATGTAATAGCCAGTAAGAAGTAGTACAATTCAAGTTTTAGGTATTGATTATTGATTTTTAGCTGGCTTCAGTGCCTTGGACATGAGCTAGGACCTTAAGATTCTGCATGAAATTAGGAATAGCAGCCGAGTTGCACGGGAGAATGTGAAAGGTGTTCATATGTAGTAAAAACCTGAGAAATCGGTCCGTTTTCGTCATTTGTTATCGAATCGACTTATAGCCAGATCGTCACATTGGCCGCTCTTCTCTCTGAAACGGTTGTACTTATCGTCTGCAAAGCTATGTCGCGTGCTGCGGTATGCAGGGACGCTAAAATCACCATAGTAGAACACAGATGAAGCTTCTAAGTTGATTCAGTAGCCAGTAAGAAGTAGTACAATTCATGTTTTAGGTATCGATTATTGACTTTTTAGCTGGCTTCGGTGCCTTGGACATGAGCTAGGACCTTAAGATTCTGCATGAGAGGAGGACTAGCACCGAGTTGCACGGGAGAATGTGAAAAGTGTTCATATGTAGTAAAAACCTCAGAAATCCGTCCGTTTTCGTCATTTGTTATCCAATCGACTTAAAGCCAGATCGTCACATTGGCCGCTCTTCTCTCTGAAACGGTTGTACTTATCGACTGCAAAACTATGTCGCGTGCTGCGGTATGCGGAGAAACTAAAAGCACCGTAGTAGAACACAGATGAAGGTTCTAAGTTGATGTAATAGCCAGTAAGAAGTAGTCCAATTCAAGTTTTAGGAATCGATTATTGACTTTGTAGCTGGCTTTGGTGCCTTGGACATGAGCTAGGACCTTAAGATTCTGCATAAAAGGAGGACTAGCAGCCGAGTTGCACGGGAGAATGTGAAAAGTGTCCATATGTAGTAAAAACCTGAGAAATCCGTCCGTTTTCGTCATTTGTTATCGAATCGACTTAAAGCCAGATGGACACATTGGCCGCTCTTCTCTCTTAAACGGTTGTACTTATCGTCTGCAGAGCTATGTCGCGTGCTGCGGTATGTGGAGACACTAAAATCACCATAGTAGAACACAGATGAAGCTTCTAAGTTGATGTAATAGCCAGTAAGAAATAGTACAATTCAAGTTTTAGGTATCGATTATTGACTTTTTAGCTGGCTTTGGTGCCTTGGACATGAGCTAGGACCTTGAGATTCGGCATGAAAGGAGGACTAGCAGCCGAGTTGCACGGGAGAATGTGAAAAGTGTTCATATGTAGTAAAAACCTGAGATATCCGTCCGTTTTCGTCATTTGTTATCGAATCGACTTAAAGGCAGATCGTCACATTGGCCGCTCTTCTCTCTGAAACGGTTGTACTTATCGTCTGCAAAGCTATGACGCGTACTGCGATATTCGGAGACACTAAAAACACCATAGTAGAACGCAGATGAAGCTTTTAAAATGATGTAATAGCCAGTAAGAAGTAGTACAATTCAATTTTTAGGTATCGGTTATTGACTCTTTAGCTGGCTTTGGGGCCTTGGACATGATCTAGGACCCTAAGATTCGGCATGAAAGACGGACTAGCAGCCGAGTTGCACGGGAGAATGTGAAAAGTGTTCATATGTAGTAAAATCCTGAGAAATCCGTCCGTTTTCGTCATTTGTTATCGAATCGACTTAAAGCATGATCGTCACATTGGCTACTCTTCTCTCAGAAACGGTTGTACTTATTGTCTGCAAAGTTATGTCGCGTGCTGCGGTATGTGGAGACACGAAAATCATCAGAGTAGAACACAGATAAAGCTTATAAGTTGATGTAATAGCCAGTAAGAAGTAGTACAATTCAAGTTTTAGGTATCGATTATTGACTTTTTAGCGGGCTTCAGTGCCTTGGACATGAGCTAGGACCTTAAGATTCTGCATGAAATTAGGAATAGCAGCCGAGTTGCACGGGAGAATGTGAAAGGTGTTCATATGTAGTAAAAACCTGAGAAATCGGTCCGTTTTCGTCATTTGTTATCGAATCGACTTATAGCCAGATCGTCACATTGGCCGCTCTTCTCTCTGAAACGGTTGTACTTATCGTCTGCAAAGCTATGTCGCGTGCTGCGATATGCGGAGACACTAAAAGCACCATAGTAGAACACAGATGAAGCTTCTAAGTTGATGTAATAGCCAGTAAGAAGTAGTACAATTCAAGTTTTAGATACTGATTATTGACTCTTTAGCTGGCTTTGGGGCCTTTGACATGATCTAGGACCTTAAGATTCTGCATGAAAGAAGGACTAGCAGCCGAGTTGCACGGGAGAATGTGAAAAGTGTTCATATGTAGTAAAAACCTCAGAAATCCGTCCGTATTCGTCATTTGTTATTTAATCGACTTAAAGCCAGATCGTCACATTGGCCGCTCTTCTCTCTGAAACGGTTGTACTTATCGTCTGCAAAACTATGTCGCGTGCTGCGGTATGCGGAGAAACTAAAAGCACCGTAGTAGAACATAGATGAAGGTTCTAAGTTGATGTAATAGCCAGTAAGAAGTAGTCCAATTCAAGTTTTAGGAATCGATTATTGACTTTGTAGCTGGCTTTGGTGCCTTGGACATGACCTAGGACCTTAAGATTCTGCATAAAAGGAGGACTAGCAGCCGAGTTGCACGGGAGAATGTGAAAAGTGTTCATATGTAGTAAAAACCTGAGACATCCGTCCGTTTTCGTCATTTGTTATCGAATCGACTTAAAGCCAGATCGTAACATTGGCCGCTCTTCTCTCTAAAACGGTTGTACTTATTGTCTGCAAAGCTATGTCGCGTGCTGCGGTATGCGGAGACACTAAAATCACCATAGTAGAACACAGATGAAGCTTTTAAGTTGATGTAATAGCCAGTAAGAAGTAGTAGAATTCAAGTTTTAGGTATCGATTATTGATTTTTAGCTGGCTTCGGTGCCTTGGGCATGAGCTAGGACCTTAAGATTCTGCATGAAATTAGGACTAGCAGCCGAGTTGCACGGGAGATTGTGAAAGGTGTTCATATGTAGTAAAAACCTGAGAAATCGGTCCGTTTTCGTCATTTGTTATCGAATCGACTTATAGCCAGATCGTCACATTGGCCGCTCTTCTCTCTGAAACGGTTGTACTTATCGTCTGCAAAGCTATGTCGCGTGCTGCGGTATGCAGGGACGCTAAAATCACCATAGTAGAACACAGATGAAGCTTCTAAGTTGATGCAATAGCCAGTAAGAAGTAGTACAATTCATGTTTTAGGTATCGATTATTGACTTTTTAGCTGGCTTCGGTGCCTTGGACACGACCTAGGACCTTAAGATTCTGCATGAGAGGAGGACTAGCAGCCGAGTTGCACGGGAGAATGTGAAAAGTGTTCATATGTAGTAAAAACCTGAGAAATCCGTCCGTTTTCGTCATTTGTTATCGAATCGACTTAAATCCAGATGGACACATTGGCCGCTCTTCTCTCTTAAACAGTTGTACTTATCGTCTGCAGAGCTATGTCGCGTGCTGCGGTATGTGGAGACACTAAAATCACCATAGTAGAACACAGATGAAGCTTCTAAGTTGATGTAATAGCCAGTAAGAAATAGTACAATTCAAGTTTTAGGTATCGATTATTGACTTTTTAGCTGGCTTTGGTGCCTTGGACATGAGCTAGGACCTTGAGATTCGGCATGAAAGGAGGACTAGCAGCCGAGTTGCACGGGAGAATGTGAGAAGTGTTCATATGTAGTAAAAACCTGAGAAATCCGTCCGTTTTCGTAATTTGTTATCGAATCGACTTAAAGCCAGATCGTCACATTTGCCGTTCTTCTCTCTGAAACGGTTGTACTTATCGTCTGAAAAGCTATGACGCGTACTGCGATATTCGGAGACACTAAAAACACCATAGTAGAACACAGATGAAGCTTTTAAGATGATGTAATAGCCAGTAAGAAGTAGTACAATTCATGTTTTAGGTATCGATTATTGACTTTTTAGCTGGCTTCGGTGCCTTGGACACGACCTACGACCTTAAGATTCTGCATGAGAGGAGGTCTAGCAGCCGAGTTGCACGGGAGAATGTGAAAAGTGTTCATATGTAGTAAAAACCTGAGAAATCCGTCCGTTTTCGTCATTTGTTATCGAATCGACTTAAAGCCAGATGGACACATTGGCCGCTCTTATCTCTTAAACAGTTGTAATTATCGTCTGCAGAGCTATGTCGCGTGCTGCGGTATGTGGAGACACTAAAATCACCATAGTAGAACACAGATGAAGCTTCTAAGTTGATGTAATAGCCAGTAAGAAATAGTACAATTCAAGTTTTAGGTATCGATTATTGACTTTTTAGCTGGCTTTGGTGCCTTGGACATGAGCCAGGACCTTAAGATTCTGCATGAAAGGAGGACTAGCAGCCGAGTTGCACGGGAGAATGTGAAAAGTGTTCATATGTAGTAAAAACCTGAGAAATCCGTCCGTTTTCGTCATTTGTTATCGAATCGACTTAAAGCCAAATCGGCACATTGGCCGCTCTGCTCTCTGAAACGTTTGTACTTATCGTCTGCAAAGCTATGTCGCGTACTGCGGTATTCGGAGACCCTAAACGCACCATAGTAGAACACAGATGAAGCTTCTAAGATGATATAACAGCCAGTAAGAAATAGTACAATTCAAGTTTTAGGTATAGTTATTGACTTTTTGGCTGGCTTTGGTGCCTTGGACATGAGCTATGACCTTAAGATTCTGCATGAAAGGAGGACTAGCACTCGAGTTGCACGGGAGAATGTGAAAAGTGTTCATATGTAGTAAAAACCTGAGAAATCCGTCCGTTTTCGTCATTTGTTATCGAATCGACTTAAGCCAGATCGTCACATTTGCCGTTCTTCTCTCTGAATCCGTTGTACTTATCGTCTGCAAAGCTATGTCGCGTGCTGCGGTATGCGGAGACACTAAAAGCACCATAGTAGAACACAGATGAAGCTTTTAAGTTGATGTAATAGCCAGTAAGAAGTAGTAGAATTCAAGTATTAGGTATCGATTATTGATTTTTAGCTGGCTTCGGTGCCTTGGGCATGAGCTAGGACCTTAAGATTCTGCATGAAATTAGGACTAGCAGCCGAGTTGCACGGGAGAATGTGAAAGGTGTTCATATGTAGTAAAAACCTGAGAAATCCGTCCGTTTTCGTCATTTGTTATCGAATCGACTTATAGCCAGATCGTCACATTGGCCGCTCTTCTCTCTGAAACGGTTGTACTTATCGTCTGCAAAGCTATGTCGCGTGCTGCGGTATGCAGGGACGCTAAAATCACCATAGTAGAACACAGATGAAGCTTCTAAGTTGATGCAATAGCCAGTAAGAAGTAGTACAATTCATGTTTTAGGTATCGATTATTGACTTTTTAGCTGGCTTCGGTGCCTTGGACACTACCTACGACCTTAAGATTCTGCATGAGAGGAGGACTAGCAGCCGAGTTGCACGGGAGAATGTGAAAAGTGTTCATATGTAGTAAAAACCTGAGAAATCCGTCCGTTTTCGTCATTTGTTATCGAATCGACTTAAAGCCAGATGGACACATTGGCCGCTCTTCTCTCTTAAACAGTTGTACTTATCGTCTGCAGAGCTATGTCGCGTGCTGCGGTATGTGGAGACACTAAAATCACCATAGTAGAACACAAATGAAGCTTCTAAGTTGATGTAATAGCCAGTAAGAAATAGTACAATTCAAGTTTTAGGTATCGATTATTGACTTTTTAGCTGGCTTTGGTGCCTTGGACATGAGCTAGGACCTTGAGATTCGGCATGAAAGGAGGACTAGCAGCCGAGTTGCACGGGAGAATGTGAGAAGTGTTCATATGTAGTAAAAACCTGAGAAATCCGTCCGTTTTCGTAATTTGTTATTGAATCGACTTAAAGCCAGATCGTCACATTGGCCGCTCTTCTCTCTGAAACGGTTGTACTTATCGTCTGAAAAGCTATGACGCGTACTGCGATATTCGGAGACACTAAAAACACCATAGTAGAACACAGATGAAGCTTTTAAGATGATGTAATAGCCAGTAAGAAGTAGGACAATTCAATTTTTAGGTATCGGTTATTGACTTTTTAGCTGGCTTTGGTGCCTTAGACATGAGCCAGGACCTTAAGATTCTGCATGAAAGGAGGACTAGCAGCCGAGTTGCACGGGAGAATGTGAAAAGTGTTCATATGTAGTAAAAACCTGAGAAATCCGTCCGTTTTCCTCATTTGTTATCGAATCGACTTAAAGCCAAATCGGCACATTGGCCGCTCTGCTCTCTGAAACGTTTGTACTTATCGTCTGCAAAGCTATGTCGCGTACTGCGGTATTCGGAGACCCTAAACGCACCATAGTAGAACACAGATGAAGCTTCTAAGATGATATAATAGCCAGTAAGAAATAGTACAATTCAAGTTTTAGGTATAGTTATTGACTTTTTGGCTGGCTTTGGTGCCTTGGACATGAGCTATGACCTTAAGATTCTGCATGAAGGAAGGACTAGCACTCGAGTTGCACGGGAGAATGTGAAAAGTGTTCATATGTAGTAAAAACCTCAGAAATCCGTCCGTTTTCGTCATTTGTTATCGAATCGACTTAAAGCCAGATCGTCACATTTGCCGTTCTTCTCTCTGAATCCGTTGTACTTATCGTCTGCAAAGCTATGTCGCGTGCTGCGGTATGCGGAGACACTAAAAGCACCATAGTAGAACACAGATGAAACTTCTAAGTTGATGTAATAGCCAGTAAGAAGTAGTACAATTCAAGTTTTAGATATTGATTATTGACTTTTTATCTGGCTTTGGTGCCTTGGAAATGATCTAGGACCTTAAGATACTGCATGAAAGAAGGACTAGCAGCCGAGTTGCACGGGTGAATGTGAAAAGTGTTCATATGTAGTAAAAACCTACCTGAGAAATCCGTCCGTTTTCGTCATTTGTTATCGAATCGACTTAAAGCCAAATCATCACATTGGCAGCTCTGCTCTCTGAAACGGTTGTTCTTATCGTCTGCAAAGCTATGTCGCGTACTGCGGTATTCGGAGACACTAAACGCACCATAGTAGAACACAGATGAAGCATCTAAGATGATGTAATAGCCAGTAAGAAATAGTACAATTCAAGTGTTAGATATCGTTATTGACTTTTTAGCTGGCTTTGGTGCCTTGGACATGAGCTATGACCATAAGATTATGCATGAAAGGAGGACTAGCAGCCGAGTTGCACGGGAGAATGTGAAAAGTGTTCATATGTAGTAAAAACCTGAGAAATCCGTCCGTTTTCGTCATTTGTTATCGAATCGACTTAAAGCCAGATCGTCACATTTGCCGTTCTTCTCTCTGAATCCGTTGTACTTATCGTCTGCAAAGCTATGTCGCGTGCTGCGGTATGCGGAGACACTAAAAGCACCATAGTAGAACACAGATGAAGCTTTTAAGTTGATGTAATAGCCAGTAAGAAGTAGTAGAATTCAAGTATTAGGTATCGATTATTGATTTTTAGCTGGCTTCGGTGCCTTGGGCATGAGCTAGGACCTTAAGATTCTGCATGAAATTAGGACTAGCAGCCGAGTTGCACGGGAGAATGTGAAAGGTGTTCATATGTAGTAAAAACCTGAGAAATCCGTCCGTTTTCGTCATTTGTTATCGAATCGACTTATAGCCAGATCGTCACATTGGCCGCTCTTCTCTCTGAAACGGTTGTACTTATCGTCTGCAAAGCTATGTCGCGTGCTGCGGTATGCAGGGACGCTAAAATCACCATAGTAGAACACAGATGAAGCTTCTAAGTTGATGCAATAGCCAGTAAGAAGTAGTACAATTCATGTTTTAGGTATCGATTATTGACTTTTTAGCTGGCTTCGGTGCCTTGGACACTACCTACGACCTTAAGATTCTGCATGAGAGGAGGACTAGCAGCCGAGTTGCACGGGAGAATGTGAAAAGTGTTCATATGTAGTAAAAACCTGAGAAATCCGTCCGTTTTCGTCATTTGTTATCGAATCGACTTAAAGCCAGATGGACACATTGGCCGCTCTTCTCTCTTAAACAGTTGTACTTATCGTCTGCAGAGCTATGTCGCGTGCTGCGGTATGTGGAGACACTAAAATCACCATAGTAGAACACAAATGAAGCTTCTAAGTTGATGTAATAGCCAGTAAGAAATAGTACAATTCAAGTTTTAGGTATCGATTATTGACTTTTTAGCTGGCTTTGGTGCCTTGGACATGAGCTAGGACCTTGAGATTCGGCATGAAAGGAGGACTAGCAGCCGAGTTGCACGGGAGAATGTGAGAAGTGTTCATATGTAGTAAAAACCTGAGAAATCCGTCCGTTTTCGTAATTTGTTATTGAATCGACTTAAAGCCAGATCGTCACATTGGCCGCTCTTCTCTCTGAAACGGTTGTACTTATCGTCTGAAAAGCTATGACGCGTACTGCGATATTCGGAGACACTAAAAACACCATAGTAGAACACAGATGAAGCTTTTAAGATGATGTAATAGCCAGTAAGAAGTAGGACAATTCAATTTTTAGGTATCGGTTATTGACTTTTTAGCTGGCTTTGGTGCCTTGGACATGAGCCAGGACCTTAAGATTCTGCATGAAAGGAGGACTAGCAGCCGAGTTGCACGGGAGAATGTGAAAAGTGTTCATATGTAGTAAAAACCTGAGAAATCCGTCCGTTTTCCTCATTTGTTATCGAATCGACTTAAAGCCAAATCGGCACATTGGCCGCTCTGCTCTCTGAAACGTTTGTACTTATCGTCTGCAAAGCTATGTCGCGTACTGCGGTATTCGGAGACCCTAAACGCACCATAGTAGAACACAGATGAAGCTTCTAAGATGATATAATAGCCAGTAAGAAATAGTACAATTCAAGTTTTAGGTATAGTTATTGACTTTTTGGCTGGCTTTGGTGCCTTGGACATGAGCTATGACCTTAAGATTCTGCATGAAGGAAGGACTAGCACTCGAGTTGCACGGGAGAATGTGAAAAGTGTTCATATGTAGTAAAAACCTCAGAAATCCGTCCGTTTTCGTCATTTGTTATCGAATCGTCTTAAAGCCAGATCGTCACATTTGCCGTTCTTCTCTCTGAATCCGTTGTACTTATCGTCTGCAAAGCTATGTCGCGTGCTGCGGTATGCGGAGACACTAAAAGCACCATAGTAGAACACAGATGAAACTTCTAAGTTGATGTAATAGCCAGTAAGAAGTAGTACAATTCAAGTTTTAGATATTGATTATTGACTTTTTATCTGGCTTTGGTGCCTTGGAAATGATCTAGGACCTTAAGATACTGCATGAAAGAAGGACTAGCAGCCGAGTTGCACGGGTGAATGTGAAAAGTGTTCATATGTAGTAAAAACCTACCTGAGAAATCCGTCCGTTTTCGTCATTTGTTATCGAATCGACTTAAAGCCAAATCATCACATTGGCAGCTCTGCTCTCTGAAACGGTTGTTCTTATCGTCTGCAAAGCTATGTCGCGTACTGCGGTATTCGGAGACACTAAACGCACCATAGTAGAACACAGATGAAGCATCTAAGATGATGTAATAGCCAGTAAGAAATAGTACAATTCAAGTGTTAGATATCGTTATTGACTTTTTAGCTGGCTTTGGTGCCTTGGACATGAGCTATGACCATAAGATTATGCATGAAAGGAGGACTAGCAGCCGAGTTGCACGGGAGAATGTGAAAAGTGTTCATATCTAGTAAAAACCTGAGAAATCCGTCCGTTTGCGTCATTTGTTATCGAATCGACTTAAAGCCAGATCGTCACATTTGCCGCTCTTCTCTCTGAAACCGTTGTACTTATCGTCTGCAAAGCTATGTCGCGTGCTGCGATATGCGGAGACACTAAAAGCACCATAGTAGAACACAGATGAAGCTTCTACGTTGATGTAATAGCCAGTAAGAAGTAGTCCAATTCAAGTTTTAGGAATCGATTATTGACTTTGTAGCTGGCTTTGGTGCCTTGGACATGAGCTAGGACCTTAAGATTCTGCATAAAAGGAGGACTAGCAGCCGAGTTGCACGGGAGAATGTGAAAAGTGTTCATATGTAGTAAAAACCTGAGACATCCGTCCGTTTTCGTCATTTGTTATCGAATCGACTTAAAGCCAGATCGTAACATTGGCCGCTCTTCTCTCTAAAACGGTTGTACTTATCGTCTGCAAAGCTATGTCGCGTGCTGCGGTATGCGGAGACACTAAAATCATCATAGTAGAACACAGATGAAGCTTTTAAGTTGATGTAATAGCCAGTAAAAAGTAGTAGAATTCAAGTTTTAGGAATCGATTATTGATTTTTAGCTGGCTTCGGTGCCTTGGCCCTGAGCTAGGACCTTAAGATTTTGCATGAAATTAGGACTAGCAGCCGAGTTGCACGGGAGAATGTGAAAGGTGTTCATATGTGGAAAAAACCTGAGAAATCGGTCCGTTTTCGTCATTTGTTATCGAATCGACTTATAGCCAGATCGTCACATTGGCCGCTCTTCTCTCTGAAACGGTTGTACTTATCGTCTGCAAAGCTATGTCGCGGGCTGCGGTATGCAGGGACGCTAAAATCACCATAGTAGAACACAGATGAAGCTTCTAAGTTGATGCAATAGCCAGTAAGAAGTAGTACAATTCATGTTTTAGGTATCGATTATTGACTTTTTAGCTGGCTTCGGTGCCTTGGACATGAGCTAGGACCTTAAGATTCTGCATGAGAGGAGGACTAGCAGCCGAGTTGCACGGGAGAATGTGAAAAGTGTTCATATGTAGTAAAAACCTGAGAAATCCGTCCGTTTTCGTCATTTGTTATCGAATCGACTTAAAGCCAGATGGACACATTGGCCGCTCTTCTCTCTTAAACGGTTGTACTTATCGTCTGCAGAGCTATGTCGCGTGCTGCGGTATGTGGAGACACTAAAATCACCATAGTAGAACACAGATGAAGCTTCTAAGTTGATGTAATAGCCAGTAAGAAATAGTACAATTCAAGTTTTAGGTATCGATTATTGACTTTTTAGCTGGCTTTGGTGCCTTGGACATGAGCTAGGACCTTGACATTCGGCATGAAAGGAGGACTAGCAGCCGAGTTGCACGGGAGAATGTGAAAAGTGTTCATATGTAGTAAAAACCTGAGAAATCCGTCCGTTTTCGTAATTTGTTATCGAATCGACTTAAAGCCAGATCGTCACATTGGCCGCTCTTCTCTCTGAAACGGTTGTACTTATCGTCTGCAAAGCTATGACGCGTACTGCGATATTCGGAGACACTAAAAACACCATAGTAGAACACAGATGAAGCTTTTAAGATGATGTAATAGCCAGTAAGAAGTAGTACAATTCAATTTTTAGGTATCGGTTATTGCCTTTTTAGCTGGCTTTGGTGCCTTGGACATGAGCCAGGACCTTAAGATTCTGCATGAAAGGAGGATTAGCAGCCGAGTTGCACGGGAGAATGTGAAAAGTGTTCATATGTAGTAAAAACCTGAGAAATCCGTCCGTTTTCGTCATTTGTTATCGAATCGACTTAAAGCCAGATCGTCACATTGGCCACTCTTCTCTCAGAAACGGTTGTACTTATTGTCTGCAAAGTTATGGCGCGTGCTGCGGTATGCGGAGACACGAAAATCATCAGAGTAGAACACAGATAAAGCTTCTAAGTTGATGTAATAGCCAGTAAGAAGTAGTACAATTCAAGTTTTAGGTATCGATTATTGACTTTATGGCGGGCTTTGGTGTCTTGGACATGAGCTAGGACCTTAAGATTCAGCATGAAAGTAGGACTAGCAGCCGAGTTGCACGGGAGAATGTGAAAAGTGTTCAAATGTAGTAAAAACCTGAGAAATCCGTCCGTTTTCGTCATTTGTTATCGAATCGACTTAAAGCCAAATCGGCACATTGGCCGCTCTGCTCTCTGAAACGTTTGTACTTATCGTCTGCAAAGCTATGTCGCGTACTGCGGTATTCGGAGACACTTAACGCACCATAGTAGAACACAGATGAAGCTTCTAAGATGATATAATAGCCAGTAAGAAATAGTACAATTCAAGTTTTAGGTATAGTTATTGACTTTTTAGCTGGCTTTGGTGCCTTGGACATGAGCTATGACCTTAAGATTCTGCATGAAAGGAGGACTAGCACTCGAGTAGCACGGGAGAATGTGAAAAGTGTTCATATGTAGTAAAAACCTGAGAAATCCGTCCGTTTTCGTCATTTGTTATCGAATCGACTTAAAGCCAGATCGTCACATTTGCCGTTCTTCTCTCTGAATCCGTTGTACTTATCGTCTGCAAAGCTATGTCGCGTGCTGCGGTATGCGGAGACACTAAAAGCACCATAGTAGAACACAGATGAAACTTCTAAGTTGATGTAATAGCCAGTAAGAAGTAGTAGAATTCAAGTTTTAGGTATCGATTATTGACTTTTTAGGTGGCTTTGGAGCCTTGGACATGAGCTAGGACCTTAAGATTCTGCATGAAAGGAGGACTAGCAGCCGAGTTGCACGGGTGAATGTGAAAAGTGTTCATATGTAGTAAAAACCTACCTGAGAAATCCGTCCGTTTTCGTCATTTGTTATCGAATCGACTTAAAGCCAAATCATCACATTGGCAGCTCTGCTCTCTGAAACGGTTGTTCTTATCGTCTGCAAAGCTATGTCGCGTACTGCGGTATTCGGAGACACTAAACGCACCATAGTAGAACACAGATGAAGCTTCTAAGATGATGTAATAGCCAGTAAGAAATAGTACAATTCAAGTGTTAGATATCGTTATTGACTTTTAAGCTGGCTTTGGTGCCTTGGACATGAGCTATGACCTTAAGATTATGCATGAAAGGAGGACTAGCAGCCGAGTTGCACGGGAGAATGTGAAAAGTGTTCATATCTAGTAAAAATCTGAGAAATCAGTCCGTTTGCTTCATTTGTTATCGAATCGACTTAAAGCCAGATCGTCACATTTGCCGCTCTTCTCTCTGAAACCGTTGTACTTATCGTCTGCAAAGCTATGTCGCGTGCTGCGATATGCGGAGACACTAAAAGCACCATAGTAGAACACAGATGAAGCTTCTAAGTTGATGTAATATCCAGTAAGAAGTAGTACAATTCAAGTTTTAGATATTGATTATTGACTCTTTAGCTGGCTTTGGGGCCTTGGACATGATCTAGGACCTTAAGATTCTGCATGAAAGAAGGACTAGCAGCCGAGTTGCACGGGAGAATGTGAAAAGTGTTCATATGTAGTAAAAACCTCAGAAATCCGTCCGTTTTCGTCATTTGTTATCCAATCGACTTAAAGCCAGATCGTCACATTGGCCGCTCTTCTCTCTGAAACGGTTGTACTTATCGACTGCAAAACTATGTCGCGTGCTGCGGTATGCGGAGAAACTAAAAGCACCGTAGTAGAACACAGATGAAGGTTCTAAGTTGATGTAATAGCCAGTAAGAAGTAGTCCAATTCAAGTTTTAGGAATCGATTATTGACTTTGTAGCTGGCTTTGGTGCCTTGGACATGAGCTAGGACCTTAAGATTCTGCATAAAAGGAGGACTAGCAGCCGAGTTGCACGGGAGAATGTGAAAAGTGTCCATATGTAGTAAAAACCTGAGACATCCGTCCGTTTTCGTCATTTGTTATCGAATCGACTTAAAGCCAGATCGTAACATTGGCCGCTCTTCTCTCTAAAACGGTTGTACTTATCGTCTGCAAAGCTATGTCGCGTGCTGCGGTATGCGGAGACACTAAAATCATCATAGTAGAACACAGATGAAGCTTTTAAGTTGATGTAATAGCCAGTAAGAAGTAGTAGAATTCAAGTTTTAGGTATCGATTATTGATTTTTAGCTGGCTTCGGTGCCTTGGCCCTGAGCTAGGACCTTAAGATTCTGCATGAAATTAGGACTAGCAGCCGAGTTGCACGGGAGAATGTGAAAGGTGTTCATATGTGGTAAAAACCTGAGAAATCGGTCCGTTTTCGTCATTTGTTATCGAATCGACTTATAGCCAGATCGTCACATTGGCCGCTCTTCTCTCTGAAACGGTTGTACTTATCGTCTGCAAAGCTATGTCGCGTGCTGCGGTATGCAGGGACGCTAAAATCACCATAGAAGAACACAGATGAAGCTTCTAAGTTGATGCAATAGCCAGTAAGAAGTAGTACAATTCATGTTTTAGGTATCGATTATTGACTTTTTAGCTGGCTTCGGTGCCTTGGACATGAGCTAGGACCTTAAGATTCTGCATGAGAGGAGGACTAGCAGCCGAGTTGCACGGGAGAATGTGAAAAGTGTTCATATGTAGTAAAAACCTGAGAAATCCGTCCGTTTTCGTCATTTGTTATCGAATCGACTTAAAGCCAGATGGACACATTGGCCGCTCTTCTCTCTTAAACGGTTGTACTTATCGTCTGCAGAGCTATGTAGCGTGCTGCGGTATGTGGAGACACTAAAATCACCATAGTAGAACACAGAAGAAGCTTCTAAGTTGATGTAATAGCCAGTAATAAATAGTACAATTCAAGTTTTAGGTATCGATTATTGACTTTTTAGCTGACTTTGGTGCCTTGGACATGAGCTAGGACCTTGAGATTCGGCATGAAAGGAGGACTAGCAGCCGAGTTGCACGGGAGAATGTGAAAAGTGTTCATATGTAGTAAAAACCTGAGAAATCCGTCCGTTTTCGTAATTTGTTATCGAATCGACTTAAAGCCAGATCGTCACATTGGCCGCTCTTCTCTCTGAAATGGTTGTACTTATCGTCTGCAAAGCTATGACGCGTACTGCGATATTCGGAGACACTAAAAACGCCATAGTAGAACACAGATGAAGCTTTTAAGATGATGTAATAGCCAGTAAGAAGTAGTACAATTCAATTTTTAGGTATCGGTTATTGCCTTTTTAGCTGTCTTTGGTGCCTTGGACATGAGCCAGGACCTTAAGATTCTGCATGAAAGGAGGACTAGCAGCCGAGTTGCACGGGAGAATGTGAAAAGTGTTCATATGTAGTAAAAACCTGAGAAATCCGTCCGTTTTCGTCATTTGTTATCGAATCGACTTAAAGCCAGATCGTCACATTGGCCACTCTTCTCTCAGAAACGGTTGTACTTATTGTCTGCAAAGTTATGTCGCGTGCTGCGGTATGCGGAGACACGAAAATCATCAGAGTAGAACACAGATAAAGCTTCTAAGTTGATGTAATAGCCAGTAAGCAGTAGTACAATTCAAGTTTTAGGTATCGATTATTGACTTTATAGCGGGCTTTGGTGCCTTGGACATGAGCTAGGATCTTAAGATTCAGCATGAATGTAGGACTAGCAGCCGAGTTGCACGGGAGAATGTGAAAAGTGTTCAAATGTAGTAAAAACCTGAGAAATCCGTCCGTTTTCGTCATTTGTTATCGAATCGACTTAAAGCCAAATCGGCACATTGGCCGCTCTGCTCTCTGAAACGTTTGTACTTATCGTCTGCAAAGCTATGTCGCGTACTGCGGTATTCGGAGACACTAAACGCACCATAGTAGAACACAGATGAAGCTTCTAAGATGATATAATAGCCAGTAAGAAATAGTACAATTCAAGTTTTAGGTATAGTTATTGACTTTTTAGCTGGCTTTGGTGCCTTGGACATGAGCTATGACCTTAAGATTCTGCATGAAAGGAGGACTAGCACTCGAGTAGCACGGGAGAATGTGAAAAGTGTTCATATGTAGTAAAAACCTGAGAAATCCGTCCGTTTTCGTCATTTGTTATCGAATCGACTTAAAGCCAGATCGTTACATTGGCCGCTCTTCTCTCTAAAACGGTTGTACTTATCGTCTGCAAAGCTATGTCGCGTGCTGCGGTATGCGGAGACACTAAAATCATCATAGTAGAACACAGATGAAGCTTTTAAGTTGATGTAATAGCCAGTAAGAAGTAGTAGAATTCAAGTTTTAGGTATCGATTATTGATTTTTAGCTGGCTTCGGTGCCTTGGCCCTGAGCTAGGACCTTAAGATTCTGCATGAAATTAGGACTAGCAGCCGAGTTGCACGGGAGAATGTGAAAGGTGTTCATATGTGGTAAAAACCTGAGAAATCGGTCCGTTTTCGTCATTTGTTATCGAATCGACTTATAGCCAGATCGTCACATTGGCCGCTCTTCTCTCTGAAACGGTTGTACTTATCGTCTGCAAAGCTATGTCGCGTGCTGCGGTATGCAGGGACGCTAAAATCACCATAGAAGAACACAGATGAAGCTTCTAAGTTGATGCAATAGCCAGTAAGAAGTAGTACAATTCATGTTTTAGGTATCGATTATTGACTTTTTAGCTGGCTTCGGTGCCTTATACATGAGCTAGGACCTTAAGATTCTGCATGAGAGGAGGACTAGCAGCCGAGTTGCACGGGAGAATGTGAAAAGTGTTCATATGTAGTAAAAACCTGAGAAATCCGTCCGTTTTCGTCATTTGTTATCGAATCGACTTAAAGCGAGATGGACACATTGGCCGCTCTTCTCTCTTAAACGGTTGTACTTATCGTGTGCAGAGCTATGTAGCGTGCTGCGGTATGTGGAGACACTAAAATCACCATAGTAGAACACAGATGAAGCTTCTAAGTTGATGTAATAGCCAGTAATAAATAGTACAATTCAAGTTTTAGGTATCGATTATTGACTTTTTAGCTGACTTTGGTGCCTTGGACATGAGCTAGGACCTTGAGATTCGGCATGAAAGGAGGACTAGCAGCCGAGTTGCACGGGAGAATGTGAAAAGTGTTCATATGTAGTAAAAACCTGAGAAATCCGTCCGTTTTCGTAATTTGTTATCGAATCGACTTAAAGCCAGATCGTCACATTGGCCGCTCTTCTCTCTGAAACGGTTGTACTTATCGTCTGCAAAGCTATGACGCGTACTGCGATATTCGGAGACACTAAAAACGCCATAGTAGAACACAGATGAAGCTTTTAAGATGATGTAATGGCCAGTAAGAAGTAGTACAATTCAATTTTTAGGTATCGGTTATTGCCTTTTTAGCTGTCTTTGGTGCCTTGGACATGGGCCAGGACCTTAAGATTCTGCATGAAAGGAGGACTAGCAGCCGAGTTGCACGGGAGAATGTGAAAAGTGTTCATATGTAGTAAAAACCTGAGAAATCCGTCCGTTTTCGTCATTTGTTATCGAATCGACTTAAAGCCAGATCGTCACATTGGCCACTCTTCTCTCAGAAACGGTTGTACTTATTGTCTGCAAAGTTATGTCGCGTGCTGCGGTATGCGGAGACACGAAAATTATCAGAGTAGAACACAGATAAAGCTTCTAAGTTGATGTAATAGCCAGTAAGCAGTAGTACAATTCAAGTTTTAGGTATCGATTATTGACTTTATAGCGGGCTTTGGTGCCTTGGACATGAGCTAGGACCTTAAGATTCAGCATGAATGTAGGACTAGCAGCCGAGTTGCACGGGAGAATGTGAAAAGTGTTCAAATGTAGTAAAAACCTGAGAAATCCGTCCGTTTTCGTCATTTGTTATCGAATCGACTTAAAGCCAGATCGTCACATTGGCCGCTCTTCTCTCTGAAACGGTTGTAGTTATCGTCTGCAAAGTTATGTCGCGTGCTGCGGTATGCGGAGGCACTAAAAGCACCATAGTAGAACACATATGAAGCTTCTAAGATGATGTAATAGCCAGTAAGAAGTTGTACAATTCAAGTTTTAGGTATTGATTATTGACTTTTTAATTGGCTTTGGTGCCTTGGACATGATCTAGGACCTTAAGATTCTGCATGAAAGAAGGACTAGCAGCCGAGTTGCACGGGAGAATGTGAAAAGTGTTCATATGTAGTAAAAACCTCAGAAATCCGTCCGTTTTCGTCATTTGTTATCCAATCGACTTAAAGCCAGATCGTCACATTGGCCGCTCTTCTCTCTGAAACGGTTGTACTTATCGACTGCAAAACTATGTCGCGTGCTGCGGTATGCGGAGAAACTAAAAGCACCGTAGTAGAACACAGATGAAGGTTCTAAGTTGATGTAATAGCCAGTAAGAAGTAGTCCAATTCAAGTTTTAGGAATCGATTATTGACTTTGTAGCTGGCTTTGGTGCCTTGGACATGAGCTAGGACCTTAAGATTCTGCATAAAAGGAGGACTAGCAGCCGAGTTGCACGGGAGAATGTGAAAAGTGTCCATATGTAGTAAAAACCTGAGACATCCGTCCGTTTTCGTCATTTGTTATCGAATCGACTTAAAGCCAGATCGTAACATTGGCCGTTCTTCTCTCTAAAACGGTTGTACTTATCGTCTGCAAAGCTATGTCGCGTGCTGCGGTATGCGGAGACACTAAAATCATCATAGTAGAACACAGATGAAGCTTTTAAGTTGATGTAATAACCAGTAAGAAGTAGTAGAATTCAAGTTTTAGGTATCGATTATTGATTTTTAGCTGGCTTCGGTGCCTTGGCCCTGAGCTAGGACCTTAAGACTCTGCATGAAATTAGGACTAGCAGCCGAGTTGCACGGGAGAATGTGAAAGGTGTTCATATGTGGTAAAAACCTGAGAAATCGGTCCGTTTTCGTCATTTGTTATCGAATCGACTTATAGCCAGATCGTCACATTGGCCGCTCTTCTCTCTGAAACGGTTGTACTTATCGTCTGCAAAGCTATGTCGCGTGCTGCGGTATGCAGGGACGCTAAAATCACCATAGAAGAACACAGATGAAGCTTCTAAGTTGATGCAATAGCCAGTAAGAAGTAGTACAATTCATGTTTTAGGTATCGATTATTGACTTTTTAGCTGGCTTCGGTGCCTTGGACATGAGCTAGGACCTTAAGATTCTGCATGAGAGGAGGACTAGCAGCCGAGTTGCACGGGAGAATGTGAAAAGTGTTCATATGTAGTAAAAACCTGAGAAATCCTTCCGTTTTCGTCATTTGTTATCGAATCGACTTAAAGCCAGATGGACACATTGGCCGCTCTTCTCTCTTAAACGGTTGTACTTATCGTCTGCAGAGCTATGTAGCGTGCTGCGGTATGTGGAGACACTAAAATCACCATAGTAGAACACAGAAGAAGCTTCTAAGTTGATGTAATAGCCAGTAATAAATAGTACAATTCAAGTTTTAGGTATCGATTATTGACTTTTTAGCTGACTTTGGTGCCTTGGACATGAGCTAGGACCTTGAGATTCGGCATGAAAGGAGGACTAGCAGCCGAGTTGCACGGGAGAATGTGAAAAGTGTTCATATGTAGTAAAAACCTGAGAAATCCGTCCGTTTTCGTAATTTGTTATCGAATCGACTTAAAGCCAGATCGTCACATTGGCCGCTCTTCTCTCTGAAATGGTTGTACTTATCGTCTGCAAAGCTATGACGCGTACTGCGATATTCGGAGACACTAAAAACGCCATAGTAGAACACAGATGAAGCTTTTAAGATGATGTAATAGCCAGTAAGAAGTAGTACAATTCAATTTTTAGGTATCGGTTATTGCCTTTTTAGCTGTCTTTGGTGCCTTGGACATGAGCCAGGACCTTAAGATTCTGCATGAAAGGAGGACTAGCAGCCGAGTTGCACGGGAGAATGTGAAAAGTGTTCATATGTAGTGAAAACCTGAGAAATCCGTCCGTTTTCGTCATTTGTTATCGAATCGACTTAAAGCCAGATCGTCACATTGGCCACTCTTCTCTCAGAAACGGTTGTACTTATTGTCTGCAAAGTTATGTCGCGTGCTGCGGTATGCGGAGACACGAAAATCATCAGAGTAGAACACAGATAAAGCTTCTAAGTTGATGTAATAGCCAGTAAGCAGTAGTACAATTCAAGTTTTAGGTATCGATTATTGACTTTATAGCGGGCTTTGGTGCCTTGGACATGAGCTAGGACCTTAAGATTCAGCATGAATGTAGGACTAGCAGCCGAGTGGCACGGGAGAATGTGAAAAGTGTTCAAATGTAGTAAAAACCTGAGAAATCCGTCCGTTTTCGTCATTTGTTATCGAATCGACTTAAAGCCAAATCGGCACATTGGCCGCTCTGCTCTCTGAAACGTTTGTACTTATCGTCTGCAAAGCTATGTCGCGTACTGCGGTATTCGGAGACACTAAACGCACCATAGTAGAACACAGATGAAGCTTCTAAGATGATATAATAGCCAGTAAGAAATAGTACAATTCAAGTTTTAGGTATAGTTATTGACTTTTTAGCTGGCTTTGGTGCCTTGGACATGAGCTGTGACCTTAAGATTCTGCATGAAAGGAGGACTAGCACTCGAGTAGCACGGGAGAATGTGAAAAGTGTTCATATGTAGTAAAAACCTGAGAAATCCGTCCGTTTTCGTCATTTGTTATCGAATCGACTTAAAGCCAGATCGTTACATTGGCCGCTCTTCTCTCTAAAACGGTTGTACTTATCGTCTGCAAAGCTATGTCGCGTGCTGCGGTATGCGGAGACACTAAAATCATCATAGTAGAACACAGATGAAGCTTTTAAGTTGATGTAATAGCCAGTAAGAAGTAGTAGAATTCAAGTTTTAGGTATCGATTATTGATTTTTAGCTGGCTTCGGTGCCTTGGCCCTGAGCTAGGACCTTAAGATTCTGCATGAAATTAGGACTAGCAGCCGAGTTGCACGGGAGAATGTGAAAGGTGTTCATATGTGGTAAAAACCTGAGAAATCGGTCCGTTTTCGTCATTTGTTATCGAATCGACTTATAGCCAGATCGTCACATTGGCCGCTCTTCTCTCTGAAACGGTTGTACTTATCGTCTGCAAAGCTATGTCGCGTGCTGCGGTATGCAGGGACGCTAAAATCACCATAGAAGAACACAGATGAAGCTTCTAAGTTGATGCAATAGCCAGTAAGAAGTAGTACAATTCATGTTTTAGGTATCGATTATTGACTTTTTAGCTGGCTTCGGTGCCTTGGACATGAGCTAGGACCTTAAGATTCTGCATGAGAGGAGGACTAGCAGCCGAGTTGCACGGGAGAATGTGAAAAGTGTTCATATGTAGTAAAAACCTGAGAAATCCGTCCGTTTTCGTCATTTGTTATCGAATCGACTTAAAGCCAGATGGACACATTGGCCGCTCTTCTCTCTTAAACGGTTGTACTTATCGTCTGCAGAGCTATGTAGCGTGCTGCGGTATGTGGAGACCCTAAAATCACCATAGTAGAACACAGATGAAGCTTCTAAGTTGATGTAATAGCCAGTAATAAATAGTACAATTCAAGTTTTAGGTATCGATTATTGACTTTTTAGCTGACTTTGGTGCCTTGGACATGAGCTAGGACCTTGAGATTCGGCATGAAAGGAGGACTAGCAGCCGAGTTGCACGGGAGAATATGAAAAGTGTTCATATGTAGTAAAAACCTGAGAAATCCGTCCGTTTTCGTAATTTGTTATCGAATCGACTTAAAGCCAGATCGTCACATTGGCCGCTCTTCTCTCTGAAACGGTTGTACTTATCGTCTGCAAAGCTATGACGCGTACTGCGATATTCGGAGACACTAAAAACGCCATAGTAGAACACAGATGAAGCTTTTAAGATGATGTAATGGCCAGTAAGAAGTAGTACAATTCAATTTTTAGGTATCGGTTATTGCCTTTTTAGCTGTCTTTGGTGCCTTGGACATGAGCCAGGACCTTAAGATTCTGCATGAAAGGAGGACTAGCAGCCGAGTTGCACGGGAGAATGTGAAAAGTGTTCATATGTAGTAACAACCTGAGAAATCCGTCCGTTTTCGTCATTTGTTATCGAATCGACTTAAAGCCAGATCGTCACATTGGCCACTCTTCTCTCAGAAACGGTTGTACTTATTGTCTGCAAAGTTATGTCGCGTGCTGCGGTATGCGGAGACACGAAAATCATCAGAGTAGAACACAGATAAAGCTTCTAAGTTGATGTAATAGCCAGTAAGCAGTAGTACAATTCAAGTTTTAGGTATCGATTATTGACTTTATAGCGGGCTTTGGTGCCTTGGACATGAGCTAGGACCTTAAGATTCAGCATGAATGTAGGACTAGCAGCCGAGTTGCACGGGAGAATGTGAAAAGTGTTCAAATGTAGTAAAAACCTGAGAAATCCGTCCGTTTTCGTCATTTGTTATCGAATCGACTTAAAGCCAAATCGGCACATTGGCCGCTCTGCTCTCTGAAACGTTTGTACTTATCGTCTGCAAAGCTATGTCGCGTACTGCGGTATTCGGAGACACTAAACGCACCATAGTAGAACACAGATGAAGCTTCTAAGATGATATAATAGCCAGTAAGAAATAGTACAATTCAAGTTTTAGGTATAGTTATTGACTTTTTAGCTGGCTTTGGTGCCTTGGACATGAGCTATGACCTTAAGATTCTGCATGAAAGGAGGACTAGCACTCGAGTAGCACGGGAGAATGTGAAAAGTGTTCATATGTAGTAAAAACCTGAGAAATCCGTCCGTTTTCGTCATTTGTTATCGAATCGACTTAAAGCCAGATCATCACATTGGCCGCTCTTATCTCTGAAACGGTTGTACTTATCGTCTGCAAAGCTATGTCGCGTACTGCGGTATTCGGAGACACTAAAAACAACATAGTAGAACACAGATGAAGCTTCTAAGATGATATAATAGCCAGTAAGAAGTAGTACAATTCAAGTTATACGTATCGTTTATTGAATTTTTAGCTGGCTTTGGTGCCTTGAACATAAGCTAGGACCTTAAGATTCTGTATGAAAGGAGGACTAGCAGCCCAGTTGCACGGGAGAATGTGAAAACTGTTCATATGTAGTAAAAACCAACCTGAGAAATCCGTCCGTTTTCGTCATTTGTTATCGAATCGACTTAAAGCCAGATCGTCACATTGGCCGCTCTTCTCTCTGAAACGGTTGTAGTTATCGTCTGCAAAGTTATGTCGCGTGCTGCGGTATGCGGAGGCACTAAAAGCACCATAGTAGAACACATATGAAGCTTCTAAGATGATGTAATAGCCAGTAAGAAGTTGTACAATTCAAGTTTTAGGTATTGATTATTGACTTTTTAATTGGCTTTGGTGCCTTGGACATGAGCTAGGACCTTAAGATTCTTCATGAAAGGAGGAGTAGCAGCCGAGTTGCACGGGAGAATGTGAAAAGTGTTCATATGTAGTAAAAACCTGAGAAATCCGTCCGTTTTCGTCATTTGTTATCGAATCGACTTAAAGCCAGATCGTCACATTGGCCGCTCTTCTCTCTCTGGAACGGTTGTGCTTATCGTCTGCAAAGCTATGTCGCGTGCTGCGGTATGCGGAGACACTAAAAGCACCATAGTAGAACACAGATGAAGCTTCTAAGTTGATGTAATAGCCAGTAAGTAGTAATCCAATTCAAGTTTTAGGTATCGATTATTGACTTTTTAGCTGGCTTTGGTGCCTTGGACATGAGCTAGGACCTTAAGATTCTGCATAAAAGGAGGACTACCTGCCCAGTTGCACGGGAGAATGTGAAAAGTGTTCATATGTAGTAAAAACCTGAGAAATCCGTCCGTTTTCGTCATTTGTTATCGAATAGACTTATAGCCAGATCGTCACATTGGCCGCTCTTCTCTCTGAAACCGTTGTACTTATCGTCTGCAAAGCTATGTCGCGTGCTGCGGTATGCGGAGACACTAAAAGCACCATAGTAGAACACAGATGAAGCTTCTAAGTTGATGTAATAGCCAGTAAGAAGTAGTACAATTCAAGTTTTAGGTATCGGTTATTGACTTTTTAGCTGGCTTTGGTGCCTTGGACATGAGCTAGGACCTTAAGATTCTGCATGAAAGGAGGACTAGCAGCCGAGTTGCACGGGAGAATGTGAAAAGTGTTCATATGTAGAAAAACCTGAGAAATCCGTCCGTTTTCGTCATTTGTTATCGAATCGACTTAAAGCCAGATGGACACATTGGCCGCTCTTCTCTCTTAAACGGTTGTACTTATCGTCTGCAGAGCTATGTCGCGTGCTGCGGTATGTGGAGACACTAAAATCACCATAGTAGAACACAGATGAAGCTTCTAAAGTGATGTAATAGCCACTAAGAAATAGTACAATTCAAGCTTTAGGTATCGATTATTGACTTTTTAGCTGGCTTTGGTGCCTTGGACATGAGCTAGGACCTTGAGATTCGGCATGAAAGGAGGACTAGCAGCCGAGTTGCACGGGAGAATGTGAAAAGTGTTCATATGTAGTAAAAACCTGAGAAATCCGTCAGTTTTCGTCATTTGTTATCGAATCGACTTAAAGCATGATCGTCACATTGGCCGCTCTTCTCTCTGAAACGGTTGTACTTATCGTCTGCAAAGCTATGTCGCGTACTGTTGTATTCGGAGACACTAAACGCACCATAGTAGAACATAGATGAAGCTTCTAAGATGATATAATAGCCAGTAAGAAATAGTAGAATTCAAGTTTTAGGTATACTTATTGACTTTTTAGCTGGCTTTGGTGCCTTGGACATGAGCTATGACCTTAAGATTCTGCATGAAAGGAGGACTAGAACCCGCGTTGCACGGGCGAATGTGAAAAGTGTTCATATGTAGTAAAAACCTGAGAAATCCGTCCGTTTTCGTCATTTGTTATCGAATCGACTTAAAGCCAGATCGTTACATTGGCCGCTCTTCTCTCTAAAACGGTTGTACTTATCGTCTGCAAAGCTATGTCGCGTGCTGCGGTATGCGGAGACACTAAAATCATCATAGTAGAACACAGATGAAGCTTTTAAGTTGATGTAATAGCCAGTAAGAAGTAGTAGAATTCAAGTTTTAGGTATCGATTATTGATTTTTAGCTGGCTTCGGTGCCTTGGCCCTGAGCTAGGACCTTAAGATTCTGCATGAAATTAGGACTAGCAGCCGAGTTGCACGGGAGAATGTGAAAGGTGTTCATATGTGGTAAAAACCTGAGAAATCCGTCCGTTTTCGTCATTTGTTATCGAATAGACTTATAGCCAGATCGTCACATTGGCCGCTCTTCTCTCTGAAACCGTTGTACTTATCGTCTGCAAAGCTATGTCGCGTGCTGCGGTATGCGGAGACACTAAAAGCACCATAGTAGAACACAGATGAAGCTTCTAAGTTGATGTAATAGCCAGTAAGAAGTAGTACAATTCAAGTTTTAGGTATCGGTTATTGACTTTTTAGCTGGCTTTGGTGCCTTGGACATGAGCTAGGACCTTAAGATTCTGCATGAAAGGAGGACTAGCAGCCGAGTTGCACGGGAGAATGTGAAAAGTGTTCATATGTAGAAAAACCTGAGAAATCCGTCCGTTTTCGTCATTTGTTATCGAATCGACTTAAAGCCAGATGGACACATTGGCCGCTCTTCTCTCTTAAACGGTTGTACTTATCGTCTGCAGAGCTATGTCGCGTGCTGCGGTATGTGGAGACACTAAAATCACCATAGTAGAACACAGATGAAGCTTCTAAAGTGATGTAATAGCCACTAAGAAATAGTACAATTCAAGCTTTAGGTATCGATTATTGACTTTTTAGCTGGCTTTGGTGCCTTGGACATGAGCTAGGACCTTGAGATTCGGCATGAAAGGAGGACTAGCAGCCGAGTTGCACGGGAGAATGTGAAAAGTGTTCATATGTAGTAAAAACCTGAGAAATCCGTCAGTTTTCGTCATTTGTTATCGAATCGACTTAAAGCATGATCGTCACATTGGCCGCTCTTCTCTCTGAAACGGTTGTACTTATCGTCTGCAAAGCTATGTCGCGTACTGTTGTATTCGGAGACACTAAACGCACCATAGTAGAACATAGATGAAGCTTCTAAGATGATATAATAGCCAGTAAGAAATAGTAGAATTCAAGTTTTAGGTATACTTATTGACTTTTTAGCTGGCTTTGGTGCCTTGGACATGAGCTATGACCTTAAGATTCTGCATGAAAGGAGGACTAGAACCCGCGTTGCACGGGCGAATGTGAAAAGTGTTCATATGTAGTAAAAACCTGAGAAATCCGTCCGTTTTCGTCATTTGTTATCGAATCGACTTAAAGCCAGATCGTTACATTGGCCGCTCTTCTCTCTAAAACGGTTGTACTTATCGTCTGCAAAGCTATGTCGCGTGCTGCGGTATGCGGAGACACTAAAATCATCATAGTAGAACACAGATGAAGCTTTTAAGTTGATGTAATAGCCAGTAAGAAGTAGTAGAATTCAAGTTTTAGGTATCGATTATTGATTTTTAGCTGGCTTCGGTGCCTTGGCCCTGAGCTAGGACCTTAAGATTCTGCATGAAATTAGGACTAGCAGCCGAGTTGCACGGGAGAATGTGAAAGGTGTTCATATGTGGTAAAAACCTGAGAAATCGGTCCGTTTTCGTCATTTGTTATCGAATCGACTTATAGCCAGATCGTCACATTGGCCGCTCTTCTCTCTGAAACGGTTGTACTTATCGTCTGCAAAGCTATGTCGCGTGCTGCGGTATGCAGGGACGCTAAAATCACCATAGAAGAACACAGATGAAGCTTCTAAGTTGATGCAATAGCCAGTAAGAAGTAGTACAATTCATGTTTTAGGTATCGATTATTGACTTTTTAGCTGGCTTCGGTGCCTTGGACATGAGCTAGGACCTTAAGATTCTGCATGAGAGGAGGACTAGCAGCCGAGTTGCACGGGAGAATGTGAAAAGTGTTCATATGTAGTAAAAACCTGAGAAATCCGTCCGTTTTCGTCATTTGTTATCGAATCGACTTAAAGCCAGATGGACACATTGGCCGCTCTTCTCTCTTAAACGGTTGTACTTATCGTCTGCAGAGCTATGTAGCGTGCTGCGGTATGTGGAGACCCTAAAATCACCATAGTAGAACACAGATGAAGCTTCTAAGTTGATGTAATAGCCAGTAATAAATAGTACAATTCAAGTTTTAGGTATCGATTATTGACTTTTTAGCTGACTTTGGTGCCTTGGACATGAGCTAGGACCTTGAGATTCGGCATGAAAGGAGGACTAGCAGCCGAGTTGCACGGGAGAATGTGAAAAGTGTTCATATGTAGTAAAAACCTGAGAAATCCGTCCGTTTTCGTAATTTGTTATCGAATCGACTTAAAGCCAGATCGTCACATTGGCCGCTCTTCTCTCTGAAACGGTTGTACTTATCGTCTGCAAAGCTATGACGCGTACTGCGATATTCGGAGACACTAAAAACGCCATAGTAGAACACAGATGAAGCTTTTAAGATGATGTAATGGCCAGTAAGAAGTAGTACAATTCAATTTTTAGGTATCGGTTATTGCCTTTTTAGCTGTCTTTGGTGCCTTGGACATGAGCCAGGACCTTAAGATTCTGCATGAAAGGAGGACTAGCAGCCGAGTTGCACGGGAGAATGTGAAAAGTGTTCATATGTAGTAACAACCTGAGAAATCCGTCCGTTTTCGTCATTTGTTATCGAATCGACTTAAAGCCAGATCGTCACATTGGCCACTCTTCTCTCAGAAACGGTTGTACTTATTGTCTGCAAAGTTATGTCGCGTGCTGCGGTATGCGGAGACACGAAAATCATCAGAGTAGAACACAGATAAAGCTTCTAAGTTGATGTAATAGCCAGTAAGCAGTAGTACAATTCAAGTTTTAGGTATCGATTATTGACTTTATAGCGGGCTTTGGTGCCTTGGACATGAGCTAGGACCTTAAGATTCAGCATGAATGTAGGACTAGCAGCCGAGTTGCACGGGAGAATGTGAAAAGTGTTCAAATGTAGTAAAAACCTGAGAAATCCGTCCGTTTTCGTCATTTGTTATCGAATCGACTTAAAGCCAAATCGGCACATTGGCCGCTCTGCTCTCTGAAACGTTTGTACTTATCGTCTGCAAAGCTATGTCGCGTACTGCGGTATTCGGAGACACTAAACGCACCATAGTAGAACACAGATGAAGCTTCTAAGATGATATAATAGCCAGTAAGAAATAGTACAATTCAAGTTTTAGGTATAGTTATTGACTTTTTAGCTGGCTTTGGTGCCTTGGACATGAGCTATGACCTTAAGATTCTGCATGAAAGGAGGACTAGCACTCGAGTAGCACGGGAGAATGTGAAAAGTGTTCATATGTAGTAAAAACCTGAGAAATCCGTCCGTTTTCGTCATTTGTTATCGAATCGACTTAAAGCCAGATCATCACATTGGCCGCTCTTATCTCTGAAACGGTTGTACTTATCGTCTGCAAAGCTATGTCGCGTACTGCGGTATTCGGAGACACTAAAAACAACATAGTAGAACACAGATGAAGCTTCTAAGATGATATAATAGCCAGTAAGAAGTAGTACAATTCAAGTTATACGTATCGTTTATTGAATTTTTAGCTGGCTTTGGTGCCTTGAACATAAGCTAGGACCTTAAGATTCTGTATGAAAGGAGGACTAGCAGCCCAGTTGCACGGGAGAATGTGAAAACTGTTCATATGTAGTAAAAACCAACCTGAGAAATCCGTCCGTTTTCGTCATTTGTTATCGAATCGACTTAAAGCCAGATCGTCACATTGGCCGCTCTTCTCTCTGAAACGGTTGTAGTTATCGTCTGCAAAGTTATGTCGCGTGCTGCGGTATGCGGAGGCACTAAAAGCACCATAGTAGAACACATATGAAGCTTCTAAGATGATGTAATAGCCAGTAAGAAGTTGTACAATTCAAGTTTTAGGTATTGATTATTGACTTTTTAATTGGCTTTGGTGCCTTGGACATGAGCTAGGACCTTAAGATTCTTCATGAAAGGAGGAGTAGCAGCCGAGTTGCACGGGAGAATGTGAAAAGTGTTCATATGTAGTAAAAACCTGAGAAATCCGTCCGTTTTCGTCATTTGTTATCGAATCGACTTAAAGCCAGATCGTCACATTGGCCGCTCTTCTCTCTCTGGAACGGTTGTGCTTATCGTCTGCAAAGCTATGTCGCGTGCTGCGGTATGCGGAGACACTAAAAGCACCATAGTAGAACACAGATGAAGCTTCTAAGTTGATGTAATAGCCAGTAAGTAGTAATCCAATTCAAGTTTTAGGTATCGATTATTGACTTTTTAGCTGGCTTTGGTGCCTTGGACATGAGCTAGGACCTTAAGATTCTGCATAAAAGGAGGACTACCTGCCCAGTTGCACGGGAGAATGTGAAAAGTGTTCATATGTAGTAAAAACCTGAGAAATCCGTCCGTTTTCGTCATTTGTTATCGAATAGACTTATAGCCAGATCGTCACATTGGCCGCTCTTCTCTCTGAAACCGTTGTACTTATCGTCTGCAAAGCTATGTCGCGTGCTGCGGTATGCGGAGACACTAAAAGCACCATAGTAGAACACAGATGAAGCTTCTAAGTTGATGTAATAGCCAGTAAGAAGTAGTACAATTCAAGTTTTAGGTATCGGTTATTGACTTTTTAGCTGGCTTTGGTGCCTTGGACATGAGCTAGGACCTTAAGATTCTGCATGAAAGGAGGACTAGCAGCCGAGTTGCACGGGAGAATGTGAAAAGTGTTCATATGTAGAAAAACCTGAGAAATCCGTCCGTTTTCGTCATTTGTTATCGAATCGACTTAAAGCCAGATGGACACATTGGCCGCTCTTCTCTCTTAAACGGTTGTACTTATCGTCTGCAGAGCTATGTCGCGTGCTGCGGTATGTGGAGACACTAAAATCACCATAGTAGAACACAGATGAAGCTTCTAAAGTGATGTAATAGCCACTAAGAAATAGTACAATTCAAGCTTTAGGTATCGATTATTGACTTTTTAGCTGGCTTTGGTGCCTTGGACATGAGCTAGGACCTTGAGATTCGGCATGAAAGGAGGACTAGCAGCCGAGTTGCACGGGAGAATGTGAAAAGTGTTCATATGTAGTAAAAACCTGAGAAATCCGTCAGTTTTCGTCATTTGTTATCGAATCGACTTAAAGCATGATCGTCACATTGGCCGCTCTTCTCTCTGAAACGGTTGTACTTATCGTCTGCAAAGCTATGTCGCGTACTGTTGTATTCGGAGACACTAAACGCACCATAGTAGAACATAGATGAAGCTTCTAAGATGATATAATAGCCAGTAAGAAATAGTAGAATTCAAGTTTTAGGTATACTTATTGACTTTTTAGCTGGCTTTGGTGCCTTGGACATGAGCTATGACCTTAAGATTCTGCATGAAAGGAGGACTAGAACCCGCGTTGCACGGGCGAATGTGAAAAGTGTTCATATGTAGTAAAAACCTTAGAAATCCGTCCGTTTTCGTCATTTGTTATCTAATCGACTTAAAGCCAGATCGTCACATTTGCCGTTCTTCTCTCTGAAACCGTTGTACTTATCATCTGCAAAGCTATGTCGCGTGCTGCGGTATGCGGAGACACTAAAAGCACCATAGTAGAACACAGATGAAGCTTCTAAGTTGATGTAATAGCCAGTAAGAAGTAGTCCAATTTTTTAGGTATCGATTATTGACTTTTTAGCTGGCTTTGGTGCCTTGGACATGAGCTAGGACCTTAAGATTCTGCATAAAAGGAGGACTAGCAGCCGAGTTGCACGGGAGAATGTGAAAAGTGTTCATATGTAATAAAACCCTGAGACATCCGTCAGTTTTCGTCATTTGTTATCGAATTGACTTAAAGCCAGATGGTCACATTGACCGCTCTTCTCTCTGAAACGGTTGTACTTATCGTCTGAAAAGCTATGTCGCATGCTGCGGTATGTGGAGACAATAAAATCACCATAGTAGAACACAGATGAAGCTTCTAAGTTGATGTAATAGAAAGTAATAAGTTGTACTATTCAAGTTTTATTTATCGGTTATTGAATTTTTAGCTGGCTTTGGTGCCTTGGACATGAGCTAGGACCTTAAGATTCTGTATGAAAGGAGGACTAGCAGCCCAGTTGCACGGGATAATGTGAAAACTGTTCATATGTAGTAAAAACCAACCTGAGAAATCCGTCCGTTTTCGTCATTTGTTATCGAATCGACTTAAAGCCAGATCGTCACATTGGCCGCTCTTCTCTCTCTGGAACGGTTGTGCTTATCGTCTGCAAAGCTATGTCGCGTGCTGCGGTATGTGGAGACACTAAAATCACCATAGTAGAACACAGATGAAGCTTCTAAGTTGATGTAATAGCCAGTAAGAAGTAGTACAATTCAAGTTGTAGGTATCGATTATTGACTTTTTAGCTGGCTTTGGTGCCATGGACATGAGCAAGGACCTTGAGATTCTGCATGAAAGGAGGACTAGCAGCCGAGTTGCACGGGACAATGTGAAAAGAGTTCATATGTAGTAAAAGCCTGAGAAATCCGTCCGTTTTCGTCATTTGTTATCGAATCGACTTAAAGCCAGATCATCACATTGGCCGCTCTTATCTCTGAAACGGTTGTACTTATCGTCTGCAAAGCTATGTCGCGTACTGCGGTATTCGGAGACACTAAAAGCACCATAGTAGAACACAGATGAAGCTTCTAAGATGATATAATAGCCAGTAAGAAGTAGTACAATTCAAGTTATACGTATCGTTTATTGAATTTTTAGCTGGCTTTGGTGCCTTGAACATGAGGTAGGACCTTAAGATTCTGTATGAAAGGAGGACTAGCAGCCCAGTTGCACGGGAGAATGTGAAAACTGTTCATATGTAGTAAAAACCAACCTGAGAGATCCGTCCGTTTTCGTCATTTGTTATCGAATCGACTTAAAGCCAGATCGTCACATTGGCCGCTCTTCTCTCTGAAACGGTTGTAGTTATCGTCTGCAAAGTTATGTCGCGTGCTGCGGTATGCGGAGGCACTAAAAGCACCATAGTAGAACACATATGAAGCTTCTAAGATGATGTAATAACCAGTAAGAAGTTGTACAATTCAAGTTTTAGGTATTGATTATTGACTTTTTAATTGGCTTTGGTGCCTTGGACATGAGCTAGGACCTTAAGATTCTTCATGAAAGGAGGAGTAGCAGCCGAGTTGCACGGGAGAATGTGAAAAGTGTTCATATGTAGTAAAAACCTGAGAAATCCATCCGTTTTCGTCATTTGTTATCGAATCGACTTAAAGCCAGATCGGCACATTGGCCGCTCTTCTCTCTCTGGAACGGTTGTGCTTATCGTCTGCAAAGCTAGGTCGCGTGCTGCGGTATGCGGAGACACTAAAAGCACCATAGTAGAACACAGATGAAGCTTCTAAGTTGATGTAATAGCCAGTAAGTAGTAATCCAATTCAAGTTTTAGGTATCGATTATTGACTTTTTAGCTGGCTTCGGTGCCTTGGACATGAGCTAGGACCTTAAGATTCTGCATGAAAGGAGGACTAGCAGCCGAGTTGCACGGGAGAATGTGAAAAGTGTTCATATGTAGTAAAAACCTGAGATATCCGTCCGTTTTCGTCATTTGTTATCGAATCGACTTAAAGCCAGATGGACACATTGGCCGCTCTTCTCTCTTAAACGGTTGTACTTATCGTCTGCAGAGCTATGTCGCGTGCTGCGGTATGTGGAGACACTAAAATCACCATAGTAGAACACAGATGAAGCTTCTAAGTTGATGTAATAGCCACTAAGAAATAGTACAATTCAAGTTTTAGGTATCGATTATTGACTTTTTAGCTGGCTTTGGTGCCTTGGACATGAGCTAGGACCTTGAGATTCGGCATGAAAGGAGGACTAGCAGCCGAGTTGCACGGGAGAATGTGAAAAGTGTTCATATGTAGTAAAAACCTGGGAAATCCGTCAGTTTTCGTCATTTGTTATCGAATCGACTTAAAGCATGATCGTCACATTGGCCGCTCTTCTCTCTGAAACGGTTGTACTTATCATCTGCAAAGCTATGTCGCGTACTGTTGTATTCGGAGACACTAAACGCACCATAGTAGAACATAGATGATGCTTCTAAGATGATATAATAGCCAGTAAGAAATAGTAGAATTCAAGTTTTAGGTATACTTATTGACTTTTTAGCTGGCTTTGGTGCCTTGGACATGAGCTATGACCTTAAGATTCTGCATGAAAGGAGGACTAGCACCCGCGTTGCACGGGAGAATGTGAAAAGTGTTCCCGCGTATTAACATCCACACCGCAACCGCCACAACGCCACGCTGGACAACATATTCTCGTAAACGTCTCGCTAAGGCGGCAGGCGAGCCAAGACTACAGCGTTAAGTAAACAAGCGTGCCGTCTGTGTGTGTCTGTGTATGTGTGTGTGGACGTGCGTCCTCCAGAACCCGACCATGCGCCTCGCCTCTCCACTTGTCAAGCAGAGGCGCTGGTGGGGGCGGTTGCACTCACTCGCGCTCTGCAGCGTGTCCGAGGAGCCGTGCTCAGTATCGAGGGAAACGTCCGGTAAGCAGTATAGTACGGGAGAAAAAACCTTAGAAATCCGTCCGTTTTCGTCATTTGTTATCTAATCGACTTAAAGCCAGATCGTCACATTTGCCGTTCTTCTCTCTGAAACCGTTGTACTTATCGTCTGCAAAGCTATGTCGCGTGCTGCGGTATGCGGAGACACTAAAAGCACCATAGTAGAACACAGATGAAGCTTCTAAGTAGATGTAATAGCCAGTAAGAAGTAGTACAATTCAAGTTTTAGGTATCGATTATTGACTTTTTAGCTGGCTTTGGTGCCTTGGACATGAGCTAGGACCTTAAGATTCTGCATAAAAGGAGGACTAGCAGCCGAGTTGCACGGGAGAATGTGAAAAGTGTTCATATGTAATAAAACCCTGAGACATCCGTCAGTTTTCGTCATTTGTTATCGAATTGACTTAAAGCCAGATGGTCACATTGACCGCTCTTCTCTCTGAAACGGTTGTACTTATCGTCTGCAAAGCTATGTCGCATGCTGCGGTATGTGGAGACAATAAAACCACCATAGTAGAACACAGATGAAGCTTCTAAGTTGATGTAATAGAAAGTAATAAGTTGTACTATTCAAGTTTTATTTATCGGTTATTGAATTTTTAGCTGGCTTTGGTGCCTTGGACATGAGCTAGGACCTTAAGATTCTGTATGAAAGGAGGACTAGCAGCCCAGTTGCACGGGAGAATGTGAAAACTGTTCATATGTAGTAAAAACCAACCTGAGAAATCCGTCCGTTTTCGTCATTTGTTATCGAATCGACTTAAAGCCAGATCGTCACATTTGCCGTTCTTCTCTCTGAAACCGTTGTACTTATCGTCTGCAAAGCTATGTCGCGTGCTGCGGTATGCGGAGACACTAAAAGCACCATAGTAGAACACAGATGAAGCTTCTAAGTTGACGTAATAGCCAGTAAGAAGTAGTCCAATTCAAGTTTTAGGTATCGATTATTGACTTTTTAGCTGGCTTTGGTGCCTTGGACATGAGCTAGGACCCTAAGATTCTGCATAAAAGGAGGACTAGCAGCCGAGTTGCACGGGAGAATGTGAAAAGTGTTCATATGTAACAAAAACCTGAGACATCCGTCAGTTTTCGTCATTTGTTATCGAATTGACTTAAAGCCAGATGGTCACATTGACCGCTCTTCTCTCTGAAACGGTTGTACTTATCGTCTGCAAAGCTATGTCGCATGCTGCGGTATGTGGAGACAATAAAATCACCATAGTAGAACACAGATGAAGCTTCTAAGTTGATGTAATAGCCAGTAAGAAGTAGTACAATTCAAGTTTTAGGTATCGATTATTGACTTTTTAGCTGGCTTTGGTGCCTTGGACATGAGCTAGGACCTTGAGATTCTTCCTGAAAGGAGGACTAGCAGAGGAGTTGCACGGGACAATGTGAAAAGTGTTCATATGTAGTAAAAACCTGAGAAATCCGTCCGTTTTCGTCATTTGTTATCGAATCGACTTAAAGCCAGATCGTCACATTGGCCGCTCTTCTGTCTGAAACGGTTGTACTTATCGTCTGCAAAGCTATGTCGCGTGCTGCGGTATGCGGAGGCACTAAAAGCACCATAGTAGAACACATATGAAGCTTCTAAGATGATGTAATAGCCAGTAAGAAGTTGTACAATTCAAGTTTTAGGTATCGATTATTGACTTTATAGCAGGCTTTGGTGCCTTGGACATGAGCTAGGACCTTAAGATTCAGCATGAATGTAGGACTAGCAGCCGAGTTGCACGGGAGAATGTGAAAAGTGTTCAAATAAAGTAAAAACCTGAGAAATCCGTCCATTTTCGTCATTTGTTATCGAATCGACTTAAAGCCAAATCGGCACATTGGCCGCTCTGCTCTCTGAAACGTTTGTACTTATCGTCTGCAAAGCTATGTCGCGTACTGCGGTATTCGGAGACACTAAACGCACCATAGTAGAACACAGATGAAGCTTCTAAGATGATATAATAGCCAGTAAGAAATAGTACAATTCAAGTTTTAGGTATAGTTATTGACTTTTTAGCTGGCTTTGGTGCCTTGGACATGAGCTATGACCTTGAGATTCTGCATGAAAGGAGGACTAGCACTCGAGTAGCACGGGAGAATGTGAAAAGTGTTCATATGTATTAAAAACCTGAGAAATCCGTCCGTTTTCGTCATTTGTTATCGAATCGACTTAAAGCCAGATGGTCACATTGGCCGCTCTTCTCTCTGAAACGGTTGTACTTATCGTCTGCAAAGCTATGTCGCGTGCTGCGGTATGTGGAGACACTAAAATCACCATAGTAGAACACAGATGAAGCTTCTAAGTTGATGTAATAGCCAGTAAGAAGTAGTACAATTCAAGTTGTAGGTATCGATTATTGACTTTTTAGCTGGCTTTGGTGCCATGGACATGAGCAAGGACCTTGAGATTCTGCATGAAAGGAGGACTAGCAGCCGAGTTGCACGGGACAATGTGAAAAGAGTTCATATGTAGTAAAAGCCTGAGAAATCCGTCCGTTTTCGTCATTTGTTATCGAATCGACTTAAAGCCAGATCATCACATTGGCCGCTCTTATCTCTGAAACGGTTGTACTTATCGTCTGCAAAGCTATGTCGCGTACTGCGGTATTCGGAGACACTAAAAACACCATAGTAGAACACAGATGAAGCTTCTAAGATGATATAATAGCCAGTAAGAAGTAGTACAATTCAAGTTATACGTATCGTTTATTGAATTTTTAGCTGGCTTTGGTGCCTTGAACATGAGGTAGGACCTTAAGATTCTGTATGAAAGGAGGACTAGCAGCCCAGTTGCACGGGAGAATGTGAAAACTGTTCATATGTAGTAAAAACCAACCTGAGAGATCCGTCCGTTTTCGTCATTTGTTATCGAATCGACTTAAAGCCAGATCGTCACATTGGCCGCTCTTCTCTCTGAAACGGTTGTAGTTATCGTCTGCAAAGTTATGTCGCGTGCTGCGGTATGCGGAGGCACTAAAAGCACCATAGTAGAACACATATGAAGCTTCTAAGATGATGTAATAGCCAGTAAGAAGTTGTACAATTCAAGTTTTAGGTATTGATTATTGACTTTTTAATTGGCTTTGGTGCCTTGGACATGAGCTAGGACCTTAAGATTCTTCATGAAAGGAGGAGTAGCAGCCGAGTTGCACGGGAGAATGTGAAAATTGTTCATATGTAGTAAAAACCTGAGAAATCCGTCAGTTTTCGTCATTTGTTATCGAATCGACTTAAAGCATGATCGTCACATTGGCCGCTCTTCTCTCTGAAACGGTTGTACTTATCGTCTGCAAAGCTATGTCGCGTACTGTTGTATTCGGAGACACTAAACGCACCATAGTAGAACATAGATGAAGCTTCTAAGATGATATAATAGCCAGTAAGAAATAGTAGAATTCAAGTTTTAGGTATACTTATTGACTTTTTAGCTGGCTTTGGTGCCTTGGACATGAGCTATGACCTTAAGATTCTGCATGAAAGGAGGACTAGCACCCGCGTTGCACGGGAGAATGTGAAAAGTGTTCCCGCGTATTAACATCCTCACCGCAACCGCCACAACGCCACGCTGGACAACATATTCTCGTAAACGTCTCGCTAAGGCGGCAGGCGAGCCAAGACTACAGCGTTAAGTAAACAAGCGTGCCGTCTGTGTGTGTCTGTGTATGTGTGTGTGGACGTGCGTCCTCCAGAACCCGACCATGCGCCTCGCCTCTCCACTTGTCAAGCAGAGGCGCTGGTGGGGGCGGTTGCACTCACTCGCGCTCTGCAGCGTGTCCGAGGAGCCGTGCTCAGTATCGAGGGAAACGTCCGGTAAGCAGTAAGGTACGGGAGAAAAAACCTTAGAAATCCGTCCGTTTTCGTCATTTGTTATCTAATCGACTTAAAGCCAGATCGTCACATTTGCCGTTCTTCTCTCTGAAACCGTTGTACTTATCGTCTGCAAAGCTATGTCGCGTGCTGCGGTATGCGGAGGCACTAAAAGCACCATAGTAGAACACATATGAAGCTTCTAAGATGATGTAATAGCCAGTAAGAAGTTGTACAATTCAAGTTTTAGGTATTGATTATTGACTTTTTAGCTGGCTTTGGTGCCTTGGACATGAGCTAGGACCTTAAGATTCTTCATGAAAGGAGGAGTAGCAGCCGAGTTGCACGGGAGAATGTGAAAAGTGTTCATCTGTAGTAAAAACCTGAGAAATACGTCCGTTTTCGTGATTTGTTATCGAATCGACTTAAAGCCAGATCGTCACATTGGCCGCTCTTCTCTCTGAAACGGTTGTACTTATCGTCTGCAAAGCTATGTCGCATGCTGCGGTATGTGGAGACAATAAAATCACCATAGTAGAACACAGATGAAGCTTCTAAGTTGATGTAATAGAAAGTAATAAGTTGTACTATTCAAGTTTTATTTATCGGTTATTGAATTTTTAGCTGGCTTTGAAGCCTTGGACATGAGCTAGGACCTTAAGATTCTGTATGAAAGGAGGACTAGCAGCCCAGTTGCACGGGAGAATGTGAAAACTGTTCATATGTAGTAAAAACCAACCTGAGAAATCCGTCCGTTTTCGTCATTTGTTATCGAATCGACTTAAAGCCAGATCGTCACATTGGCCGCTCTTCTCTCTGAAACGGTTGTACTTATCGTCTGCAAAGCTATGTCGCGTGCTGCGGTATGCGGAGGCACTAAAAGCACCATAGTAGAACACATATGAAGCTTCTAAGATGATGTAATAGCCAGTAAGAAGTTGTACAATTCAAGTTTTAGGTATTGATTATTGACTTTTTAGCTGGCTTTTGTGCCTTGGACATGAGCTAGGACCTTAAGATTCTTCATGAAAGGAGGAGTAGCAGCCGAGTTGCACGGGAGAATGTGAAAAGCGTTCATATGTAGTAAAAACCTGAGAAATCCGTCCGTTTTCGTCATTTCTTATCGAATCGACTTAAAGCCAGATCGTCACATTGCCCGCTCTTCTCTCTCTGGAACGGTTGTACTTATCGTCTGCAAAGCTAGGTCGCGTGTTGCGGTATGCGGAGACACTAAAAGCACCATAGTGGAACACAGATGAAGCTTCTAAGTTGATGTAATAGCCAGTAAGAAGTAATCCAATTCAAGTTTTAGGTACCGATTATAGACTTTTTAGCTGGCTTTGGTGCCTTGGACATGAGCTAGGACCTTAAGATTCTGCATAAAAGGAGGACTAGCTGCCCAGTGGCACGGGAGAATGTGAAAAGTGTTCATATGTAACAAAAACCTGAGACATCCGTCAGTTTTCGTCATTTGTTATCGAATTGACTTAAAGCCAGATGGTCACATTGACCGCTCTTCTCTCTGAAACGGTTGTACTTATCGTCTGCAAAGCTATGTCGCATGCTGCGGTATGTGGAGACAATAAAATCACCATAGTAGAACACAGATGAAGCTTCTAAGTTGATGTAATAGAAAGTAATAAGTTGTAATATTCAAGTTTTATTTATCGGTTATTGAATTTTTAGCTGGCTTTGGTGCCTTGGACATGAGCTAGGACCTTAAGATTCTGTATGAAAGGAGGACTAGCAGCCCAGTTGCACGGGAGAATGTGAAAACTGTTCATATGTAGTAAAAACCAACCTGAGAAATCCGTCCGTTTTCGTCATTTGTTATCGAATCGACTTAAAGCCAGATCGTCACATTGGCCGCTCTTCTCTCTGAAACGGTTGTACTTATCGTCTGCAAAGCTATGTCGCATGCTGCGGTATGCGGAGGCACTAAAAGCACCATAGTAGAACACATATGAAGCTTCTAAGATGATGTAATAGCCAGTAAGAAGTTGTACAATTCAAGTTTTAGGTATTGATTATTGACTTTTTAGCTGGCTTTTGTGCCTTGGACATGAGCTAGGACCTTAAGATTCTTCATGAAAGGAGGACTAGCAGAGGAGTTGCACGGGACAATGTGAAAAGTGTTTATATGTAGTAAAAACATGAGAAATCCGTCCGTTTTCGTCATTTGTTATCGAATCGACTGAAAGCCAGATCGTCACATTGGCCGCTCGTCTGTCTGAAACGGTTGTACTTATCGTCTGCAAAGCTATGTCGCGTGCTGCGGTATGCGGAGTTACTAGAAGCACCATAGTAGAACACATATGAAGCTTCTAAGATGATGTAATAGCCAGTAAGAAGTTGTACAATTCAAGTTTTAGGTATTGATTATTGACTTTTTAGCTGGCTTTGGTGCCTTGGACATGAGCTAGGACCTTAAGATTCTTCATGAAAGGAGGAGTAGCAGCCGAGTTGCACGGGAGAATGTGAAAAGTGTTCATCTGTAGTAAAAACCTGAGAAATACGTCCGTTTTCGTGATTTGTTATCGAATCGACTTAAAGCCAGATCGTCACATTGGCCGCTCTTCTCTCTGAAACGGTTGTACTTATCGTCTGCAAAGCTATGTCGCGTGCTGCGGTATGCGGAGGCACTAAAAGCACCATAGTAGAACACATATGAAGCTTCTAAGATGATGTAATAGCCAGTAAGAAGTTGTACAATTCAAGTATTAGGTATTGATTATTGACTTTTTAATTGGCTTTGGTGCCTTGGACATGAGCTAGGACCTTAAGATTCTTCATGAAAGGAGGAGTAGCAGCCGAGTTGCACGGGAGAATGTGAAAAGTGTTCAAATGTAGTAAAAACCTGAGAAATCCGTCCGTTTTCGTCATTTGTTATCGAATTGACTTAAAGCCAGATCGTCACATTGGCCGCTCTTCTCTCTCTGGAACGGTTGTACTTATCGTCTGCAAAGCTAGGTCGCGTGCTGCGGTATGCGGAGACACTAAAAGCACCATAGTAGAACACAGATGAAGCTTCTAAGTTGATGTAATAGCCAGTAAGTAGTAATCCAATTCAAGTTTTAGGTATCGATTATTGACTTTTTAGCTGGCTTTGGTGCCTTGGACATGAGCTAGGACCTTAAGATTCTGCATAAAAGGAGGACTACCTGCCCAGTTGCACGGGAGAATGTGAAAAGTGTTCATATGTAGTAAAAACCTGAGACATCCGTCCGTTTTCGTCATTTGTTATCGAATAGACTTATAGCCAGATCGTCACATTGGCCGCTCTTCTCTCTGAAACCGTTGTACTTATCGTCTGGAAAGCTATGTCGCGTGCTGCGGTATGCGGAGACACTAAAAGCACCATAGTAGAACACAGATGAAGCTTTTAAGTTGATGTAATAGCCAGTAAGAAGTAGTAGAATTCAAGTTTTAGGTATCGATTATTGACTTTTTAGCTAGCTTCGGTGCCTTGGACATGAGCTAGGACCTTAAGATTCTGCATGAAAGGAGGACTAGCAGCCGAGTTGCACGGGAGAATGTGAAAAGTGTTCATATGTAGTAAAAACCTGAGAAATCCGTCCGTTTTCGTCATTTGTTATCGAATCGACTTAAAGCCAGATGGACACATTGGCAGCTCTTCTCTCTTAAACGGTTGTACTTATCGTCTGCAGAGCTATGTCGCGTGCTGCGGTATGTGGAGACACTAAAATCACCATAGTAGAACACAGATGAAGCTTCTAAGTTGATGTAATAGCCACTAAGAAATAGTACATTTCAAGTTTTAGGTATCGATTATTGACTTTTTAGCTGGCTTTGGTGCCTTGGACATGAGCTAGGACCTTGAGATTCGGCATGAAAGGAGGACTAGCAGCCGAGTTGCACGGGAGAATGTGAAAAGTGTTCATATGTAGTAAAAACCTGAGAAATCCGTCAGTTTTCGTCATTTGTTATCGAATCGACTTAAAGCATGATCGTCACATTGGCCGCTCTTCTCTCTGAAACGGTTGTACTTATCGTCTGCAAAGCTATGTCGCGTACTGTTGTATTCGGAGACACTAAACGCACCATAGTAGAACATAGATGAAGCTTCTAAGATGATATAATAGCCAGTAAGAAATAGTAGAATTCAAGTTTTAGGTAAACTTATTGACTTTTTAGCTGGCTTTGGTGCCTTGGACATGAGCTAGGACCTTAAGATTCTTCATGAAAGCAGGAGTAGCAGCCGAGTTGCACGGGAGAATGTGAAAAGTGTTCATATGTAGTAAAAACCTGAGAAATCCGTCCGTTTTCGTCATTTGTTTTCGAATCGACTTAAAGCCAGATCGTCACATTGGCCGCTCTTCTCTCTCTGGAACGGTTGTACTTATCGTCTGCAAAGCTAGGTCGCGTGCTGCGGTATGCGGAGACACTAAAAGCACCATAGTAGAACACAGATGAAGCTTCTAAGTTGATGTAATAGCCAGTAAGTAGTAATCCAATTCAAGTTTTAGGTATCGATTATTGACTTTTTAGCTGGCTTTGGTGCCTTGGACATGAGCTAGGACCTTAAGATTCTGCATAAAAGGAGGACTACCTGCCCAGTTGCACGGGAGAATGTGAAAAGTGTTCATATGTAGTAAAAACCTGAGACATCCGTCCGTTTTCGTCATTTGTTATCGAATAGACTTATAGCCAGATCGTCACATTGGCCGCTCTTCTCCCTGAAACCGTTGTACTTATCGTCTGGAAAGCTATGTCGCGTGCTGCGGTATGCGGAGACACTAAAAGCACCATAGTAGAACACAGATGAAGCTTTTAAGTTGATGTAATAGCCACTAAGAAGTAGTAGAGTTCAAGTTTTAGGTATCGATTATTGACTTTTTAGCTGGCTTCGGTGCCTTGGACATGAGCTAGGACCTTAAGTTTCTGCATGAAAGGAGGACTAGCAGCCGAGTTGCACGGGAGAATGTGAAAAGTGTTCATATGTAGTAAAAACCTGAGAAATCCGTCCGTTTTCGTCATTTGTTATCGAATCGACTTAAAGCCAGATGGACACATTGGCCGCTCTTCTCTCTTAAACGGTTGTACTTATCGTCTGCAGAGCTATGTCGCGTGCTGCGGTATGTGGAGACACTAAAATCACCATAGTAGAACACAGATGAAGCTTCTAAGTTGATGTAATAGCCACTAAGAAATAGTACAATTCAAGTTTTAGGTATCGATTATTGACTTTTTAGCTGGCTTTGGTGCCTTGGACATGAGCTAGGACCTTGAGATTCGGCATGAAAGGGGGACTAGCAGCCGAGTTGCACGGGAGAATGTGAAAAGTGTTCATATGTAGTAAAAACCTGAGAAATCCGTCAGTTTTCGTCATTTGTTATCGAATCGACTTAAAGCATGATCGTCACATTGGCCGCTCTTCTCTCTGAAACGGTTGTACTTATCGTCTGCAAAGCTATGTCGCGTACTGTTGTATTCGGAGACACTAAACGCACCATAGTAGAACATAGATGAAGCTTCTAAGATGATATAATAGCCAGTAAGAAATAGTAGAATTCAAGTTTTAGGTATACTTATTGACTTTTTAGCTGGCTTTGGTGCCTTGGACATGATCTATGACCTTAAGATTCTGCATGAAAGGAGGACTAGCACCCGAGTTGCACGGGAGAATGTGAAAAGTGTTCATATGTAGTAAAAACCTTAGAAATCCGTCCGTTTTCGTCATTTGTTATCTAATCGACTTAAAGCCAGATCGTCACATTTGCCGTTCTTCTCTCTGAAACCGTTGTACTTATCGTCTGCAAAGATATGTCGCGTGCTGCGGTATGCGGAGACACTAAAAGCACCATAGTAGAACACAGATGAAGCTTCTAAGTTGATGTAATAGCCAGTAAGAAGTAGTCCAATTCAAGTTTTAGGTATCGATTATTGACTTTTTAGCTGGCTTTGGTGCCTTGGACATGAGCTAGGACCTTAAGATTCTGCATAAAAGGAGGACTAGCAGCCGAGTTGCACGGGAGAATGTGAAAAGTGTTCATATGTAATAAAACCCTGAGACATCCGTCAGTTTTCGTCATTTGTTATCGAATTTACTTAAAGCCAGATGGTCACATTGACCGCTCTTCTCTCTGAAACGGTTGTACTTATCGTCTGCAAAGCTATGTCGCATGCTGCGGTATGTGGAGACAATAAAATCACCATAGTAGAACACAGATGAAGCTTCTAAGTTGATGTAATAGCCAGTAAGAAGTAGTACAATTCAAGTTTTAGGTATCGATTATTGACTTTTTAGCTGGCTTTGGTGCCTTGGACATGAGCTAGGACATTGAGATTCTTCCTGAAAGGAGGACTAGCAACCGAGTTGCACGGGACAATGTGAAAAGTGTTCATATGTAGTAAAAACCTGAGAAATCCGTCCGTTTTCGTCATTTGTTATCGAATCGACTTAAAGCCAGATCGTCACATTGGCCGCTCTTCTCTCTGAAACGGTTGTACTTATCGTCTGCAAAGCTATGTCGCGTGCTGCGGTGTGCGGAGGCACTAAAAGCACCATAGTAGAACACAGATGAAGCTTCTAAGATGATGTAATAGAAAGTAATAAGTTGTACTATTCAAGTTTTAGGTATCGGTTATTGAATTTTTAGCTGGCTTTGGTGCCTTGGACATGAGCTAGGACCTTAAGATTCTGTATGAAAGGAGGACTAGCAGAGGAGTTGCACGGGACAATGTGAAAAGTGTTCATATGTAGTAAAAACCTGAGAAATCCGTCCGTTTTCGTCATTTGTTATCGAATCGACTTAAAGCCAGATCGCCACATTGGCCGCTCTTCTCTCTGAAACGGTTGTACTTATCGTCTGCAAAGCTATGTCGCGTGCTGCGGTATGCGGAGGCACTAAAAGCACCATAGTAGAACACATATGAAGCTTCTAAGATGATGTAATAGCCAGTAAGAAGTTGTACAATTCAAGTTTTAGGTATTGATTATTGACTTTTTAGCTGGCTTTTGTGCCTTGGACATGAGCTAGGACCTTAAGATTCTTCATGAAAGGAGGAGTAGCAGCCGAGTTGCACGGGAGAATGTGAAAAGCGTTCATATGTAGTAAAAACCTGAGAAATCCGTCCGATTTCGTCATTTGTTATGGAATCGACTTAAAGCCAGATCGTCACATTGGCCGCTCTTCTCTCTCTGGAACGGTTGTACTTATCGTCTGCAAAGCTAGGTCGCGTGCTGCGGTATGCGGAGACACTAAAAGCGCCATAGTAGAACACAGATGAAGCTTCTAAGTTGATGTAATAGCCAGTAAGAAGTAATCCAATTCAAGTTTTAGGTACCGATTATAGACTTTTTAGCTTGCTTTGGTGCCTTGGACATGAGCTAGGACCTTAAGATTCTGCATAAAAGGAGGACTAGCTGCCCAGTGGCACGGGAGAATGTGAAAAGTGTTCATATGTAGTAAAAACCTGAGAAATCCGTTACTTTTCGTCATTTGTTATCGAATCGACTTAAAGCCAGATCGTCACATTTGCCGTTCTTCTCTCTGAAACCGTTGTACTTATCGTCTGCAAAGCTATGTCGCATGCTGCGGTATGTGGAGACAATAAAATCACCATAGTAGAACACAGATGAAGCTTCTAAGTTGATGTAATAGCCAGTAAGAAGTAGTACAATTCAAGTTTTAGGTATCGATTATTGACTTTTTAACTGGCTTTGGTGCCTTGGACATGAGCTAGGACCTTGAGATTCTTCCTGAAAGGAGGACTAGCAGAGGAGTTGCACGGGACAATGTGAAAAGTGTTCATATGTAGTAAAAACCTGAGAAATCCGTCCGTTTTCGTCATTTGTTATCGAATCGACTTAAAGCCAGATCGTCACATTGGCCGCTCTTCTGTCTGAAACGGTTGTACTTATCGTCTGCAAAGCTATGTCGCGTGCTGCGGTATGCGGAGGCACTAAAAGCACCATAGTAGAACACATATGAAGCTTCTAAGATGATGTAATAGCCAGTAAGAAGTTGTACAATTCAAGTTTTAGGTATTGATTATTGACTTTTTAGCTGGCTTTGGTGCCTTGGACATGAGCTAGGACCTTAAGATTCTTCATGAAAGGAGGAGTAGCAGCCGAGTTGCACGGGGGAATGTGAAAAATGTTCATCTGTAGTAAAAACCTGAGAAATACGTCCGTTTTCGTGATTTGTTATCGAATCGACTTAAAGCCAGATCGTCACATTGGCCGCTCTTCTCTCTGAAACGGTTGTACTTATCGTCTGCAAAGCTATGTCGCGTGCTGCGGTATGCGGAGACACTAAAAGCACCATAGTAGAACACAGATGAAGCTTCTAAGTTGATTTAATAGCCAGTAAGAAGTAGTAGAATTCAAGTTTTAGGTATCGATTATTGACTTTTTAGGTGGCTTTGGAGCCTTGGACATGAGCTAGGACCTTAAGATTCTGCATGAGAGGAGGACTAGCAGCCGAGTTGCACGGGAGAATGTGAAAAGTGTTCATATGTAGTAAAAACCTGAGATATCCGTCCGTTTTCGTCATTTGTTATCGAATCGACTTAAAGCCAGATGGTCACATTGGCCGCTCTTCTCTCTGAAACGGTTGTACTTATCGTCTGCAAAGCTATGTCGCGTGCTGCGGTATGTGGAGACACTAAAATCACCATAGTAGAACACAGATGAAGCTTCTAAGTTGATGTAATAGCCAGTAAGAAGTAGTACAATTCAAGTTGTAGGTATCGATTATTGACTTTTTAGCTGGCTTTGGTGCCTTGGACATGAGCAAGGATCTTGAGATTCTGCATGAAAGGAGGACTAGCAGCCGAGTTGCACGGACAATGTGAAAAGAGTTCATATGTAGTAAAAGCCTGAGAAATCCGTCCGTTTTCGTCATTTGTTATCGAATCGACTTAAAGCCAGATCATCATATTGGCCGCTCTTATCTCTGAAACGGTTGTACTTATCGTCTGCAAAGCTATGTCACGTGCTGCGGTATGCGGAGACACTAACATCACCACAGTAGAACACAGATGAAGCTTCTAAGTTGATGTAATATCCAGTAAGAAGTAGTAAATTCAAGTTTTATGTATCGGTTATTGAATTTTTAGCTGGCTTTGGTGCCTTGAACATGAGCTAGGACCTTAAGGTTCTGTATTAAAGGAGGACTAGCAGCCCAGTTGCACGGGAGAATGTGAAATCTGTTCATATGTAGTAAAAACCAACCTGAGAAATCCGTCCGTTTTCGTCATTTGTTATCGAATCGACTTAAAGCCAGATCGTCACATTGGCCGCTCTTCTCTCTGAAACGGTTGTACTTATCGTCTGCAAAGCTATGTCGCGTGCTGCGGTATGCGGAGGCACTAAAAGCACCATAGTAGAACACATATGAAGCTTCTAAGATGATGTAATAGCCAGTAAGAAGTTGTACAATTCAAGTTTTAGGTATTGATTATTGACTTTTTAGCTGGCATTGGTGCCTTGGACATGAGCTAGGACCTTAAGATTCTTCATGAAAGGAGGAGTAGCAGCCGTGTTGCACGGGAGAATGTGAAAAGCGTTCATATGTAGTAAAAACCTGAGAAATCCGTCCGTTTTCGTCATTTGTTATCGAATCGACTTAAAGCCAGATCGTCACATTGGCCGCTCTTTTCTCTCTGGAACGGTTGTACTTATCGTCTGCAAAGCTAGGTCGCGTGCTGCGGTATGCGGAGACACTAAAAGCACCATAGTAGAACACAGATGAAGCTTCTAAGTTGATGTAATAGCCAGTAAGAAGTAGTCCAATTCAAGTTTTAGGTATCGATTATTGACTTTTTAGCTGGCTTTGGTGCCTTGGACATGAGCTAGGACCTTAAGATTCTGCATAAAAGGAGGACTAGCTGCCCAGTGGCACGGGAGAATGTGAAAAGTGTTCATATGTAGTAAAAACCTGAGAAATCCGTTACTTTTCGTCATTTGTTATCGAATCGACTTAAAGCCAGATCGTCACATTTGCCGTTCTTCTCTCTGAAACCGTTGTACTTATCGTCTGCAAAGCTATGTCGCGTGCTGCGGTATGCGGAGACACTAAAAGCACCATAGTAGAACACAGATGAAGCTTCTAAGTTGATGTAATAGCCAGTAAGAAGTAGTCCAATTCAAGTTTTAGGTATCGATTATTGACTTTTTAGCTGGCTTTGGTGCCTTGGACATGAGCTAGGACCTTAAGATTCTGCATAAAAGGAGGACTAGCAGCCGAGTTGCACGGGAGAATGTGAAAAGTGTTCATATGTAACAAAAACCTGAGACATCCGTCAGTTTTCGTCATTTGTTATCGAATTGACTTAAAGCAAGATGGTCACATTGACCGCTCTTCTCTCTGAAACGGTTGTACTTATCGTCTGCAAAGCTATGTCGCATGCTGTGGTATGTGGAGACAATAAAATCACCATAGTAGAACTCAGATGAAGCTTCTAAGTTGATGTAATAGCCAGTAAGAAGTAGTACAATTCAAGTTTTAGGTATCGATTATTGACTTTTTAGCTGGCTTTGGTGCCTTGGACATGAGCTAGGACCTTGAGATTCTTCCTGAAAGGAGGACTAGCAGAGGAGTTGCACGGGACAATGTGAAAAGTGTTCATATGTAGTAAAAACCTGAGAAATCCGTCCGTTTTCGTCATTTGTTATCGAATCGACTTAAAGCCAGATCGCCACATTGGCCGCTCTTCTCTCTGAAACGGTTGTACTTATCGTCTGCAAAGCTATGTCGCGTGCTGCGGTAAGCGGAGGCACTAAAAGCACCATAGTAGAACACATATGAAGCTTCTAAGATGATGTAATAGCCAGTAAGAAGTTGTACAATTCAAGTTTTAGGTATTGATTATTGACTTTTTAGCTGGCTTTGGTGCCTTGGACATGATCTAGGACCTTAAGATTCTTCATGAAAGGAGGAGTACCAGCCGAGTTGCACGGGAGAATGTGAAAAGCGTTCATATGTAGTAAAAACCTGAGAAATCCGTCCGTTTTCGTCATTTGTTATCGAATCGACTTAAAGCCAGATCGTCACATTGGCCGCTCTTCTCTCTGAAACGGTTGTACTTATCGTCTGCAAAGCTAGGTCGCGTGCTGCGGTATGCGGAGACACTAAAAGCACCATAGTAGAACACAGATGAAGCTTCTAAGTTGATGTAATAGCCAGTAAGAAGTAATCCAATTCATGTTTTAGGTACCGATTATTGACTTTTTAGCTGGCTTTGGTGCCTTGGACATGAGCTAGGACCTTAAGATTCTGCATAAAAGGAGGACTAGCAGCCGAGTTGCACGGGAGAATGTGAAAAGTGTTCATATGTAATAAAAACCTGAGACATCCGTCAGTTTTCGTCATTTGTTATCGAATTGACTTAAAGCCAGATGGTCACATTGACCGCTCTTCTCTCTGAAACGGTTGTACTTATCGTCTGCAAAGCTATGTCGCATGCTACGGTATGTGGAGACAATAAAATCACCATAGTAGAACACAGATGAAGCTTCTAAGTTGATGTAATAGCCAGTAAGAAGTAGTACAATTCAAGTTTTAGGTATCGATTATTGACTTTTTAGCTGGCTTTGGTGCCTTGGACATCAGCTAGGACCTTGAGATTCTTCCTGAACGAGGACTAGCAGCCGAGTTGCACGGGACAATGTGAAAAGTGTTCATATGTAGTAAAAACCTGAGATATCCGTCCGTTTTCGTCATTTGTTATCGAATCGACTTAAAGCCAGATCGTCACATTGGCCGCTCTTCTCTCTGAAACGGTTGTACTTATCGTCTGCAAAGCTATGTCGCGTGCTGCGGTGTGCGGAGGCACTAAAAGCACCATAGTAGAACGCAGATGAAGCTTCTAAGATGATGTAATAGAAAGTAATAAGTTGTACAATTCAAGTTTTAGGTATTGATTGTTGACTTTTAGGCTGGCTTTGTTGCCTTGGACATGAGCTAGGACCTTAAGATTCTTCATGAAAGGAGGAGTAGCAGCCGAGTTGCACGGGAGAATGTGAAAAGTGTTCATCTGTAGTAAAAACCTGAGAAATCCGTCCGTTTTCGTGATTTGTTATCGAATCGACTTAAAGCCAGATCGTCACATTGGCCGCTCTTCTCTCTGAAACGGTTGTACTTATCGTCTGCAAAGCTATGTCGCGTGCTGCGGTATGCGGAGACACTAAAAGCACCATAGTAGAACACAGATGAAGCTTCTAAGTTGATGTAATAGCCAGTAAGAAGTAGTCCAATTCAAGTTTTAGGTATCGATTATTGACTTTTTAGCTGGCTTTGGTGCCTTGGACATGAGCTAGGACCTTAAGATTCTGCATAAAAGGAGGACTAGCAGCCCAGTTGCACGGGAGAATATGAAAAGTGTTCATATGTAGTAAAAACATGAGAAATCCGTCCTTTTTCGTCATTTGTTATCGAATCGACTTAAAGCCAGATCGTCACATTGGCCGCTTTTCTCTCTGAAACCGTTGTACTTATCGTCTGCAAAGCTATGTCGCGTGCTGCGGTATGCGGAGACACTAAAAGCACCATAGTAGAACACAGTTGAAGCTTTTAAGTTGATGTAATAGCCAGTAAGAAATAGTACAATTCAAGTTTTAGGTATCGATTATTGTCTTCTTAGTTGGCTTTGGTGCCTTGGACATGAGCTATGACATTAAGATTCTGCATGAAAGGAGGACTAGCAGCCGAGTTGCACGGGAGAATGTGAAAAGTGTTCATATGTAGTAAAAACCTGAGAAATCCGTCCGTTTTCGTCATTTGTTATCGAATCAACTTAAAGCCCGATCGTCACATTGGCCGCTCTTCTCTCTGAAACGGTTGTATTTATCGTCTGCAATGCTATGTCGCGTGCTGCGGTATGCGGAGACACTAAAATCTCCATAGTAGAACACAGATGAAGCTTCTAAGTTGATGTAATAGCCAGTAAGATGAAGTACAATTCAAGTTTTAGCTACTGATTATTGACTTTTTAGCTGGCTTTGGAGCCTTGGACACGAGCTAGGACCTTAAGATTCTGCATGAAAGGAGGACTAGCAGCCGAGTTGCACAGGAGAATGTGAAAAGTGTTCATATGTAGTAAAAACCTGAGAAATCCGTCCGTTTTCGTCATTTGTTATCGAATCGACTTAAAGCCAAATCGTCACATTGGCCGCTCTTCTCTCTGAAACGGTTGTACTTATCGTCTGCAAAGCTATGTCGCGTGCTGCGGTATGCGGGGACACTAAAATCACCATACTAGAACACAGATGAAGCTTCTAAGTTGATGTAATAGCCAGTAAGAAATAGTTCAATTCAAGTTTTAGGTATCGATTATTGACTTCTTAGTTGGCTTTGGTGCCTTGGACATGAGCTATTACCTTAAGATTCTGCATGAAAGGAGGACTAGCAGCCGAGTTGCACGGGAGAATGTGAAAAGTGTTCATATGTAGTAAAAACCTGAGAAATCCGTCCGTTTTCGTCATTTGTTATCGAATCGACTTAAAGCCCGATCGTCACATTGGCCGCTCTGCTCTCTGAAACGGTTGTACTTATCGTCTGCAATGCTATGTCGCGTGCTGCGGAATGCGGAGACACTAAAATCTCCATAGTAGAACACAGATGAAGCTTCTAAGTTGATGTAATAGCCAGTAAGAAGTAGTACAATTCAAGTTTTAGGTATCGATAATTGAATTTTTAGCTGGCTTTGGTGCCTTGGACATGAGCTAGGACCTTAAGATTCTACATGAAAGGAGGACTAGCAGCCGAGTTGCACGGGAGAATGTGAAAAGTGTTCATATGTAGTAAAAACCTGAGAAATCCGTTCGTTTTCGTCATTTGTTATCGAATCGACTTAAAGCCAGATGGTCACATTGGACGCTCTTCTCTCTGAAACGGTTGTACTTACCGTATGCAGAGCTATTTCGCGTGCTGCGGTATGCAGAGACACTAAAAGCACCATAGTAGAACACAGATGATACTTCTACGTTAATGTAATAGCCAGTAAGAAATAGTAAAATTCAACTTTTAGGTACTGATTATTGACTTTTTAGCTCGCTTTGGTGCCTTGGACATGAGCTGGGACCTTAAGATTCTGCATGAAAGGACGACTAGCAGCCTATTTGCACGGGAGAATGTGAAAAGTGTTCATATAGAGTAAAAACCTGAGAAATCCGTTCGTTTTCGTCATTTGTTATCGAATCGACTTAAAGCCAAATCGTCACATTGGCCGCTCTTCTCTCTGAAACGGTTGTACTTATCGTCTGCAAAGCTATGTCGCGTACTGCGGTATTCGGAGACACTAAAAGCACCATAGTAGAACACAGATGAAGCTTCTAAGATGATGTAATAGGCAGTAAGAAATAGTACAATTCAAGTTTTAGGAATCGGTTATTCTCTTTTTACCCTTGTGTGTTGACTTGGACATGAGCTAGCACCTTAAGATTCTGCATGAAAGGAGGACTAGCAGGCGAGTTGCACGGGAGAATGTGTAAAGTGTTCATATGTAGCAAAAACCTGAGAAATCCGTTCGTTTTCGTCATTTGTTATCGAATCGACTTAAAGCCAGATGGTCACATTGGCCGCTCTTCTCTCTGAAACGGTTGTCCTTACCGTCTGCAGAGCTATGTCGCGTGCTGCGGTATGCAGAGACACTAAAAGCACCATAGTAGAACACAGATGATACTTCCAAGTTGGTGTAATAGCCAGTAAGAAGTAGTAAAATTCAAGTTTTAGGTACTGATTATTGACTTTTTAGCTGGCTTTGGTGCCTTAGACATGAGCTAGGACCTTAAGATTCTGCATGAAAGGAGGACTAGCAGCCTAATTGCACGGGAGAATGTGAAAAGTGTTCATATGTAGTAAAAACCTGAGAAATCCGTCCGTTTTCGTCATTTGTTATCGAATCGACTTAAAGCCAGATCGTCACATTGGCCGCTCTTCTCTCTGAAACGGTTGTACTTATCGTCTGCAAAGCTATGCCGCGTACTGCGGTGTGCGGAGGCACTAAAAGCACCATAGTAGAACACAGATGAAGCTTCTAAGATGATGTAATAGAAAGTAATAAGTTGTACAATTCAAGTTTTAGGTATTGATTATTGACTTTTTAGCTGGCTTTGGTGCCTTGGACATGAGCTAGGACCTTAAGATTCTTCATGAAAGGAGGAGTAGCAGCCGAGTTGCACGGGAGAATGTGAAAAGTGTTCATCTGTAGTAAAAACCTGAGAAATACGTCCGTTTTCGTGATTTGTTATCGAATCGACTTAAAGCCAGATCGTCACATTGGCCGCTCTTCTCTCTGAAACGTTTGTACTTATCGTCTGCAAAGCTATGTCGCGTACTGCTATGTAATAGCCAGTAAGAAGTAGTAGAATCCAAGTTTTAGGTATCGATTATTGACTTTTTAGGTGGCTTTGGAGCCTTGGACATGAGCTAGGACCTTAAGATTCTGCATGAAAGGAGGACTAGCAGCCGAGTTGCACGGGAGAATGTGAAAAGTGTTCATATGTAGTAAAAACCTGAGATATCCGTCCGTTTTCGTCATTTGTTATCGAATCGACTTAAAGCCAGATGGTCACATTGGCCGCTCTTCTCTCTGAAACGGTTGTACTTATCGTCTGCAAAGCTATGTCGCGTGCTGCGGTATGTGGAGACACTAAAATCACCATAGTAGAAAACAGATGAAGCTTCTAAGTTGATGTAATAGCCAGTAAGAAGTAGTACAATTCAAGTTCTAGGTATCGATTATTGACTTTTTAGCTGGCTTTGGTGCCTTGGACATGAGCAAGGACCTTGAGATTCTGCATGAAAGGAGGACTAGCAGCCGAGTTGCACGGGACAATGTGAAAAGAGTTCATATGTAGTAAAAGCCTGAGAAATCCGTCCGTTTTCGTCATTTGTTATCGAATCGACTTAAAGCCAGATCATCACATTAGCCGCTCTTATCTCTGAAACGGTTGTACTTATCGTCTGCAAAGCTATGACGCGTACTGCGGTATTCGGAGACACTAAAAACACCATAGTAGAACACAGATGAAGCTTCTAAGTTGATGTAATAGCCAGTAAGAAGTAGTAAATTCAAGTTTTAGGTATCGGTTATTGAATTTTTAGCTGGCTTTGGTGCCTTGAACATGAGCTAGGACCTTAAGATTCTGTATGAAAGGAGGACTAGCAGCCCAGTTGCACGGGAGAATGTGAAAACTGTTCATATGTAGTCAAAACCAACCTGAGAAATCCGTCCGTTTTCGTCATTTGTTATCGAATCGACTTAAAGCCAGATCGTCACATTGGCCGCTCTTCTCTCTCTGGAACGGTTGTACATATCGTCTGCAAAGCTAGGTCGCGTGCTGTGGTATGCGGAGACACTAAAAGCACCATAGTAGAACACAGATGAAGCTTCTAAGTTGATGTAATAGCCAGTAAGAAGTAATCCAATTCAAGTTTTAGGTACCGATTATAGACTTTTTAGCTGGCTTTGGTGCCTTGGACATGAGCTAGGACCTTAAGATTCTGCATGAAAGGAGGACTAGCTGCCCAGTGGCACGGGAGAATGTGAAAAGTGTTCATATGTAGTAAAAACCTGAGAAATCCGTTACTTTTCGTCATTTGTTATCGAATCGACTTAAAGCCAGATCGTCACATTTGCCGTTCTTCTCTCTGAAACCGTTGTACTTATCGTCTGCAAAGCTATGTCGCGTGCTGCGGTATGCGGAGACACTAAAAGCACCATAGTAGAACACAGATGAAGCTTCTAAGTTGATGTAATAGCCAGTAAGAAGTAGTCCAATTCAAGTTTTAGGTATCGATTATTGACTTTTTAGCTGGCTTTGGTGCCTTGGACATGAGCTAGGACCTTAAGATTCTACATGAAAGGAGGACTAGCAGCCGAGTTGCACGGGAGAATGTGAAAAGTGTTCATATGTAGTAAAAACCCGAGAAATCCGTTCGTTTTCGTCATTTGTTATCGAATCGACTTAAAGCCAGATGGTCACATTGGCCGCTCTTCTCTCTGAAACGGTTGTACTTACCGTCTGCAAAGCTATGTCGCGTGCTGCGGTATGCAGAGACACTAAAATCACCATAGTAGAACACAGATGATACTTCTACGTTAATGTAATAGCCAGTAAGAAATAGTAAAATTCAACATTTAGGTACTGATTATTGACTTTTTAGCTGGCTTTGGTGCCTTGGACATGAGCTAGGACCTTAAGATTCTGCATGAAAGGACGACTAGCAGCCTAATTGCACGGGAGAATGTGAAAAGTGTTCATATAGAGTAAAAACCTGAGAAATCCTTTCGTTTTCGTCATTTGTTATCGAATCGACTTAAAGCCAAATCGTCACATTGGCTGCTCTTCTCTCTGAAACGGTTGTACTTATCGTCTGCAAAGCTATGTCGCGTACTGCGGTATTCGGAGACACTAAAAGCACCATAGTAGAACACAGATGAAGCTTCTAAGATGATGTAATAGGCAGTAAGAAATAGTACAATTCAAGTTTTAGGAATCGGTTATTGTCTTTTTACCCTTGTTTGGTGACTTGGACATGAGCTAGCACCTTAAGATTCTGCATGAAAGGAGGACTAGCAGGCGAGTTGCACGGGAGAATGTGTAAAGTGTTCATATGTAGTAAAAACCTGAGAAATCCGTTCGTTTTCGTCATTTGTTATCGAATCGACTTAAAGCCAGATGGTCACATTGGCCGCTCTTCTCTCTGAAACGGTTGTACTTACCGTCTGCAGAGCTATGTCGCGTGCTGCGGTATGCAGAGACACTAAAAGCACCATAGTAGAACACAGATGATACTTCCAAGTTGGTGTAATAGCCAGTAAGAAGTAGTAAAATTCAAGTTTTAGGTACTGATTATTGACTTTTTAGCTGGCTTTGGTGCCTTAGACATGAGCTAGGACCTTAAGATTCTGCATGAAAGGAGGACTAGCAGCCTAATTGCACGGGAGAATGTGAAAAGTGTTCATATGTAGTAAAAACCTGAGAAATCCGTCCGTTTTCGTCATTTGTTATCGCATCGACTTAAAGCCAGATCGTCACATTGGCCGCTCTTCTCTCTGAAACGGTTGTACTTATCGTCTGCAAAGCTATGTCGCGTGCTGCGGTGTGCGGAGGCACTAAAAGCACCATAGTAGAACACAGATGAAGCTTCTAAGATGATGTAATAGAAAGTAATAAATTGTACAATTAAGTTTTAGGTATTGATTATTGACTTTTTAGCTGGCTTTGGTGCCTTGGACATGAGCTAGGACCTTAAGATTCTGCATGAAAGGAGGACTAGCAGCCGAGTTGCACGGGAGAATGTGAAAAGTGTTCATATGTAGTAAAAACCTGAGATATCCGTCCGTTTTCGTCATTTGTTATCGAATCGACTTAAAGCCAGATGGTCACATTGGCCGCTCTTCTCTCTGAAACGGTTGTACTTATCGTCTGCAAAGCTATGTCGCGTGCTGCGGTATGTGGAGACACTAAAATCACCATAGTAGAACACAGATGAAGCTTCTAAGTTGATGTAATAGCCAGTAAGAAGTAGTACAATTCAAGTTCTAGGTATCGATTATTGACTTTTTAGCTGGCTTTGGTGCCTTGGACATGAGCAAGGACCTTGAGATTCTGCATGAAAGGAGGACTAGCAGCCGAGTTGCACGGGACAATGTGAAAAGAGTTCATATGTAGTAAAAGCCTGAGAAATTCGTCCGTTTTCGTCATTTGTTATCGAATCGACTTAAAGCCAGATCATCACATTGGCCGCTCTTATCTCTGAAACGGTTGTACTTATCGTCTGCAAAGCTATGACGCGTACTGCGGTATTCGGAGACACTAAAAACACCATAGTAGAACACAGATGAAGCTTCTAAGTTGATGTAATAGCCAGTAAGAAGTAGTAAATTCAAGTTTTAGGTATCGGTTATTGAATTTTTAGCTGGCTTTGGTGCCTTGAACATGAGCTAGGACCTTAAGATTCTGTATGAAAGGAGGACTAGCAGCCCAGTTGCACGGGAGAATGTGAAAACTGTTCATATGTAGTCAAAACCAACCTGAGAAATCCGTCCGTTTTCGTCATTTGTTATCGAATCGACTTAAAGCCAGATCGTCACATTGGCCGCTCTTCTCTCTGAAACGGTTGTACTTATCGTCTGCAAAGCTATGTCGCGTGCTGCGGTATGCGGAGGCACTAAAAGCACCATAGTAGAACACATATAAAGCTTCTAAGATGATGTAATAGCCAGTAAGAAGTTGTACAATTCAAATTTTAGGTATTGATTATTGACTTTTTAGCTGGCTTTGGTGCCTTGGACATGAGCTAGGACCTTAAGATTCTTCATGAAAGGAGGAGTAGCAGCCGAGTTGCACGGGAGAATGTGAAAAGCGTTTATATGTAGTAAAAACCTGAGAAATCCGTCCGTTTTCGTCATTTGTTATCGAATCGACTTAAAGCCAGATCGTCACATTGGCCGCTCTTCTCTCTCTGGAACGGTTGTACTTATCGTCTGCAAAGCTAGGTCGCGTGCTGCGGTATGCGGAGACACTAAAAGCACCATAGTAGAACACAGATGAAGCTTCTAAGTTGATGTAATAGCCAGTAAGAAGTAATCCAATTCAAGTTTTAGGTACCGATTATAGACTTTTTAGCTGGCTTTGGTGCCTTGGACATGAGCTAGGACCTTAAGATTCTGCATAAAAGGAGGACTAGCTGCCCAGTGGCACGGGAGAATGTGAAAAGTGTTCATATGTAGTAAAAACCTGAGAAATCCGTTACTTTTCGTCATTTGTTATCGAATCGACTTAGAGCCAGATCGTCACATTTGCCGTTCTTCTCTCTGAAACCGTTGTACTTATCGTCTGCAAAGCTATGTCGCATGCTGCGGTATGTGGAGACAATAAAATCACCATAGTAGAACACAGATGAAGCTTCTAAGTTGATGTAATAGCCAGTAAGAAATAGTACAATTCAAGATTTAGGTATCGATAATTGACTTTTTAGCTGGCTTTGGTGCCTTGGACATGAGCTAGGACCTTGAGATTCTTCCTGAAAGGAGGACTAGCAGAGGAGTTGCACGGGAGAATGTGAAAAGTGTTCATATGTAGTAAAAACCTGAGAAATCCGTCCGTTTTCGTCATTTGTTATCGAATCGACTTAAAGCCATATCGTCACATTGGCCGCTCTTCTCTCTGAAACGGTTGTACTTATCGTCTGCAAAGCTATGTCGCGTGCTGCGGTATGCGGAGGCACTAAAAGCACCATAGTAGAACACATTTGAAGCTTCTAAGATGATGTAATAAGCAGTAAGAAGTTGTACAATTCAAGTTTTAGGTATTGATTATTGACTTTTTAGCTGGCTTTGGTGCCTTGGACATGAGCTAGGACCTTAAGATTCTTCATGAAAAGGAGGAGTAGCAGCCGATTTGCACGGGAGAATGTGAAAAGTGTTCATCTGTAGTAAAAACCTGAGAAATACGTCCGTTTTCGTGATATGTTATCGAATCGACTTAAAGCCAGATCGTCACATTGGCCGCTCTTCTCTCTGAAACGGTTGTACTTATCGTCTGCAAAGCTATGTCGCGTGCTGCGGTATGCGGAGACACTAAAAGCACCATAGTAGAACACAGATGAAGCTTCTAAGTTAATGTAATAGCCAGTAAGAAGTAGTAGAATTCAAGTTTTAGGTATCCATTATTGACTTTTTAGGTGGCTTTAGAGCCTTGGACATGAGCTAGGACCTTAAGATTCTGCATGAAAGGAGGACTAGCAGCCGAGTTGCACGGGAGAATGTGAAAAGTGTTCATATGTAGTAAAAACCTGAGATATCCGTCCGTTTTCGTCATTTGTTATCGAATCGACTTAAAGCCAGATGGTCACATTGGCCGCTCTTCTCTCTGAAACGGTTGTACTTATCGTCTGCAAAGCTATGTCGCGTGCTGCGGTATGTGGAGACACTAAAATCACCATAGTAGAACACAGATGAAGCTTCTAAGTTGATGTAATAGCCAGTAAGAAGTAGTACAATTCAAGTTCTAGGTATCGATTATTGACTTTTTAGCTGGCTTTGGTGCTTTGGACATGAGCAAGGACTTTGAGATTCTGCATGAAAGGAGGACTAGCAGCCGAGTTGCACGGGACAATGTGAAAAGTGTTCATCTGTAGTAAAAGCCTGAGAAATCCGTCCGTTTTCGTCATTTGTTATCGAATCGACTTAAAGCCAGATCATCACATTGGCCGCTCTTATCTCTGAAACGGTTGTACTTATCGTCTGCAAAGCTATGTCGCGTACTGCGGTATTCGGAGACACTAAAAACACCATAGTAGAACACAGATGAAGCTTCTAAGTTGATGTAATAGCCAGTAAGAAGTAGTAAATTCAAGTTTTAGGTAACGGTTATTGAATTTTTAGCTGGCTTTGGTGCCTTGAACATGAGCTAGGACCTTAAGATTCTGTATGAAAGGAGGACTAGCAGCCCAGTTGCACGGGAGAATGTGAAAACTGTTCATATGTAGTAAAAACCGACCTGAGAAATCCGTCCGTTTTCGTCATTTGTTATCGAATCGACTTAAAGCCAGATCGTCACATTTGCCGTTCTTCTCTCTGAAACCGTTGTACTTATCGTCTGCAAAGCTATGTCGCGTGCTGCGGTATGCGGAGACACTAAAAGCACCATAGTAGAACACAGATGAAGCTTCTAAGTTGATGTAATAGCCAGTAAGAAGTAGTCCAATTCAAGTTTTAGGTATCGATTATTGACTTTTTAGGTGGCTTTGATGCCTTGGACATGAGCTAGGACCTTAAGATTCTGCATAAAAGGAGGACTAGCAGCCGAGTTGCACGGGAGAATGTGAAAAGTGTTCATATGTAATAAAAACCTGAGACATCCGTCAGTTTTCGTCATTTGTTATCGAATTGACTTAAAGCCAGATGGTCACATTGACCGCTCTTCTCTCTGAAACGGTTGTACTTATCATCTGCAATGCTATGTCGCATGCTGCGGTATGTGGAGACAATAAAATCACCATAGTAGAACACAGATGAAGCTTCTAAGTTGATGTAATAGCCAGTAAGAAGTAGTACAATTCAAGTTTTAGGTATCGATTATTGACTTTTTAGCTGGCTTTGGTGCCTTCGACATGAGCTAGGACCTTGAGATTCTTCCTGAAAGGAGGACTAGCAGCCGAGTTGCACGGGACAATGTGAAAAGTGTTCATATGTAGTAAAAACCTGAGAAATCCGTCCGTTTTCGTCATTTGTTATCGAATCGACTTAAAGCCAGATCGTCACATTGGCCGCTCTTCTCTCTGAAACGGTTGTACTTATCGTCTGCAAAGCTATGTCGCGTGCTGCGGTGTGCGGAGGCACTAAAAGCACCATAGTAGAACACAGATGAAGCTTCTAAGATGATGTAATAGGCAGTAAGAAATAGTACAATTCAAGTTTTAGGTATTGATTATTGACTTTTTAGCTGGCTTTGGTGCCTTGGACATGAGCTAGGACCTTAAGATTCTTCATGAAAGGAGGAGTAGCAGCCGAGTTGCACGGGAGAATGTGAAAAGTGTTCATCTGTAGTAAAAACCTGAGAAATCCGTCAGTTTTCGTCATTTGTTATCGAATCGACTTAAAGCCAGATCATCACATTGGCCGCTCTTATCTCTGAAACGGTTGAACTTATCGTCTGCAAAGCTATGTCGCGTACTGCGGTATTCGGAGACACTAAAAACACCATAGTAGAACACAGATGAAGCTTCTAAGTTGATGTAATAGCCAGTAAGAAGTAGTAAATTCAAGTTTTAGGTAACGGTTATTGAATTTTTAGCTGGCTTTGGTGCCTTGAACATGAGCTAGGACCTTAAGATTCTGTATGAAAGGAGGACTAGCAGCCCAGTTGCACGGGAGAATGTGAAAACTGTTCATATGTAGTAAAAACCAACCTGAGAAATCCGTCCGTTTTCGTCATTTGTTATCGAATCGACTTAAAGCCAGATCGTCACATTGACCGCTCTTCTCTCTGAAACGGTAGTACTTATCGTCTGCAAAGCTATGTCGCGTGCTGCGGTATGCGGAGGCACTAAAAGCACCATAGTAGAACACATATGAAGCTTCTAAGATGATGTAATAGCCAGTAAGAAGTTGTACAATTCAAGTTTTAGGTATTGATTATTGACTTTTTAGCTGGCTTTGGTGCCTTGGACATGCGCTAGGACCTTAAGATTCTGCATGAAAGGAGGACTAGCTGCCCAGGGGCACGGGAGAATGTGAAAAGTGTTCATATGTAGTAAAAACCTGAGAAATCCGGTACTTTTCGTCATTTGTTATCGAATCGACTTAAAGCCAGATCGTCACATTTGCCGTTCTTCTCTCTGAAACCGTTGTACTTATCGTCTGCAAAGCTATGTCGCGTGCTGCGGTATGCGGAGACACTAAAAGCACCATAGTAGAACACAGATGAAGCTTCTAAGTTGATGTAATAGCCAGTAAGAAGTAGTCCAATTCAAGTTTTAGGTATCGATTATTGACTTTTTAGCTGGCTTTGGTGCCTTGGACATGAGCTAGGACCTTAAGATTCTGCATAAAAGGAGGACTAGCAGCCGAGTTGCACGGGAGAATGTGAAAAGTGTTCATATGTAACAAAAACCTGAGACATCCGTCAGTTTTCGTCATTTGTTATCGAATTGACTTAAAGCCAGATGGTCACATTGACCGCTCTTCTCTCTGAAACGGTTGTACTTATCGTCTGCAAAGCTATGTCGCATGCTGCGGTATGTGGAGACAATAAAATCACCATAGTAGAACACAGATGAAGCTTCTAAGTTGATGTAATAGCCAGTAAGAAGTAGTACAATTCAAGTTTTAGGTATCGATTATTGACTTTTTAGCTGGCTTTGGTGCCTTGGACATGAGCTAGGACCTTGAGATTCTTCCTGAAAGGAGGACTAGCAGAGGAGTTGCACGGGACAATGTGAAAAGTGTTCATATGTAGTAAAAATCTGAGAAATCCGTCCGTTTTCGTCATTTGTTATCGAATCGACTTAAAGCCAGATCGTCACATTGGCCGCTCTTCTCTCTGAAACGGTTGTACTTATCGTCTGCAAAGCTATGTCGCGTGCTGCGGTGTGCGGAGGCACTAAAAGCACCATAGTAGAACACAGATGAAGCTTCTAAGATGATGTAATAGGCAGTAAGAAATAGTACAATTCAAGTTTTAGGTATTGATTATTGACTTTTTAGCTGGCTTTGGTGCCTTGGACATGAGCTAGGACCTTAAGATTCTTCATGAAAGGAGGAGTAGCAGCCGAGTTGCACGGGAGAATGTGAAAAGTGTTCATCTGTAGTAAAAACCTGAGAAATCCGTCAGTTTTCGTCATTTGTTATCGAATCGACTTAAAGCCAGATCATCACATTGGCCGCTCTTATCTCTGAAACGGTTGAACTTATCGTCTGCAAAGCTATGTCGCGTACTGCGGTATTCGGAGACACTAAAAACACCATAGTAGAACACAGATGAAGCTTCTAAGTTGATGTAATAGCCAGTAAGAAGTAGTAAATTCAAGTTTTAGGTAACGGTTATTGAATTTTTAGCTGGCTTTGGTGCCTTGAACATGAGCTAGGACCTTAAGATTCTGTATGAAAGGAGGACTAGCAGCCCAGTTGCACGGAAGAATGTGAAAACTGTTCATATGTAGTAAAAACCAACCTGAGAAATCCGTCCGTTTTCGTCATTTGTTATCGAATCGACTTAAAGCCAGATCGTCACATTGACCGCTCTTCTCTCTGAAACGGTAGTACTTATCGTCTGCAAAGCTATGTCGCGTGCTGCGGTATGCGGAGGCACTAAAAGCACCATAGTAGAACACATATGAAGCTTCTAAGATGATGTAATAGCCAGTAAGAAGTTGTACAATTCAAGTTTTAGGTATTGATTATTGACTTTTTAGCTGGCTTTGGTGCCTTGGACATGCGCTAGGACCTTAAGATTCTGCATGAAAGGAGGACTAGCTGCCCAGGGGCACGGGAGAATGTGAAAAGTGTTCATATGTAGTAAAAACCTGAGAAATCCGGTACTTTTCGTCATTTGTTATCGAATCGACTTAAAGCCAGATCGTCACATTGACCGCTCTTCTCTCTGAAACGGTTGTACTTATCGTCTGCAAAGCTATGTCGCATGCTGCGGTATGTGGAGACAATAAAATCACCATAGTAGAACACAGATGAAGCTTCTAAGTTGATGTAATAGCCAGTAAGAAGTAGTACAATTCAAGTTTTAGGTATCGATTATTGACTTTTTAGCTGGCTTTGGTGCCTTGGACATGAGCTAGGACCTTGAGATTCTTCCTGAAAGGAGGACTAGCAGAGGAGTTGCACGGGACAATGTGAAAAGTGTTCATATGTAGTAAAAATCTGAGAAATCCGTCCGTTTTCGTCATTTGTTATCGAATCGACTTAAAGCCAGATCGTCACATTGGCCGCTCTTCTCTCTGAAACGGTTGTACTTATCGTCTGCAAAGCTATGTCGCGTGCTGCGGTATGCGGAGGCACTAAAAGCACCATAGTAGAACACATATGAAGCTTCTAAGATGATGTAATAGCCAGTAAGAAGTTGTACAATTCAAGTTTTAGGTATTGATTATTGACTTTTTAGCTGGCTTTGGTGCCTTGGACATGAGCTAGGACCTTAAGATTCTTCATGAAAGGAGGAGTACCAGCCGAGTTGCACGGGAGAATGTGAAAAGCGTTCATATGTAGTAAAAACCTGAGAAATCCGTCCGTTTTCGTCATTTGTTATCGAATCGACTTAAAGCCAGATCGTCACATTGGCCGCACTTCTCTCTCTGGAACGGTTGTACTTATCGTCTGCAAAGCTAGGTCGCGTGCTGCGGTATGCGGAGACACTAAAAGCACCATAGTAGAACACAGATGAAGCTTCTAAGTTGATGTAATAGCCAGTAAGAAGTAATCCAATTCAAGTTTTAGGTACCGATTATTGACTTTTTAGCTGGCTTTGGTGCCTTGGACATGAGCTAGGACCTTAAGATTCTGCATAAAAGGAGGACTAGCTGCCCAGTTTCACGGGAGAATGTGAAAAGTGTTCATATGTAGTAAAAACCTGAGAAATCCGTTACTTTTCGTCATTTGTTATCGAATCGACTTAGAGCCAGATCGTCACATTTGCCGTTCTTCTCTCTGAAACCGTTGTACTTATCGTCTGCAAAGCTATGTCGCGTGCTGCGGTATGCGGAGACACTAAAAGCACCATAGTAGAACACAGATGAAGCTTCTAAGTTGATGTAATAGCCAGTAAGAAGTAGTCCAATTCAAGTTTTAGGTATCGATTATTGACTTTTTAGGTGGCTTTGGTGCCTTGGACATGAGCTAGGACCTTAAGATTCTGCATAAAAGGAGGACTAGCAGCCGAGTTGCACGGGAGAATGTGAAAAGTGTTCATATGTAATAAAAACCTGAGACATCCGTCAGTTTTCGTCATTTGTTATCGAATTGACTTAAAGCCAGATGGTCACATTGACCGCTCTTCTCTCTGAAACGGTTGTACTTATCATCTGCAAAGCTATGTCGCATGCTGCGGTATGTGGAGACAATAAAATCACCATAGTAGAACACAGATGAAGCTTCTAAGTTGATGTAATAGCCAGTAAGAAGTAGTACAATTCAAGTTTTAGGTATCGATTATTGACTTTTTAGCTGGCTTTGGTGCCTTGGACATGAGCTAGGACCTTGAGATTCTTCCTGAAAGGAGGACTAGCAGCCGAGTTGCACGGGAGAATGTGAAAAGTGTTCATATGTAGTAAAAACCTGAGAAATCCGTCCGTTTTCGTCATTTGTTATCGAATCGACTTAAAGCCAGATGGTCACATTGGCCGCTCTTCTCTCTGAAACGGTTGTACTTATCGTCTGCAAAGCTATGTCGCGTGCTGCGGTGTGCGGAGGCACTAAAAGCACCATAGTAGAACACAGATGAAGCTTCTAAGATGATGTAATAGAAAGTAATAAGTTGTACAATTCAAGTTTTAGGTATTGATTATTGACTTTTTAGCTGGCTTTGGTGCCTTGGACATGAGCTAGGACCTTAAGATTCTTCATGAAAGGAGGAGTAGCAGCCGAGTTGCACGGGAGAATGTGAAAAGTGTTCATCTGTAGTAAAAACCTGAGAAATCCGTCCGTTTTCGTGATTTGCTATCGAATCGACTTAGAGCCAGATCGTCACATTTGCCGTTCTTCTCTCTGAAACCGTTGTACTTATCGTCTGCAAAGCTATGTCGCGTGCTGCGGTATGCGGAGACACTAAAAGCACCATAGTAGAACACAGATGAAGCTTCTAAGTTGATGTAATATGCAGTAAGAAGTAGTACAATTCGCGTTTTAGGTATCGATTATTGACTTTTTAGCTGGCTTTGGTGCCTTGGACATGAGCTAGGACCTTAAGATTCTGCATAAAAGGAGGACTAGCAGCCCAGTTGCACGGGAGAATATGAAAAGTGTTCATATGTAGTAAAAACATGAGACATCCGTCCTTTTTCGTCATTTGTTATCGAATCGACTTAAAGCCAGATCGTCACATTGGCCGCTCTTCTCTCTGAAACCGTTGTACTTATCGTCTGCAAAGCTATGTCGCGTGCTGCGGTATGCGGAGACACTAAAAGCACCATAGTAGAACACAGATGAAGCTTCTAAGTTGATGTAATAGCCAGTAAGAAATAGTACAATTCAAGTTTTAGGTATCGATTATTGACTTTTTAGCTGGCTTTGGTGCCTTGGACATGAGCTATGACCTTAAGATTCTGCATGAAAGGAGGACTAGCAGCCGAGTTGCACGGGAGAATGTGAAAAGTGTTCATATGTAGTAAAAACGTGAGAAATCCGTCCGTTTTCGTCATTTGTTATCGAATCGACTTAAAGCCAGATCGTCACATTGGCCGCTCTTCTCTCTGATACGGTTGTACTTATCGTCTGCAAAACTATGTCGCGTGCTGCGGAATGCGGAGACACGAAAATCATCATAGTAGAACACAGATGAAGCTTCTAAGTTGATGTAATAGCCAGTAAGAAGTAGTACAATTCAAGTTTTAGGTATCGATTATTGACTTCTTAGTTGGCTTTGGTGCCTTGGACATGAGCTATTACCTTAAGATTCTGCATGAAAGGAGGACTAGCAGCCGAGTTGCACGGGAGAATGTGAAAAGTGTTCATATGTAGTAAAAACCTGAGAAATCCGTCCGTTTTCGTCATTTGTTATCGAATCAACTTAAAGCCCGATCGTCACATTGGCCGCTCTTCTCTCTGAAACGGTTGTACTTATCGTCTGCAATGCTATGTCGCGTGCTGCGGTATGCGGAGACACTAAAATCTCCATAGTAGAACACAGATGTAGCTTCTAAGTTGATGTAATAGCCAGTAAGATGTAGTACAATTCAAGTTTTAGATACTGATTATTGACTTTTTAGCTGGCTTTGGAGCCTTGGACACGAGCTAGGACCTTAAGATTGTGCATGAAAGGAGGACTAGCAGCCGCGTTGCACAGGAGAATGTGAAAAGTGTTCATATGTAGTAAAAACCTGAGAAATCCGTCCATTTTCGTCATTTGTTATCGAATCGACTTAAAGCCAAATCGTCACATTGGCCGCTCTTCTCTCTGAAACGGTTGTACTTATCGTCTGCAAAGCTATGTCGCGTGCTGCGGTATGCGGGGACACTAAAATCACCATACTAGAACACAGATGAAGCTTCTAAGTTGATGTAATAGCCAGTAAGAAATAGTTCAATTAAAGTTTTAGGTATCGATTATTGACTTCTTAGTTGGCTTTGGTGCCTTGGACATGAGCTATTACCTTAAGATTCTGCATGAAAGGAGGACTAGCAGCCGAGTTGCACGGGAGAATGTGAAAAGTGTTCATATGTAGTAAAAACCTGAGAAATCCGTCCGTTTTCGTCATTTGTTATCGAATCGACTTAAAGCCCGATCGTCACATTGGCCGCTCTTCTCTCTGAAACGGTTGTACTTATCGTCTGCAAAGCTATGTCGCGTGCTGCGGTATGCGGAGACACTAAAATCTCCATAGTAGAACACAGATGAAGCTTCTAAGTTGATGTAGTAGCCAGTAAGAAGTAGTACAATTCAAGATTTAGGTATCGATTATTGAATTTTCAGCTGGTTTTGGTGGCTTAGACATGAGCTAGGACCTTAAGATTCTACATGAAAGGAGGACTAGCAGCCGAGTTGCACGGGAGAATGTGAAAAGTGTTCATATGTAGTAAAAACCTGAGAAATCCGTTCGTTTTCGTCATTTGTTATCGAATCGACTTAAAGCCAGATGGTCACATTGGCCGCTCTTCTCTCTGAAACGGTTGTACTTACCGTCTGCAGAGCTATGTCGCGTGCTGCGGTATGCAGAGACACTAAAAGCACCATAGTAGAACACAGATGATACTTCCACGTTAATGTAATAGCCAGTAAGAAATAGTAAAATTCAACTTTTAGGTACTGATTATTGACTTTTTAGCTGGCTTTGGTGCCTTGGACATGAGTTAGGACCTTAAGATTCTGCATAAAAGGACGACTAGCAGCCTAATTGCACGGGAGAATGTGAAAAGTGTTCATATAGAGTAAAAACCTGAGAAATCCGTTCGTTTTCGTCATTTGTTATCGAATCGACTTAAAGCCAAATCGTCACATTGGCCGCTCTTCTCTCTGAAACGGTTGTACTTATCGTCTGCAAAGCTATGTCGCGTACTGTGGTATTCGGAGACACTAAAAGCACCATAGTAGAACACAGATGAAGCTTCTAAGATGATGTAATAGGCAGTAAGAAATAGTACAATTCAAGTTTTAGGAATCGGTTATTGTCTTTTTACGCTTGTTTGGTGACTTGGACATGAGCTAGCACCTTAAGATTCTGCATGAATGGAGGACTAGCAGGCGAGTTGCACGGGAGAATGTGTAAAGTGTTCATATGTAGTAAAAACCTGAGAAATCCGTTCGTTTTCGTCATTTGTTATCGAATCGACTTAAAGCCAGATCGTCACATTGGCCGCTCTTCTCTCTGAAACGGTTGTACTTATCGTCTGCAAAGCTATGTCGCGTGCTGCGGTATGCGGAGACACTAAAAGCACCATAGTAGAACACAGATGATGCTTCTAAGTTGATGTAATATGCAGTAAGAAGTAGTACAATTCGCGTTTTAGGTATCGATTATTGACTTTTTAGCTGGCTTTGGTGCCTTGGACATGAGCTAGGACCTTAAGATTCTGCATAAAAGGAGGACTAGCAGCCCAGTTGCACGGGAGAATATGAAAAGTGTTCATATGTAGTAAAAACATGAGACATCCGTCCTTTTTCGTCATTTGTTATCGAATCGACTTAAAGCCAGATCGTCACATTGGCCGCTCTTCTCTCTGAAACCGTTGTACTTATCGTCTGCAAAGCTATGTCGCGTGCTGCGGTATGCGGAGACACTAAAAGCACCATAGTAGGACACAGATGAAGCTTCTAAGTTGATGTAATAGCCAGTAAGAAGTAGTCCAATTCAAGTTTTAGGTATCGATTATTGACTTTTTAGGTGGCTTTGGTGCCTTGGACATGAGCTAGGACCTTAAGATTCTGCATAAAAGGAGGACTAGCAGCCGAGTTGCACGGGAGAATGTGAAAAGTGTTCATATGTAATAAAAACCTGAGACATCCGTCAGTTTTCGTCATTTGTTATCGATTTGACTTAAAGCCAGATGGTCACATTGACCGCTCTTCTCTCTGAAACGGTTGTACTTATCATCTGCAAAGCTATGTCGCATGCTGCGATATGTGGAGACAATAAAATCACCATAGTAGAACACAGATGAAGCTTCTAAGTTGATGTAATAGCCAGTAAGAAGTAGTCCAATTCAAGTTTTAGGTATCGATTATTGACTTTTTAGGTGGCTTTGGTGCCTTGGACATGAGCTAGGACCTTAAGATTCTGCATAAAAGGAGGACTAGCAGCCGAGTTGCACGGGAGAATGTGAAAAGTGTTCATATGTAGTAAAAACCTGAGAAATCCGTCCGTTTTCGTCATTTGTTATCGAATCGACTTAAAGCCAGATCGTCACATTGGCCGCTCTTCTCTCTGAAACGGTTGTACTTATCGTCTGCAAAGCTATGTCGCGTGCTGCGGTGTGCGGAGGCACTAAAAGCACCATAGTAGAACACAGATGAAGCTTCTAAGATGATGTAATAGAAAGTAATAAGTTGTACAATTCAAGTTTTAGGTATTGATTATTGACTTTTTAGCTGGCTTTGGTGCCTTGGACATGAGCTACGACCTTAAGATTCTTCATGAAAGGAGGAGTAGCAGCCGAGTTGCACGGGAGAATGTGAAAAGTGTTCATCTGTAGTAAAAACCTGAGAAATCCGTCCGTTTTCGTGATTTGTTATCGAATCGACTTAAAGCCAGATCGTCACATTGGCCGCTCTTCTCTCTGAAACGGTTGTACTTATCGTCTGCAAAGCTATGTCGCGTGCTTCGGTATGCGGAGACACTAAAAGCACCATAGTAGAACACAGATGAAGCTTCTAAGTTGATGTAATATGCAGTAAGAAGTAGTACAATTCGCGTTTTAGGTATCGATTATTGATTTTTTAGCTGGCTTTGGTGCCTTGGACATGAGCTAGGACCTTAAGATTCTGCATAAAAGGAGGACTAGCAGCCCAGTTGCACGGGAGAATATGAAAAGTGTTCATATGTAGTAAAAACATGAGACATCCGTCCTCTTTCGTCATTTGTTATCGAATCGACTTAAAGCCAGATCGTCACATTGGCCGCTCTTCTCTCTGAAACCGTTGTACTTATCGTCTGCAAAGCTATGTCGCGTGTTGCGGTATGCGGAGACACTAAAAGCACCATAGTAGAACACAGATGAAGCTTCTAAGTTGATGTAATAGCCAGTAAGAAATAGTACAATTCAAGTTTTAGGTATCGATTATTGACTTTTTAGCTGGCTTTGGTGCCTTGGACATGAGCTATGACCTTAAGATTCTGCATGAAAGGAGGACTAGCAGCCGAGTTGCACGGGAGAATGTGAAAAGTGTTCATATGTAGTAAAAACCTGAGAAATCCGTCCGTTTTCGTCATTTGTTATCGAATCGACTTAAAGCCAGATCGTCACATTGGCCGCTCTTCTCTCTGATACGGTTGTACTTATCGTCTGCAAAACTATGTCGCGTGCTGCGGTATGCGGAGACACGAAAATCATCATAGTAGAACACAGATGAAGCTTCTAAGTTGATGTAATAGCCAGTAAGAAGTAGTACAATTCAAGTTTTAGGTATCGATTATTGACTTCTTAGTTGGCTTTGGTGCTTGGACATGAGCTATTACCTTAAGATTCTGCATGAAAGGAGGACTAGCAGCCGAGTTGCACGGGAGAATGTGAAAAGTGTTCATATGTAGTAAAAACCTGAGAAATCCGTCCGTTTTCGTCATTTCTTATCGAATCAACTTAAAGCCCGATCGTCACATTGGCCGCTCTTCTCTCTGAAACGGTTGTACTTATCGACTGCAATGCTATGTCGCGTGCTGCGGTATGCGGAGACACTAAAATCTCCATAGTAGAACACAGATGAAGCTTCTAAGTTGATGTAATAGCCAGTAAGATGTAGTACAATTCAAGTTTTAGCTACTGATTATTGACTTTTTAGCTGGCTTTGGAGCCTTGGACACGAGCTAGGACCTTAAGATTCTGCATGAAAGGAGGACTAGCAGCCGCGTTGCACAGGAGAATGTGAAAAGTGTTCATATGTAGTAAAAACCTGAGAAATCCGTCCGTTTTCGTCATTTGTTATCGAATCGACTTAAAGCCAAATCGTCACATTGGCCGCTCTTCTCTCTGAAACGGTTGTACTTATCGTCTGCAAAGCTATGTCGCGTGCTGCGGTATGCGGGGACACTAAAATCACCATACTAGAACACAGATGAAGCTTCTAAGTTGATGTAATAGCCAGTAAGAAATAGTTCAATTCAAGTTTTAGGTATCGATTATTGACTTTTTAGCTGGCTTTGGTGCCTTGGACATGAGCTATTACCTTAAGATTCTGCATGAAAGGAGGACTAGCAGCCGAGTTTAACGGGAGAATGTGAAAAGTGTTCATATGTAGTAAAAACCTGAGAAATCCGTCCGTTTTCGTCATTTGTTATCGAATCGACTTAAAGCCCGATCGTCACATTGGCCGCTCTTCTCTCTGAAACGGTTGTACTTATCGTCTGCAAAGCTATGTCGCGTGCTGCGGTATGCGGAGACACTAAAATCTCCATAGTAGAACACAGATGAAGCTTCTAAGTTGATGTAGTAGCCAGTAAGAAGTAGTACAATTCAAGATTTAGGTATCGATTATTGAATTTTCAGCTGGCTTTGGTGCCTTAGACATGAGCTAGGACCTTAAGATTCTACATGAAAGGAGGACTAGCAGCCGAGTTGCACGGGAGAATGTGAAAAGTGTTCATATGTAGTAAAAACCTGAGAAATCCGTTCGTTTTCGTCATTTGTTATCGAATCGACTTAAAGCCAGATGGTCACATTGGCCGCTCTTCTCTCTGAAACGGTTGTACTTACCGTCTGCAGAGCTATGTCGCGTGCTGCGGTATGCAGAGACACTAAAAGCACCATAGTAGAACACAGATGATACTTCCACGTTAATGTAATAGCCAGTAAGAAATAGTAAAATTCAACTTTTAGGTACTGATTATTGACTTTTTAGCTGGCTTTGGTGCCTTGGACATGAGCTAGGACCTTAAGATTCTGCATAAAAGGACGACTAGCAGCCTAATTGCACGGGAGAATGTGAAAAGTGTTCATATAGAGTAAAAACCTGAGAAATCCGTTCGTTTTCGTCATTTGTTATCGAATCGACTTAAAGCCAGATCGTCACATTGGCCGCTCTTCTCTCTGAAACGGTTGTACTTATCGTCTGCAAAGCTATGTCGCGTACTGTGGTATTCGGAGACACTAAAAGCACCATAGTAGAACACAGATGAAGCTTCTAAGATGATGTAATAGGCAGTAAGAAATAGTACAATTCAAGTTTTAGGAATCGGTTATTGTCTTTTTACCCTTGTTTGGTGACTTGGACATGAGCTAGCACCTTAAGATTCTGCATGAAAGGAGGACTAGCAGGCGAGTTGCACGGGAGAATGTGTAAAGTGTTCATATGTAGTAAAAACCTGAGAAATCCGTTCGTTTTCGTCATTTGTTATCGAATCGACTTAAAGCCAGATGGTCACATTGGCCGCTCTTCTCTCTGAAACGGTTGTACTAACCGTCTGCAGAGCTATGTCGCGTGCTGCGGTATGCAGAGACACTAAAAGCACCATAGTAGAACACAGATGATACTTCCAAGTTGGTGTAATAGCCAGTAAGAAGTAGTAAAATTCAAGTTTTAGGTACTGATGCTTGACTTTTTAGCTGGCTTTGGTGCCTTAGACATGAGCTAGGACCTTAAGATTCTGCATGAAAGGAGGACTAGCAGCCTAATTGCACGGGAGAATGTGAAAAGTGTTCATATAGAGTAAAAACCTTAGAAATCCGTTCGTTTTCGTCATTTGTTATCGAATCGACCTAAAGCCAAATCGTCACATTGGCCGCTCTTCTCTCTGAAACGGTTGTACTTATCGTCTGCAAAGCTATGTCGCGTACTGCGGTATTCGGAGACACTAAAAGCACCATAGTAGAACACAGATGAAGCTTCTAAGATGATGTAATAGGCAGTAAGAAATAGTACAATTCAAGTTTTAGGAATCGGTTATTGACTTTTTACCCTTTTTTGGTGACTTGGACATGAGCTAGCACCTTAAGATTCTGCATGAAAGGAGGACTAGCAGCCGAGTTGCACGGGAGAATGTGTAAAGTGTTCATATGTAGTAAAAACCTGAGAAATCCGTTCGTTTTCGTCATTTGTTATCGAATCGACTTAAAACCAGATGGTCACATTGGCCACTCTCCTCTCTGAAACGGTTGTACTTACCGTCTGCAGAGCTATGTCGCGTGCTGCGGTATGCAGAGACACTAAAAGCACCATTGTAGAACACATATGATACTTCCAAGTTGATGTAATAGCCAGTAAGAAGTAGTACAATTCAATTTTTATGTACTGATTATTGACTTTTTAGCTGGCTTTGGTGCCTTGGACATGAGCTATTACCTTAAGATTCTGTATGAATGGAGGACTAGCAGCCGAGTTGCACGGGAGAATGTGAAAAGTGTTCATATGTAGTAAAAACGTGAGAAATCCGTCCGTTTTTGTCATTTGTTATCGAATCGACTTAAATGCAGATCGTCACACTGGGCACTCTTCTCTCTGAAACGGTTGTACTTATCGTCTGCAAAGCTATGTCGCGTGCTGCGGTATGCGGGGACACTACAATCACCGTACTAGAACACAGATGAAGCTTCTAAGTTGATGTAATAGCCACTAAAAAGTAGTAGAATTCAAGTTTTAGGTATCGATTATTGACTTCTTAGTTGGCTTTGGTGCCTTGGACATGAGCTATTACCTTAAGATTCTGTATGAAAGGAGGACTAGCAGCCGAGTTGCACGGGAGAATGTGAAAAGTGTTCATATGTAGTAAAAACCTGAGAAATCCGTTCGTTTTCGTCATTTGTTATCGAATCGACTTAAAGCCCGATCGTCACATTGGCCGCTCTTCTCTGTGAAACGGTTGTACTTATCGTCTGCAATGCTATGTCGCGTGCTGCGGTATGCGGAGACACTAACATCTCCATAGTAGAACACAGATGAAGCTTCTACGTTGATGTAATAGCCAGTAAGAAGTAGTACAATTCAAGTTTTAGTTATTGATTATTGAATTTTTAGCTGGCTTTGGTGCCTTGGACATGAGCTAGGACCTTAAGATTCTGCATAAAAGGAGGACTAGCAGCCGAGTTGCACGGGAGAATGTGAAAAGTGTTCATATGTAATAAAAACCTGAGACATCCGTCAGTTTTCGTCATTTGTTATCGATTTGACTTAAAGCCAGATGGTCACATTGACCGCTCTTCTCTCTGAAACGGTTGTACTTATCATCTGCAAAGCTATGTCGCATGCTGCGATATGTGGAGACAATAAAATCACCATAGTAGAACACAGATGAAGCTTCTAAGTTGATGTAATAGCCAGTAAGAAGTAGTCCAATTCAAGTTTTAGGTATCGATTATTGACTTTTTAGGTGGCTTTGGTGCCTTGGACATGAGCTAGGACCTTAAGATTCTGCATAAAAGGAGGACTAGCAGCCGAGTTGCACGGGAGAATGTGAAAAGTGTTCATATGTAGTAAAAACCTGAGAAATCCGTCCGTTTTCGTCATTTGTTATCGAATCGACTTAAAGCCAGATCGTCACATTGGCCGCTCTTCTCTCTGAAACGGTTGTACTTATCGTCTGCAAAGCTATGTCGCGTGCTGCGGTGTGCGGAGGCACTAAAAGCACCATAGTAGAACACAGATGAAGCTTCTAAGATGATGTAATAGAAAGTAATAAGTTGTACAATTCAAGTTTTAGGTATTGATTATTGACTTTTTAGCTGGCTTTGGTGCCTTGGACATGAGCTACGACCTTAAGATTCTTCATGAAAGGAGGAGTAGCAGCCGAGTTGCACGGGAGAATGTGAAAAGTGTTCATCTGTAGTAAAAACCTGAGAAATCCGTCCGTTTTCGTGATTTGTTATCGAATCGACTTAAAGCCAGATCGTCACATTGGCCGCTCTTCTCTCTGAAACGGTTGTACTTATCGTCTGCAAAGCTATGTCGCGTGCTTCGGTATGCGGAGACACTAAAAGCACCATAGTAGAACACAGATGAAGCTTCTAAGTTGATGTAATATGCAGTAAGAAGTAGTACAATTCGCGTTTTAGGTATCGATTATTGATTTTTTAGCTGGCTTTGGTGCCTTGGACATGAGCTAGGACCTTAAGATTCTGCATAAAAGGAGGACTAGCAGCCCAGTTGCACGGGAGAATATGAAAAGTGTTCATATGTAGTAAAAACATGAGACATCCGTCCTCTTTCGTCATTTGTTATCGAATCGACTTAAAGCCAGATCGTCACATTGGCCGCTCTTCTCTCTGAAACCGTTGTACTTATCGTCTGCAAAGCTATGTCGCGTGTTGCGGTATGCGGAGACACTAAAAGCACCATAGTAGAACACAGATGAAGCTTCTAAGTTGATGTAATAGCCAGTAAGAAATAGTACAATTCAAGTTTTAGGTATCGATTATTGACTTTTTAGCTGGCTTTGGTGCCTTGGACATGAGCTATGACCTTAAGATTCTGCATGAAAGGAGGACTAGCAGCCGAGTTGCACGGGAGAATGTGAAAAGTGTTCATATGTAGTAAAAACCTGAGAAATCCGTCCGTTTTCGTCATTTGTTATCGAATCGACTTAAAGCCAGATCGTCACATTGGCCGCTCTTCTCTCTGATACGGTTGTACTTATCGTCTGCAAAACTATGTCGCGTGCTGCGGTATGCGGAGACACGAAAATCATCATAGTAGAACACAGATGAAGCTTCTAAGTTGATGTAATAGCCAGTAAGAAGTAGTACAATTCAAGTTTTAGGTATCGATTATTGACTTCTTAGTTGGCTTTGGTGCTTGGACATGAGCTATTACCTTAAGATTCTGCATGAAAGGAGGACTAGCAGCCGAGTTGCACGGGAGAATGTGAAAAGTGTTCATATGTAGTAAAAACCTGAGAAATCCGTCCGTTTTCGTCATTTGTTATCGAATCAACTTAAAGCCCGATCATCACATTGGCCGCTCTTCTCTCTGAAACGGTTGTACTTATCGACTGCAATGCTATGTCGCGTGCTGCGGTATGCGGAGACACTAAAATCTCCATAGTAGAACACAGATGAAGCTTCTAAGTTGATGTAATAGCCAGTAAGATGTAGTACAATTCAAGTTTTAGCTACTGATTATTGACTTTTTAGCTGGCTTTGGAGCCTTGGACACGAGCTAGGACCTTAAGATTCTGCATGAAAGGAGGACTAGCAGCCGCGTTGCACAGGAGAATGTGAAAAGTGTTCATATGTAGTAAAAACCTGAGAAATCCGTCCGTTTTCGTCATTTGTTATCGAATCGACTTAAAGCCAAATCGTCACATTGGCCGCTCTTCTCTCTGAAACGGTTGTACTTATCGTCTGCAAAGCTATGTCGCGTGCTGCGGTATGCGGGGACACTAAAATCACCATACTAGAACACAGATGAAGCTTCTAAGTTGATGTAATAGCCAGTAAGAAATAGTTCAATTCAAGTTTTAGGTATCGATTATTGACTTTTTAGCTGGCTTTGGTGCCTTGGACATGAGCTATTACCTTAAGATTCTGCATGAAAGGAGGACTAGCAGCCGAGTTTAACGGGAGAATGTGAAAAGTGTTCATATGTAGTAAAAACCTGAGAAATCCGTCCGTTTTCGTCATTTGTTATCGAATCGACTTAAAGCCCGATCGTCACATTGGCCGCTCTTCTCTCTGAAACGGTTGTACTTATCGTCTGCAAAGCTATGTCGCGTGCTGCGGTATGCGGAGACACTAAAATCTCCATAGTAGAACACAGATGAAGCTTCTAAGTTGATGTAGTAGCCAGTAAGAAGTAGTACAATTCAAGATTTAGGTATCGATTATTGAATTTTCAGCTGGCTTTGGTGCCTTAGACATGAGCTAGGACCTTAAGATTCTACATGAAAGGAGGACTAGCAGCCGAGTTGCACGGGAGAATGTGAAAAGTGTTCATATGTAGTAAAAACCTGAGAAATCCGTTCGTTTTCGTCATTTGTTATCGAATCGACTTCAAGCCAGATGGTCACATTGGCCGCTCTTCTCTCTGAAACGGTTGTACTTACCGTCTGCAGAGCTATGTCGCGTGCTGCGGTATGCAGAGACACTAAAAGCACCATAGTAGAACACAGATGATACTTCCACGTTAATGTAATAGCCAGTAAGAAATAGTAAAATTCAACTTTTAGGTACTGATTATTGACTTTTTAGCTGGCTTTGGTGCCTTGGACATGAGCTAGGACCTTAAGATTCTGCATAAAAGGACGACTAGCAGCCTAATTGCACGGGAGAATGTGAAAAGTGTTCATATAGAGTAAAAACCTGAGAAATCCGTTCGTTTTCGTCATTTGTTATCGAATCGACTTAAAGCCAAATCGTCACATTGGCCGCTCTTCTCTCTGAAACGGTTGTACTTATCGTCTGCAAAGCTATGTCGCGTACTGTGGTATTCGGAGACACTAAAAGCACCATAGTAGAACACAGATGAAGCTTCTAAGATGATGTAATAGGCAGTAAGAAATAGTACAATTCAAGTTTTAGGAATCGGTTATTGTCTTTTTACCCTTGTTTGGTGACTTGGACATGAGCTAGCACCTTAAGATTCTGCATGAAAGGAGGACTAGCAGGCGAGTTGCACGGGAGAATGTGTAAAGTGTTCATATGTAGTAAAAACCTGAGAAATCCGTTCGTTTTCGTCATTTGTTATCGAATCGACTTAAAGCCAGATGGTCACATTGGCCGCTCTTCTCTCTGAAACGGTTGTACTAACCGTCTGCAGAGCTATGTCGCGTGCTGCGGTATGCAGAGACACTAAAAGCACCATAGTAGAACACAGATGATACTTCCAAGTTGGTGTAATAGCCAGTAAGAAGTAGTAAAATTCAAGTTTTAGGTACTGATGCTTGACTTTTTAGCTGGCTTTGGTGCCTTAGACATGAGCTAGGACCTTAAGATTCTGCATGAAAGGAGGACTAGCAGCCTAATTGCACGGGAGAATGTGAAAAGTGTTCATATAGAGTAAAAACCTTAGAAATCCGTTCGTTTTCGTCATTTGTTATCGAATCGACCTAAAGCCAAATCGTCACATTGGCCGCTCTTCTCTCTGAAACGGTTGTACTTATCGTCTGCAAAGCTATGTCGCGTACTGCGGTATTCGGAGACACTAAAAGCACCATAGTAGAACACAGATGAAGCTTCTAAGATGATGTAATAGGCAGTAAGAAATAGTACAATTCAAGTTTTAGGAATCGGTTATTGACTTTTTACCCTTTTTTGGTGACTTGGACATGAGCTAGCACCTTAAGATTCTGCATGAAAGGAGGACTAGCAGCCGAGTTGCACGGGAGAATGTGTAAAGTGTTCATATGTAGTAAAAACCTGAGAAATCCGTTCGTTTTCGTCATTTGTTATCGAATCGACTTAAAACCAGATGGTCACATTGGCCACTCTCCTCTCTGAAACGGTTGTACTTACCGTCTGCAGAGCTATGTCGCGTGCTGCGGTATGCAGAGACACTAAAAGCACCATTGTAGAACACATATGATACTTCCAAGTTGATGTAATAGCCAGTAAGAAGTAGTACAATTCAATTTTTATGTACTGATTATTGACTTTTTAGCTGGCTTTGGTGCCTTGGACATGAGCTATTACCTTAAGATTCTGTATGAATGGAGGACTAGCAGCCGAGTTGCACGGGAGAATGTGAAAAGTGTTCATATGTAGTAAAAACGTGAGAAATCCGTCCGTTTTTGTCATTTGTTATCGAATCGACTTAAATGCAGATCGTCACACTGGGCACTCTTCTCTCTGAAACGGTTGTACTTATCGTCTGCAAAGCTATGTCGCGTGCTGCGGTATGCGGGGACACTACAATCACCGTACTAGAACACAGATGAAGCTTCTAAGTTGATGTAATAGCCACTAAAAAGTAGTAGAATTCAAGTTTTAGGTATCGATTATTGACTTCTTAGTTGGCTTTGGTGCCTTGGACATGAGCTATTACCTTAAGATTCTGTATGAAAGGAGGACTAGCAGCCGAGTTGCACGGGAGAATGTGAAAAGTGTTCATATGTAGTAAAAACCTGAGAAATCCGTTCGTTTTCGTCATTTGTTATCGAATCGACTTAAAGCCCGATCGTCACATTGGCCGCTCTTCTCTGTGAAACGGTTATACTTATCGTCTGCAATGCTATGTCGCGTGCTGCGGTATGCGGAGACACTAACATCTCCATAGTAGAACACAGATGAAGCTTCTACGTTGATGTAATAGCCAGTAAGAAGTAGTACAATTCAAGTTTTAGTTATTGATTATTGAATTTTTAGCTGGCTTTGGTGCCTTGGACATGAGCTAGGACCTTAAGATTCTGCATAAAAGGAGGACTAGCAGCCGAGTTGCACGGGAGAATGTGAAAAGTGTTCATATGTAATAAAAACCTGAGACATCCGTCAGTTTTCGTCATTTGTTATCGATTTGACTTAAAGCCAGATGGTCACATTGACCGCTCTTCTCTCTGAAACGGTTGTACTTATCATCTGCAAAGCTATGTCGCATGCTGCGATATGTGGAGACAATAAAATCACCATAGTAGAACACAGATGAAGCTTCTAAGTTGATGTAATAGCCAGTAAGAAGTAGTCCAATTCAAGTTTTAGGTATCGATTATTGACTTTTTAGGTGGCTTTGGTGCCTTGGACATGAGCTAGGACCTTAAGATTCTGCATGAAAGGAGGACTAGCAGCCGAGTTGCACGGGAGAATGTGAAAAGTGTTCAAATAGAGTAAAAACCTGAGAAATCCGTCCGTTTTCGTCATTTTTATCGCATCGACTTAAAGCCAAATCGTCACATTGGCCGCTCTTCTCTCTGAAACGGTTGTACTTATCATCTGCAGAGCTACGTCGCGTGCTGTGGTATGCAGAGACACTAAAAACACCATAGTAGAACACAGATGACACTTCCAAGTTGATGTAATAGCCAGTAAGAAGTAGTACAATTCAAGTTTTAGGAACCGGTTATTGACTTTTTACCCTTGTTTGGTGCCTTGGACATGAGCTATGAACTTAAGATTTTACATGCAGGAGGACTAGCAGCCGAGTTGCACGGGAGAATGTGTAAAGTGTTCATATGTAGTAAAAACCTGAGAAATCCGTTCGTTTTCGTCATTTGTTATCGAATCGACTTAGAGCCAGATCGTCACATTGGCCGCTCTTCTCTCTGAAGCGGTTGTACTTATCGTCTGCAGAGCTATGTCGCGTGCTGCGGTATGCAGAGACACTAAAAGCACCATAGTAGAACACAGATGACACTTCCAAGTTGATGTAATAGCCAGTAAGAAGTAGTACAATTCAAGTTTTAATTACTGATTATTGACTTTTTAGCTGGCTTTGGTGCCTTGGACATGAGCTAGGACCTTAAGATTCTGCATGAAAGGAGGACTAGCAGCCGAGTTGCCCAGGAGAATGTGAAAAGTGTTCATATGTAGTAAAAACCTGAGAAATCCGTCCGTTTTCGTCATTTGTTATCGAAACGACTTAAAGCCAGATCGTCACATTGGCCGCTCTTCTCTCCGAAACGGTTGTACTTATCGTCTGCAAAGCTATGGCGCATGCTGCGGTATGCGGATACACTAAAAGCACCATAGTAAAACACCGATGAAGCTTCTAAGTTGATGTAATAGCCAGTAAGAAGTAGTACAATTCAAGTTATAGGTACTGATTATTTACTTTTTAGCTGGCTTTGGTGCCTTGGACATGAGCTAGGACCTTAAGATTCTGCATGAAAGGAGGACTAGTAGCCGAGTTGTCCAGGAGAATGTGAAAAGTGTTCATATGTAGTAAAAACCTGAGAAATCCGTCCGTTTTCGTCATTTGTTATCGAATCGACTTAAAGCCAGATCGTCACATTGGCCGCTCTTCTCTCCGAAACGGTTGTACTTATCGTCTGCAAAGCTATGTCGCATGCTGCGGTATGCGGAGACACTAAAAGCACCATAGTAGAACACCGATGAAGCTTCTAAGTTGATGTAATAGCCAGTAAGAAGTAGTAGAATTCAAGTTTTTGGTATCGATTATTGACTTTTTTGTTGGCTTTGGTACCTTGGACATGAGCTAGGACCTTAAGATTCTGCATGAAAGGAGGACTAGCAGCCGAGTTGCACGGGAGAATGTGAAAAGTGTTCATATGTAGTAAAAACGTGAGAAATCCGTCCGTTTTTGTCATTTGTTATCGAATCGACTTAAAGGCAGATCGTCACACTGGCCACTCTTCTCTCTGAAACGGTTGTACTTGTTGTTGTTGTCTTCAGTCCTGAGACTGGTTTGATGTAGCTCTCCATGCTACTCTATCCTGTGCAAGCTGCTTCATCTCCCAGTACCTACTGCAACCTACATCCTTCTGAATCTGCTTAGTGTACTCATCTCTCGGTCTCCCTCTACGATTTTTACCCTCCACGCTGCCCTCCAATGCTAAATTTGTGATCCCTTGATGCCTCAAAACATGTCCTACCAACCGATCCCTTCTTCTAGTCAAGTTGTGCCACAAACTTCTCTTCTCCCCAATCCTATTCAATACCTCCTCATTAGTTACGTGATCTATCCACCTTATCTTCAGTATTCTTCTGTAGCACCACATTTCGAAAGCTTCTATTCTCTTCTTGTCCAAACTAGTTATCGTCCATGTTTCACTTCCATACATGGCTACACTCCAAACAAATACTTTCAGAAACGACTTCCTGATACATAAATCTATATTCGATGTTAACAACCTTTTCTTCTTCAGAAACGCTTTCCTTGCCATTGCCAGTCTACATTTTATATCCTCTCTACTTCGACCATCATCAGTTATTTTACTTCCTAAATAGCAAAACTCCTTTACTACTTTAAGTGTCTCATTTCCTAATCTAAATCCCTCAGCATCACCCGATTTAATTTGACTACATTCCATTATCCTCGTTTTGCTTTTGTTAATGTTCATCTTATATCCTCCTTTCAAGACACTGTCCATTCCATTCAACTGCTCTTCCAAGTCCTTTGCCGTCTCTGACAGAATTACAATGTCATCGGCGAACCTCAAGGTTTTTACTTCGTCTCCATGAATTTTAATACCTACTCTAAATTTTTCTTTTGTTTCCTTTACTGCTTGCTCAATATACAGATTGAATAACATCGGGGAGAGGCTACAACCCTGTCTCACTCCTTTCCCAACCACTGCTTCCCTTTCATGCCCCTCGACTCTTATTACTGCCATCTGGTTTCTGTACAAATTATAAATAGCCTTTCGCTCCCTGTATTTTACCCCTGCCACCTTTAGAATTTGAAAAAGAGTATTCCAGTCAACATTGTCAAAAGCTTTCTCTAAGTCTACAAATGCTAGAAACGTAGGTTTGCCTTTTCTTAATCTTTCTTCTAAGATAAGTCGTAAGGTCAGTATTGCCTCACGTGTTCCAACATTTCGACGGAATCCAACTGATCCTCCCCGAGGTCTGCATCTACCAGTTTTTCCATTCGTCTGTAAAGAATTCGCGTTAGTATTTTGCAGCCGTGGCTTATTAAACTGATAGTTCAGTAATTTTCACATCTGTCAACACCTGCTTTCTTTGGGATTGGAATTATTATATTCTTCTTGAAGTCTGAGGGTATTTCGCCTGTCTCATACATCTTGCTCACCAGCTGGTAGAGTTTTGTCATGACTGGCTCTCCCAAGGCCGTCAGTAGTTCTAATGGAATGTTGTCTACTCCGGGGGCCTTGTTTCGACTCAGGTCTTTCAGTGCTCTGTCAAACTCTTCACGCAGTATCGTATCTCCCATTTCGTCTTCATCTACATCCTCTTCTATTTCCATAATATTGTCCTCAAGTACATCGCCCTTGTATAAACCTTCTATATACTCCTTCCACCTTTCTGCCTTCCCTTCTTTGCTTAGAACTGGGCTGCCATCTGAGCTCTTGATATTCATACACGTGGTTCTCTTCTCTCCAAAGGTCTCTTTAATTTTCCTGTAGGCAGTATCTATCTTACCCCTAGTGAGATAAGCTTCTACATCCTTACATTTGTCCTCTAGCCATCCCTGTTTAGCCATTTTGCACTTCCTGTCGATCTCATTTTTAAGACGTTTGTATTCCTTTTTGCCTGCTTCATTTACTGCATTTTTATATTTTCTCCTTTCATCAATTAAATTCAATATTTCTTCTGTTACCCAAGGATTTCTAGCAGCCCTCGTCTTTGTACCTACTTTATCCTCTGCTGCCTTCACTACTACATCCCTCAGAGCTACCCATTCTTCTTCTACTGTATTTCTTTCCCCTATTCCTGTCAATTGTTCCCTTATGCTCTCTCTGAAACTCTGTACAACCTCTGGTTCTTTCAGTTTATCCAGGTCCCATCTCCTTAATTTCCCACATTTTTGCAGTTTCTTCAGTTTTAATCTACAGGTCATAACCAATAGATTGTGGTCAGAGTCCACATCTGCCCCTGGAAATGTCTTACAACTTAAAACCTGGTTCCTAAATCTCTGTCTTACCATTATATAATCTATCTGATACCTTTTAGTATCTCCAGGGTTCTTCCACGTATACAACCTTCTTTCATGATTCTTAAACCAAGTGTTAGCTATGATTAAGTTGTGCTCTGTGCAAAATTCTATTAGGCGGCTTCCTCTTTCATTTCTTAGCCCCAATCCATATTCACCTATTATGTTTCCTTCTCTCCCTTTTCCTACACTCGAATTCCAGTCACCCATTACTATTAAATTTTCGTCTCCCTTCACTATCTGAATAATTTCTTTTATTTCATCGTACATTTCTTCAATTTCTTCGTCATCTGCAGAGCTAGTTGGCATATAAACTTGTACTACTGTAGTAGGTGTGGGCTTCGTATCTATCTTGGCCACAATAATGCGTTCACTATGCTGTTTGTAGTAGCTTACCCGCATTCCTATTTTCCTATTCATTATTAAACCTACTCCTGCATTACCCCTATTTGATTTTGTGTTTATAACCCTGTAGTCACCTGACCAGAAGTCTTGTTCCTCCTGCCACCGAACTTCACTAATTCCCACTATATCTAACTTTAACCTTTCCATTTCCCTTTTTAAATTTTCTAACCTACCTGCCCGATTAAGGGATCTGACATTCCACGCTCCGATCCGTAGAACGCCAGTTTTCTTTCTCCTGATAACGACATACTCCTGAGTAGTCCCCGCCCGGAGATCCGAATGGGGGACTATTTTACCTCCGGAATATTTTACCCAAGAGGATGCCATCATCATTTAATCATACAGTAAAGCTGCATGTCCTCGGGAAAAATTACGGCTGTAGTTTCCCCTTGCTTTCAGCCGTTCGCAGTACCAGCACAGCAAGGCCGTTTTGGTTAATGTTGCAAGGCCAGATCAGTCAATCATCCAGACTGTTGCCCCTGCAACTACTGAAAAGGCTGCTGCCCCTCTTCAGGAGCCACACGTTTGTCTGGCCTCTCAACAGATACCCCTCCGTTGTGGTTGTACCTATGGTACGGCCATCTGTATCGCTGAGGCACGCAAGCCTCCCCACCAACGGCAAGGTCCATGGTTCATGGGGGGAGGCCGGTTGTACTTATCGTCTGCAAAGCTATGTCGCATGCTGCGGTATGCGGAGACACTAAAACCACCATAGTAAAACACCGATGAAGCTCCTAAGTTGATGTAATAGCCAGTAAGATGTAGTACAATTCAAGTTTTAGCTACTGATTATTGACTTTTTAGCTGGCTTTGGAGCCTTGGACATGAGCTAGGACCTTAAGATTCTGCATGAAAGGAGGACTAGCAGCCGAGTTGCACAGGAGAATGTGAAATGTGTTCATATGTAGTAAAAACCTGAGAAATCTGTCCGTTTTCGTCATTTGTTATCGAATCGACTTAAAGCCAAATCGTCACATTGGCCGCTCTTCTCTCTGAAACGGTTGTACTTATCGTCTGTTAAGCTATGTCGCGTGCTGCGGTATGCGGGGACACTAAAATCACCATAGTAGAACACAGATGAAGCTTCTAAGTTGATGTAATAGCCAGTAAGAAGTAGTACAATTCAAGTTCTAGGTATCGATTATTGACTTTTTAGCTGGCTTTGGTGCTTTGGACATGAGCAAGGACTTTGAGATTCTGCATGAAAGGAGGACTAGCAGCCGAGTTGCACGGGACAATGTGAAAAGTGTTCATCTGTAGTAAAAGCCTGAGAAATTCGTCCGTTTTCGTCATTTGTTATCGAATCGACTTAAAGCCAGATCATCACATTGGCCGCTCTTATCTCTGAAACGGTTGTACTTATCGTCTGCAAAGCTATGTCGCGTACTGCGGTATTCGGAGACACTAAAAACACCATAGTAGAACACAGATGAAGCTTCTAAGTTGATGTAATAGCCAGTAAGAAGTAGTACAATTCAAGTTTTAGTTACTGATTATTGACTTTTTAGCTGGCTTTGGTGCCTTGGACATGAGGTAGGACCTTAAGATTCTGCATGAAAGGAGGAGTAGCAGCCGAGTAGCCCAGGAGACTGTGAAAAGTGTTCATATGTAGTAAAAACCTGAGAAATCCGTCCGTTTTCGTCATTTGTTATCGAATGGACATAAAGCCAGATCGTCACATTGGCCGCTCTTCTCTCCGAAACGGTTGTACTTATCGTCTGCAAAGCTATGTCGCGTGCTGCGGCATGCGGGGACACTAAAATCACCATAGTGGAACACAGATGAAGCTTCCAAGTTGACGTAATAGCCATTAAGAAGTAGTACAATTCTAGTTTTAGGTATCGATTATTGACTTTTTAGCTGGCTTTGATGCCTTGGACATGAGCTAGGACCTTAAGATTCTGCATGAAAGGAGGACTAGCAGCCGAGTTGCACGGGAGAATTTGAAAAGTGTTCATATGTAGTAAAATCCTGAGAAATCCGTTACTTTTCGTCATTTGTTATCGAATCGACTTAAAGCCAGATTGTCACATTGGCCGCTCTTCTCTCTGAAACGGTTGTACTTATCGTCTGCAATGCTATGTCGCGTGCTGCGCTGTGCGGAGACACTAAAAGCACCATAGTAGGACACAGATGAAGCTTCTAAGTTGATGTAATAGCCAGTAAGAAGTAGTACAATTCAAGTTTTAGGTATCGATTATTGACTTTTTAGCTGGCTTTGGTGCCTTGGACATGAGCTATTCCCTTAAGATTCTGCATGAAAGGAGGACTAGCAGCCGAGTTGCACGGGAAAATGTGAAAAGTGTTCATATGTAGTAAAAACCTGAGAAATTCGTTCGTTTTCGTCATTTGTTATCGAATCGACTTAAAGCCAGATCGTCACATTGGCCGCTCTCCTCTCTGAAACGGTTGTACTTATCGTCTGCAAAGCTATGTCGCGTGCTGCGGTATGCGGAGACACTAAAAGCACCATAGTGGAACACAGATGAAGCTTCTAAGTTGATGTAATAACCAGTAAGAAGTAGTACAATTCAAGTTTTAGGTATCGATTATTGACTTTTTAGCTGGCTTTGGTGCCTTGGACATGAGCTAGGACCTTGAGATTCTTCCTGAAAGGAGGACTAGCAGCCGAGTTGCACGGGACAATGTGAAAAGTGTTCATATGTAGTAAAAACCTGAGAAATCCGTCCGTTTTCGTCATTTGTTATCGAATCGACTTAAAGCCAGATCGTCACATTGGCCGCTCTTCTCTCTGAAACGGTTGTACTTATCGTCTGCAAAGCTATGTCGCGAGCTGCGGTATGCGGAGACACTAAAAGCACCATAGTGGAACACAGATGAAGCTTCTAAGTTGATGTAATAGCCAGTAAGAAGCAGTACAATTCAAGTTTTAGGTATCGATTATTGACTTTTTAACTGGCTTTGGTGCCTTGGACATGAGCTAGGACCTTGAGATTCTTCCTGAAAGGAGGACTAGCAGCCGAGTTGCACGGGAGAATGTGAAAAGTGTTCATATGTAGTAAAAACCTGAGAAATCCGTCCGTTTTCGTCATTTGTTATCGAATCGACTTAAAGCCAGATCGTCACATTGGAGGCTCTTCTCTCGGAAACGGTACTACTTATCCTCTTCAAAGCTATGTCGCGTGCTGCGGTATGCGGAGACACTAAAAGCACCATAGTAGAACACAGATGAAGCTTCTAAGTTGATGTAATAGCCAGTAAGAAGTAGTACAAATCAAGTTTAAGGTTTCGATTATTGACTTCTTAGATGGATTTGGTGCCTTGGACATGAGCTAGGACCTTAAGATTCTGCATGAAAGGAGGACTAGCAACCGAGTTGCACGGGAGAATGTGAAAAGTGTTCATATGTAGTAAAAACCTGAGAAATCCGTCCGTTTTCGTCATTTGTTATCGAATCGACCTAAAGCCAGATCGTCACATTGGCCGCTCTTCTCTCTGAAACGGTTGTACTTATCGTCTGAAAAGCTATGGTTCGTGCTGCGGTATGCGGAGACACTAAAAGCACCATAGTAGAACACAGATGAACCTTCTATGATGATGTAATAGCCAGTAAGAAGTAGTAGAATTCAAGTTTTAGGTATCGATTAATGACTTTTTGGCTGGCTTTGGTGCCTTGGACATGAGCTATTACCTTAAGATTCTGCATGAAAGGAGGACTAGCAGCCGAGTTGCACGGGAGAATGTGAAAAGTGTTCATATGTAGTAAAAACCTTAGAAATCCGTCCGTTTTCGTCATTTGTTATCGAATCGACTTAAAGCCAGATCGTCACATTGGCCGCTCTTCTCTCTGAAACGGTTGTACTTATCGTCTGCAAAGCTATGCCGCGTGATGCGGTATGCGGAGACACTAAAAGCACCATAGTCGAACATAGATGAAGCTTCTAAGTTGATGTAATAGCCAGTAAGAAGTAGTACAATTCAAGTTTAAGGTATCGATTATTGACTTCTTAGATGGATTTGGTGCCTTGGCCATGAGCTAGGACCTTAAGATTCTGCATGAAAGGAGGACTAGCAGCCGAGTTGCACGGGAGAATGTGAAAAGTGTTCATATGTAGTAAAAACCTGAGAAATCCGTCCGTTTTCGTCATTTGTTATCGAATCGACTTAAAGCCAGATCGTCACATTGGCCGCTCTTCTCTCTGAAACGGTTGTACTTATCGTCTGCAAAGGTATGTCGCGTGCTGCGGTATGCGGAGACTCTAAAAGCACCATAGTAGAACACAGATGAAGCTTCTAAGTTGATGTAATAGCCAGTAAGTAGTAGTACAATTCAAGTTTTAGATATCGATTATTGACTTTTTAGCTAGCTTTGGTGACTTGGACATGAGCTAGGACCTTAAAATTCTGCATTAAAGGAGGACTAGCAGCCGAGTTGCACGGGAGAATGTGAAAAGTGTTCATATGTAGTAAAAACCTGAGAAATCCGTCCGTTTTCGTCATTTGTTATCGAATCGACTTAAAGCCAGATCGTCACATTGGCCGCTCTTCTCTCTGAAACGGTTGTACTTATCGTCTGCAAAGCTATGTCGTATGCTGCGGTAGGCGGAGACACTAAAACCACCACAGTAGAACACAGCTGAAGCTTCTAAGTTGATGTAATAGCCAGTAAGGTGTAGTACAATTCAAGTTTTAGCTACTGATTATTTGCTTTTTAGCTGGCTTTGGAGTCTTGGACATGAGCTAGGACCTTAAGATTCTGCATGAAAGGAGGACTAGCAGCCGAGTTACACAGGAGAATGTGAAAAGTGTTTATATGTAGTAAAAATCTGAGAAATCCGTCCGTTTTCGTCATTTGTTATCGAATCGACTTAAAGCCAGATCGTCACATTGGCCGCTCTTCTCTCTGAAACGGTTGTACTTATCGTCTGCAAAGCTATGTCGCGTGCTGCGGCATGCGGGGACACTAAAATCACCATAGTGGAACACAGATGAAGCTTCTAAGTTGATGTAATAGCCAGTAAGAAGTAGTATAATTCAAGTTTTAGGTATCGATTATTGACTTTTTAGCTGGCTTTGATGCCTTGGACATGAGCTAGGACCTTAAGATTCTCCATGAAAGGAGGACTAGCAGCAGAGTTGCACGGGAGAATGTGAAAAGTGTTCAAATGGAGTAAAAACCTGAGAAATCCGTCCGTTTTCGTCATTTGTTATCGAATCGACTTAAAGCCAAATCGTCACATGGGCCGCTCTGCTCTCTGAAACGGTTGTACTTATCGTCTGCAAAGCTATGTCGCGTACTGCGGTATTCGGAGACACTAAAAGCACCATAGTAGAACACAGATGTAGCTTCTAAGATGATGTAATAGCCAGTAAGAAATAGTACCATTCAAGTTTTAGGAATCGGTAATTGGCTTTTTACCCTTGTTTGGTGCCTTGGACATGAGCTAGGAACTTAAGATTTTACATGCAGGAGGACTAGCAGACGAGTTGCACGGGAGAATGTGTAAAGTGTTCATATGTAGTAAAAACCTGAGAAATCCGTTCGTTTTCGTCATTTGTTATCGAATCGACTTAAAGCCAGATCGTCACATTGGCCGCTGTTCTCTCTGAAACGGTTGTACGTATCGTCTGCAAAGCTATGTCGCGTGCTGCGTCATGCGGGGACACTAAAATCACCATAGTGGAACACAGATGAAGCTTCTAAGTTGATGTAATAGCCAGTAAGAAGTAGTACAATTCAAGTTTTAGTTATCTATTATTGACTTTTTAGCTGGCTTTGATGCCTTGGACATGAGCTAGGACCTTAACATTCTGCATGAAAGGAGGACTAGCAGCCAAGTTGCACGGGAGAATTTGAAAAGTGTTCATATGTAGTAAAAACCTGAGAAATCCGTCCGTTTTCGTCATTTGTTATCGAATCGACTTAAAGCCAGATTGTCACATTGGCCGCTCTTCTCTCAGAAACGGTTGTACTTATCGTCTGCAATGCTATGTCGCGTGCTGCGCTATGCGGAGATACTAAAAGCACCATAGTGGAACACAGATGAAGCTTCTAAGATGATGTAATAGATAGTAACAGGTAGTACAATTCAAGTTTTAGGTATCGATTATTGACTTTTTAGCTGGCTTTGACGCCTTGGACATCAGCTAGGACCTTAAGATTCTGCATGAAAGGAGGACTAGCATCCGAGTTGCATGGGAGAATTTGAAAAGTGTTCATATGTAGTAAAAACCCGAGAAATCCGTCCGTTTACGTCATTTGTTATCGAATCGTCTTAAAGCCTGATTGTCACATTGGCCGCTCTTCTCTCTGAAACGGTTGTACTTATCGTCTGCAAAGCTGTGTCGCGTGCTGCGGTATTCGGAGTCACTATAAGCACCATAGTAGAACACAGATGAAGCTCCTAAGATGATGTAATAGCCAGTAAGAAATAGTACAATTCAAGTTTTAGGTAATGAATATTGACCTTTTAGCTGGCTTTGGTGCCTTGGACATGAGCTAGGACCTTAGGATTCTGCATGAATTGAGGACTAACAGCCGAGTTGCACGGGAGAATGTGAAAAGTGTTCATATGTAGTAAAAACCTGAGAAATCCGTCCGTTTTGGTCATTTGTTATCGAATCGACTTAAAGCCAAATCGTCACATTGGCCGCTCTTCTCTCAGAAACGGTTGTACTTATCGGTTGTAAAGCTATGTCGCGTGCTGCGGTATGCGGGGACACTAATATCACCATACTAGAACACAGATGAAGCTTCTAAGTTGATGTAATAGCCAGTAAGAAGTAGTACAATTCAAGTTTTAGGTATCGATTTTTGACTTCTTAGTTGGCTTTGGTGCCTTGGACATGAGCTATTACCTTAAGATTCTGCATGAAAGGAGGACTAGCAGGCGAGTTGCACGGGAGTATGTGAAAAGTGTTCATATGTAGTAAAAACCTGAGAAATCCGTCCGTTTTCGTCATTTGTTATCGAATCGACTTAAAGCCAGATCGTCACATTGGCCGCTGTTCCCTCCGAAACGGTTGTACTTATCGTCTGCAAAGCTATGACGCATGCTGCGGTATGCGGAGATACTAAAAGCACCATAGTAGAACACCGATGAAGCTTCTAAGTTGATGTAATAGCCAGTAAGATGTAGTACAATTCAAGTTTTAGCTTCTGATTATTGACATTTAGCTGGCTTTGGTGCCTTGGACATGAGCTATTACCTTAAGATTCTGCATGAAAGGAGGACTAGCAGCCGAGTTGCACGGGAGAATGTGAAAAGTGTTCATATGTAGTAAAAACCTGAGAAATCCGTCCGTTTTCGTCATTTGTTATCGAATCGACTTAAAGCCAGATCGTCACATTGGCCGATCTTCTCTCTGAAACGGTTGTACTTATCATCTGCAAAGCTATGTCGTATGCTGCGGTAGGCGGAGACACTAAAACCACCACAGTAGAACACAGATGAAGCTTCTAATTTGATGTAATAGCCAGTAAGAAGTAGTACAATTCAAGTTTTAGGTATTGATTATTGACTTTTTAGCTGGCTTTGGTGCCTTGGACATGAGCTATGACCTTAAGAATCTGCATTAAAGGAGGACTAGCAGCCGAGTTGCACGGGAGAATGTGAAAAGTGTTCAAATAGAGTAAAAACCTGAGAAATCCGTCCGTTTTAGTCATTTTTATCGAATCGACTTAAAGCCAAATCGTCACATTGGCCGCTCTGCTCTCTGAAACGGTTGTACTTATCGTCTGCACTGCTATGTCGCGTACGGCGGTATTCGGAGACACTAAAAGCCCCATAGTAGAACACAGATGTAGCTTCTAAGATGATGTAATAGCCAGTAAGAAATAGTACAATTCTAGTTTTATTAATCGGTTATTGACTTTTTACCCTTGTTTGGTGCCTTGGACATGAGCTAGGAAATTAAGATTTTACATGCAGGAGGACTAGCAGCCGAGTTGCACGGGAGAATGTGTAAAGTGTTCATATGTAGTAAAAACCTGAGAAATCCGTTCGTTTTCGTCATTTGTTATCGAATCGACTTAAAGCCAGATCGTCACATTGGCCGCTCTTCTCTCTGAAACGGTTGTACTTATCGTCTGCAGAGCTATGTCGCGTGCTGCGGCATGCAGAGACACTAGAAGCACCATAGTAGACCACAGATGACACTTCCAAGTTGATGTAATAGCCAGTAAGAAGTAGTACAATTCAAGTTTTAGTTACTGATTATTGACTTTTTAGCTGGCTTTGGTGCCTTGGACATGAGCTAGGACCTTAAGATTCTGCATGAAAGGAGGACTAGCAGACGAGTTGCCCAGGAGAATGTGAAAAGTGTTCATATGTAGTAAAAACCTGAGAAATCCGTCCGTTTTCGTCATGTGTTATCGAATCGACTTAAAGCCAGATCGTCACATTGGCCGCTCTTCCCTCCGAAACGGTTGTACTTATCGTCTGCAAAGCTATGTCGCATGCTGCGGTATGCGGAGACACTAAAAGCACCATAGTAGAACACAGCTGAAGCTTCTAAGTTGATGTAATAGCCAGTAAGGTGTAGTACAATTCAAGTTTTAGCTACTGATTATTTGCTTTTTAGCTGGCTTTGGAGTCTTGGACATGAGCTAGGACCTTAAGATTCTGCATGAAAGGAGGACTAGCAGCCGAGTTACACAGGAGAATGTGAAAAGTGTTTATATGTAGTAAAAACCTGAGAAATCCGTCCGTTTTCGTCATTTGTTATCGAATCGACTTAAAGCCAGATCGTCACATTGGCCGCTCTTCTCTCTGAAACGGTTGTACTTATCGTCTGCAAAGCTATGTCGCGTGCTGCGGCATGCGGGGACACTAAAATCACCATAGTGGAACACAGATGAAGCTTCTAAGTTGATGTAATAGCCAGTAAGAAGTAGTATAATTCAAGTTTTAGGTATCGATTATTGACTTTTTAGCTGGCTTTGATGCCTTGGACATGAGCTAGGACCTTAAGATTCTCCATGAAAGGAGGACTAGCAGCAGAGTTGCACGGGAGAATGTGAAAAGTGTTCAAATAGAGTAAAAACCTGAGAAATCCGTCCGTTTTCGTCATTTGTTATCGAATCGACTTAAAGCCAAATCGTCACATGGGCCGCTCTGCTCTCTGAAACGGTTGTACTTATCGTCTGCAAAGCTATGTCGCGTACTGCGGTATTCGGAGACACTAAAAGCACCATAGTAGAACACAGATGTAGCTTCTAAGATGATGTAATAGCCAGTAAGAAATAGTACCATTCAAGTTTTAGGAATCGGTTATTGGCGTTTTACCCTTGTTTGGTGCCTTGGACATGAGCTAGGAACTTAAGATTTTACATGCAGGAGGACTAGCAGACGAGTTGCACGGGAGAATGTGTAAAGTGTTCATATGTAGTAAAAACCTGAGAAATCCGTTCGTTTTCGTCATTTGTTATCGAATCGACTTAAAGCCAGATCGTCACATTGGCCGCTGTTCTCTCTGAAACGGTTGTACGTATCGTCTGCAAAGCTATGTCGCGTGCTGCGGCATGCGGGGACACTAAAATCACCATAGTGGAACACAGATGAAGCTTCTAAGTTGATGTAATAGCCAGTAAGAAGTAGTACAATTCAAGTTTTAGTTATCTATTATTGACTTTTTAGCTGGCTTTGATGCCTTGGACATGAGCTAGGACCTTAATATTCTGCATGAAAGGAGGACTAGCAGCCAAGTTGCACGGGAGAATTTGAAAAGTGTTCATATGTAGTAAAAACCTGAGAAATCCGTCCGTTTTCGTCATTTGTTATCGAATCGACTTAAAGCCAGATTGTCACATTGGCCGCTCTTCACTCAGAAACGGTTGTACTTATCGTCTGCAATGCAATGTCGCGTGCTGCGCTATGCGGAGATACTAAAAGCACCATAGTGGAACACAGATGAAGCTTCTAAGTTGATGTAATAGATAGTAAGAAGTAGTAAAATTCTAGTTTTAGGTATCGATTATTGACTTTTTAGCTGGCTTTGACGCCTTGGACATCAGCTAGGACCTTAAGATTCTGCATGAAAGGAGGTCTAGCATCCGAGTTGCACGGGAGAATTTGAAAAGTGTTCATATGTAGTAAAAACCCGAGAAATCCGTCCGTTTACGTCATTTGTTATCGAATCGTCTTAAAGCCTGATTGTCACATTGTCCGCTCTTCTCTCTGAAACGGTTGTACTTGTTGTCTGCAAAGCTGTGTCGCGTGCTGCGGTATGCGGAGAAACTAAAAGCACCATAGTAGAACACAGATGAAGCTTCTAAGTTGATGTAATAGCCAGTAAGAAGTAGTACAATTCACGTTTTAGGTATCGATTATTGACTTTTTAGCTGGCTTTGGTGCCTTGGACATGAGCTAGGACCTTAAGATTCTGCATGAAAGGAGGACTAACAGCCGAGTTGCACGGGGGAATGTGAAAAGTGTTCATATGTAGTAAAAACGTGAGAAATCCGTCCGTTTTTGTCATTTGTTACCGTATCGACTTAAAGCCAGATCGTCACACTGGCCACTCTTCTCTCTGAAACGGTTGTACTTATCGTCTGCAAAGCTATGTCGCATGCTGCGGTATGCGGAGACAGTAAAAGAACCATAGTAAAACACCGATGAAGCTTCTAAGTTGATGTAATAGCCAGTAAGATGTTGTACAATTCAAGTTTTAGCTACTGATTATTGACTTTTTAACTGTCTTTGGAGCCTTGGACATGGGCTCGGTCCTTAAGATTCTGCATGAAAGGAGGACTAGCAGCCGAGTTGCACAGGAGAATGTGAAAAGTGTTCATATGTAGTAAAAACCTGAGAAATCCGTCCGTTTTGGTCATTTGTTATCGAATCGACTTAAAGCCAAATCGTCACATTGGCCGCTCTTCTCTCTGAAACGGTTGTACTTATCGGTTGTAAAGCTATGTCGCGTGCTGCGGTATGCGGGGACACTAAAATCACCATACTAGAACACAGATGAAGCTTCTAAGTTGATGTAATAGCCAGTAAGAAGTAGTACAATTCAAGTTTTAGGTATCGATTTTTGATTTCTTAGTTGGCTTTGGTGCCTTGGACATGAGCTATTCCCTTAAGATTCTGCATGAAAGGAGGACTAGCAGGCGAGTTGCACGGGAGAATGTGAAAAGTGTTCATATGTAGTAAAAACCTGAGAAATCCGTCCGTTTTCGTCATTTGTTATCGAATCGACTTAAAGCCAGATCGTCACATTGGCCGCTGTTCCCTCCGAAACGGTTGTACTTATCGTCTGCAAAGCTATGTCGCATGCTGCGGTATGCGGAGATACTAAAAGCACCATAGTAGAACACAGATGAAGCTTCTAAGTTGAAGTAATAGCCAGTAAGATGTAGTACAATTCAAGTTTTAGCTTCTGATTATTGACATTTAGCTGGCTTTGGTGCCTTGGACATGAGCTATTACCTTAAGATTCTGCATGAAAGGAGGACTAGCAGCCGAGTTGCACGGGAGAATGTGAAAAGTGTTCATATGTAGTAAAAACCTGAGAAATCCGTCCGTTTTCGTCATTTGTTATCGAATCGACTTAAAGCCAGATCGTCACATTGGCCGTTCTTCTCTCTGAAACGGTTGTACTTATCGTCTGCAAAGCTATGTCGTATGCTGCGGTAGGCGGAGACACTAAAACCACCACAGTAGAACACAGATGAAGCTTCTAATTTGATGTAATAGCCAGTAAGAAGTAGTACAATTCAAGTTTTAGGTATTGATTATTGACTTTTTAGCTGGCTTTGATGCCTTGTACATGAGCTATGACCTTAAGATTCTGCATAGAAGGAGGACGTGCAGCCGAGTTGCACGGGAGAATGTGAAAAGTGTTCATATGTAGTAAAAACCTGAGAAATCCGTCCGTCTTCGTCATTTGTTATCGAATCGACTTAAAGCCAGATTGTCACATTGGCCGCTCTTCTCTCTGAAACGGTTGTACTTATCGTCTGCAATGCTATGTCGCGTGATGCGCTATGCGGAGACACTAAAAGCACCATAGTAGAACACAGATGAAGCTTCTAAGTTGATGTAATAGCCAGTAAGAAGTAGTACAATTCAAGTTTTAGGTATCGATTATTGACTTTTTAGCTGGCTTTGGTGCCTTGGACATGAGCTAGGACCTTAAGATTCTCCATGAAAGGAGGACTAGCAGCCGAGTTGCACGGGAGAATTTGAAAAGTTTTCATATGTAGTAAAAACCTGAGAAATCCGTCCGTTTTCGTCATTTGTTATCGATATCGACTTAAAGCCAGATTGTCACATTGGCCGCTCTTCTCTCTGAAACGGTTGTACTTATCGTCTGCAATGCTATGTCGCGTGCTGCGCTATGTGGAGACACTAAAAGCACCATAGTAGAACACAGATGACGCTTCTAAGTTGATGTAATAGCCAGTAAGAAGTAGTACAATTCAAGTTTTAGGTATCGATTATTGACTTTTTAGCTGGCTTTGGTGCCTTGGACATGAGCTAGGACCTTAAGATTCTGCATGAAAGGAGGACTAGCAGCCGAGTTGCACGGGAGAATGTGAAAAGTGTTCAAATAGAGTAAAAAGCTGAGAAATCCGTCCGTTTTCGTCATTTTTATCGAATCGACTTAAAGCCAAATCGTCACATTGGCCGCTCGGCTCTCTGAAACGGTTGTACTTATCGTCTGCAAAGCTATGTCGCGTACTGCGGTTTTCGGAGACACTAAAAGCACCATAGTAGAACACAGATGTAGCTTCTAAGATGATGTAATAGCCAGTAAGGAATAGTACCATTCAAGTTTTAGGAATCGGTTATTGACTTTTTACCCTTGTTTGGTGCCTCGGACATGAGCTAGGAACTTAAGATTTTACATGCAGGAGGACTAGCAGACGAGTTGCACGGGAGAATGTGTAAAGTGTTCATATGTAGTAAAAATCTGAGAAATCCGTTGGTTTTCGTCATTTGTTATCGAATCGACTTAAAGCCAGATCGTCACATTGGGCGCTCTTCTCTCTGAAACGGTTGTACTTATCGTCTGCAAAGCTATGTCGTGTGCTGAGGCATGCGGGGACACTAAAATCACCATAGCTGAACACAGATGAAGCTTCTAAGTTGATGTAATAGCCAGTAAGAAGTAGTACAATTCAAGTTTTAGTTATCGATTATTGACTTTTTAGCTGGCTTTGATGCCTTGGACATGAGCTAGGACCTTAATATTCTGCATGAAAGGAGGACTAGCAGCCAAGTTGCACGGGAGAATTTGAAAAGTGTTCATATGTAGTAAAAACCTGAGAAATCAGTCCGTTTTTGTCATTTGTTATCGTATCGACTTAAAGCCAGATCGTCACACTGGCCACTCTTCTCTCTGAAACGGTTGTACTTATCGTCTGCAAAGCTATGTCGCATGCTGCGGTATGCGGAGACTGTAAAAGCACCACAGTAAAACACCGATGAAGCTTCTAAGTTCATGTAATAGCCAGTAAGATGTAGTACAATTCAAGTTTTAGCTACTGATTATTGACTTTTTAGCTGGCTTTGGAGCCTTGAACATGGGCTAGGACCTTAGGATTCTGCATGAAAGGAGGACTAGCAGCCGAGTTGCACAGGAGAATGTGAAAAGTGTTCATATGTAGTAAAAACCTGAGAAATCCGTCCGTTTTGGTCATTTGTTATCGAATCGACTTAAAGCCAAATCGTCACATTGGCCGCTCTTCTCTCTGAAACGGTTGTACTTATCGTCTGTAAAGCTATGTCGCGTGCTGCGGTATGCGGGGACACTAAAATCACCATACTAGAACACAGATGAAGCTTCTAAGTTGATGTAATAGCCAGTAAGAAGTAGTACAATTCAAGTTTTAGTTATCGATTTTTGACTTCTTAGTTGGCTTTGGTGCCTTGGACATGAGCTATTACCTTAAGATTCTGCATGAAAGGAGGACTAGCAGCCGAGTTGCACGGGAGAATGTGAAAAGTGTTCATATGTAGTAAAAACCTGAGAAATCCGTCCGTTTTCGTCATTTGTTATCGAATCGACTTAAAGCCAGATCGTCACATTGGCCGCTCTTCCCTCCGAAACGGTTGTACTTATCGTCTGCAAAGCTATGTCGCATGCTGTGGTATGCGGAGACACTAAAAGCACCCTAGTAGAACACCGATGAAGCTTCTAAGTTGATGTAATAGCCAGTAAGATGTAGTACAATTCAAGTTTTAGCTTCTGATTATTGACTTTTTAGCTGGCTTTGGTGCCTTGGACATGAGCTATTACCTTAAGATTCTGCATGAAAGGAGGACTAGCAGCCGAGTTGCACGGGAGAATGTGAAAAGTGTTCATATGGAGTAAAAACCTGAGAAATCCGTCCGTTTTCGTCATTTGTTATCGAATCGACTTAAAGCCAGATCGTCACATTGGCCGCTCTCCTCTCTGAAACGGTTGTACTTATCGTCTGCAAAGCTATGTCGCGTGCTGCGGTATGCGGAGACACTAAAAGCACCATATTGGAACACAGATGAAGCTTCTAAGTAGATGTAATAGCCAGTAAGAACTAGTACAATTCAAGTTTTATGTATCGATTATTGACTTCTTGGATGGATTTGGTGCCTTGGACATGAGCTAGGACCTTAAGATTCTGCATGAAAGGAGGACTAGCAGCCGAGTTGCCCAGGAGAATGTGAAAAGTGTTCATATGTAGTGAAAACCTGAGAAATCCGTCCGTTTTCTTCATTTGTTATCGAATCGACTTAAAGCCAGATCGTCACATTGGCCGCTCTTCCCTCCGAAACGGTTGTACTTATCGTCTGCAAAACTATGTCGCATGCTGCGGTATGCGGAGACACTAAAAGCACCATAGTAGAACACAGATGAAGCTTCTAAGTTGATGTAATAGCCAGTAAGATGTAGTACAATTCAAGTTATAGCTACTGATTATTGACTTTTTAGCTGGCTTTGGAGCCTTGGATATGGGCTAGGACCTTAAGATTCTGCATGAAAGGAGGACTAGCAGCCGAGTTGCACAGGAGAATGTGAAAAGTGTTCATATGTAGTAAAAACCTGAGAAATCCGTACGTTTTGGTCATTTGTTATCGAATCGACTTAAAGCCAAATCGTCACATTGGCCGCTCTTCTCTCTGAAACGGTTGTACTTATCGTCTGCAAAGCTATGTCGCGTGCTGCGGTATGCGGGGACACTAAAATCACCATACTAGAACACAGATGAAGCTTCTAAGTTGATGTAATAGCCAGTAAGATGTAGTACAATTCAAGTTTTAGCTACTGATTATTGACTTTTTAGCTGGATTTGGAGCCTTGGACATGAGTTAGGACCTTAAGATTCTGCATGAAAGGAGGACTAGCAGCCGAGTTACACAGGAGAATGTGAAAAGTGTTTATATGTAGTAAAAACCTGAGAAATCCGTCCGTTTTCGTCATTTGTTATCGAATCGACTTAAAGCCAGATCGTCACATTGGCCGCTCTTCTCTCTGAAACGGTTGTACTTATCGTCTGCAAAGCTATGTCGCGTGCTGCGGCATGCGGGTACACTAAAATCACCATAGTGGAACACAGATGAAGCTTCTAAGTTGATGTAATAGCCAGTAAGAAGTAGTATAATTCAAGTTTTAGGTATCGATTATTGACTTTTTAGCTGGCTTTGATGCCTTGGACATGAGCTAGGACCTTAAGATTCTCCATGAAAGGAGGACTAGCAGCAGAGTTGCACGGGAGAATGTGAAAAGTGTTCAAATAGAGTAAAAACCTGAGAAATCCGTTCGTTTTCGTCATTTGTTATCGAATCGACTTAAAGCCAGATCGTCACATTGGCCGCTGTTCTCTCTGAAACGGTTGTACGTATCGTCTGCAAAGCTATGTCGCGTGCTGCGGCATGCGGGGACACTAAAATCACCATAGTGGAACACAGATGAAGCTTCTAAGTTGATGTAATAGCCAGTAAGATGTAGTACAATTCAAGTTTTAGCTTCTGATTATTGACTTTTTAGCTGGCTTTGGTGCCTTGGACATGAGCTATTACCTTAAGATTCTGCATGAAAGGAGGACTAGCAGCCGAGTTGCACGGGAGAATGTGAAAAGTGTTCATATGTAGTAAAAACCTGAGAAATCCGTCCGTTTTCGTCATTTGTTATCGAATCGACTTAAAGCCAGATCGTCACATTGGCCGCTCTCCTCTCTGAAACGGTTGTACTTATCGTCTGCAAAGCTATGTCGCGTGCTGCGGTATGCGGAGACACTAAAAGCACCATATTGGAACACAGATGAAGCTTCTAAGTAGATGTAATAGCCAGTAAGAACTAGTACAATTCAAGTTTTATGTATCGATTATTGACTTCTTGGATGGATTTGGTGCCTTGGACATGAGCTAGGACCTTAAGATTCTGCATGAAAGGAGGACTAGCAGCCGAGTTGCCCAGGAGAATGTGAAAAGTGTTCATATGTAGTGAAAACCTGAGAAATCCGTCCGTTTTCTTCATTTGTTATCGAATCGACTTAAAGCCAGATCGTCACATTGGCCGCTCTTCCCTCCGAAACGGTTGTACTTATCGTCTGCAAAACTATGTTGCATGCTGCGGTATGCGGAGACACTAAAAGCACCATAGTAGAACACAGATGAAGCTTCTAAGTTGATGTAATAGCCAGTAAGATGTAGTACAATTCAAGTTATAGCTACTGATTATTGACTTTTTAGCTGGCTTTGGAGCCTTGGATATGGGCTAGGACCTTAAGATTCTGCATGAAAGGAGGACTAGCAGCCGAGTTGCACAGGAGAATGTGAAAAGTGTTCATATGTAGTAAAAACCTGAGAAATCCGTACGTTTTGGTCATTTGTTATCGAATCGACTTAAAGCCAAATCGTCACATTGGCCGCTCTTCTCTCTGAAACGGTTGTACTTATCGTCTGCAAAGCTATGTCGCGTGCTGCGGTATGCGGGGACACTAAAATCACCATACTAGAACACAGATGAAGCTTCTAAGTTGATGTAATAGCCAGTAAGATGTAGTACAATTCAAGTTTTAGCTACTGATTATTGACTTTTTAGCTGGATTTGGAGCCTTGGACATGAGTTAGGACCTTAAGATTCTGCATGAAAGGAGGACTAGCAGCCGAGTTACACAGGAGAATGTGAAAAGTGTTTATATGTAGTAAAAACCTGAGAAATCCGTCCGTTTTCGTCATTTGTTATCGAATCGACTTAAAGCCAGATCGTCACATTGGCCGCTCTTCTCTCTGAAACGGTTGTACTTATCGTCTGCAAAGCTATGTCGCGTGCTGCGGCATGCGGGTACACTAAAATCACCATAGTGGAACACAGATGAAGCTTCTAAGTTGATGTAATAGCCAGTAAGAAGTAGTATAATTCAAGTTTTAGGTATCGATTATTGACTTTTTAGCTGGCTTTGATGCCATGGACATGAGCTAGGACCTTAAGATTCTCCATGAAAGGAGGACTAGCAGCAGAGTTGCACGGGAGAATGTGAAAAGTGTTCAAATAGAGTAAAAACCTGAGAAATCCGTTCGTTTTCGTCATTTGTTATCGAATCGACTTAAAGCCAAATCGTCACATTGGCCGCTCTTCTCTCGGAAACGGTTGTACTTATCGTCTTCAAAGCTATGTCGCGTGCTGCGGTATGCGGAGACACTAAAAGCACCATAGTAGAACACAGATGAAGCTTCTAAGTTGATGTAATAGCCAGTAAGAAGTAGTACAATTCAAGTTTAAGGTATCGATTATTGACTTCTTAGATGGATTTGGTGCCTTGGACATGAGCTAGGACCTTAAGATTCTGCATGAAAGGAGGACTAGCAGCCGAGTTGCACGGGAGAATGTGAAAAGTGTTCATATGTAGTAAAAACCTGAGAAATCCGTCCGTTTTCGTCATTTGTTACCGACTCGCCAGATCGTCACATTGGCCGCTCTTCTCTCTGAAACGGTTGTACTTATCGTCTGCAAAGCTATGTCGCATGCTGCGGTATGCGGAGACACTAAAAGCACCATTGTAGAACACAGATGAAGCTTCTATGATGATGTAATAGCCAGTAAGAAGTAGTACAATTCAAGTTTTAGGTATCGATTATTGACTTTTTAGCTGGCTTTGATGCCTTGGACATGAGCTGTTACGTTAAGATTCTGCATGAAAGGAGGACTAGCAGCCGAGTAGCACGGGAGAATGTGAAAAGTGTTCATATGTAGTAAAAACCTGAGAAATCCGTCCGTTTTTGTCATTTGTTATCGAATCGACTTAAAGCCAGATCGTCACATTGGCTGCTCTTCTCTCTGAAACGGTTGTACTTATCGTCTGCAGAGCTATGTCCCGTACTGCGGTATGCAGAGACACTAAAAGCACCATAGTAGAACACAGATGAAGCTTCTGAGTTGATGTAATAGCCAGTAAGAAGTAGTACAATTCAAGTTTTAGTTACTGATTATTGACTTTTTAGCTGGCTTAGGTGCCTTGGACATGAGCTAGGACCTTAAGATTCTGCATGAAAGGAGGACTAGCAGCCGAGTTACACAGGAGAATGTGAAAAGTGTTTATATGTAGTAAAAACCTGAGAAATCCGTCCGTTTTCGTCATTTGTTATCGAACCGACTTTAAGCCAGATCGTCACATTGGCCGCTCTGCTCTCGGAAACGGTTGTACTTATCGTCTGCAAAGCTATGTCGCGAACGGCGGTATTCGGAGACACTAAAAGCACCATTGTAGAACACAGATGAAGCTTCTATGATGATGTAATAGCCAGTAAGAAGTAGTACAATTCAAGTTTTAGGTATCGATTATTGACTTTTTAGCTGGCTTTGATGACTTGGACATGAGCTGTTACCTTAAGATTCTGCATGAAAGGAGGACTAGCAGCCGAGTTGCACGGGAGAATGTGAAAAGTGTTCATATGTAGTAAAAACCTGAGAAATCCGTCCGTTTTCGTCATTTGTTATCGAATCGACTTAAAGCCAGATCGTCACATTGGCCGCTCTTCTCTCTGAAACGGTTGTACTTATCGTCTTCAAAGCTATGTCGCGTGCTGCGGTATGCGGAGACACTAAAAGCACCATAGTGGAACACAGATGAAGCTTCTAAGTTGATGTAATAGCCAGTAAGAAGTAGTACAATTCAAGTTTTAGGTATCGATTATTGATTTTTAGCTGGCTTTGGTGCCTTGGACATGAGCTAGGACCTTAAGATTCTGCATGAAAGGAGGACTAGCAGCCGAGTTGCAGGGGAGAATGTGAAAAGTGTTCATATGTAGTAAAAACCTGAGAAATCCGTCCGTTTTCGTCATTTGTTATCGAATCGACTTAAAGCCAGATCGTCACATTGGCCGCTCTTCTCTCTGAAACGGTTGTACTTATCGTCTTCAAAGCTATGTCGCGTGCTGCGGTATGCGGAGACACTAAAACCACCACAGTAGAACACAGATGAAGCTTCTAATTTGATGTAATAGCTAGTAAGAAGTAGTACAATTTTAGTTTTAGGTATTGATTATTGACTTTTTAGCTGGCTTTGATGCCTTGGACATGAGCTAGGACCTTACGATTCTGCATAGAAGGAGGACTAGCAGCCGAGTTGCACGGGAGAATGTGAAAAGTGTTCATATGTAGTAAAAACCTGAGAAATCCGTCCGTTTTCGTCATTTGTTATCGAATCGACTTAAAGCCAGATCGTCACATTGGCCGCTCTGCTCTCGGAAACGGTTGTACTTATCGTCTGCAAAGCTATGTCGCGAACGGCGGTATTCGGAGACACTAAAAGCACCATTGTAGAACACAGATGTAGCTTCTAAGATGATGTAATAGCCAGTAAGAAATAGTACAATTCAAGTTTTAGGAATCGGTTATTGACTTTTTACCCGTGGTTGGTGCCTTGGACATGAGCTAGGAACTTAAGATTTTACATGCAGGAGGACTACCAGCCGAGTTGCACGGGAGAATGTGTAAAGTGTTTATATGTAGTAAAAACCTGAGAAATCCGTCCGTTTTCGTCATTTGTTATCGAACCGACTTAAAGCCAGATCGTCACATTGGCTGCTCTTCCCTCCGAAACGGTTGTACTTATCGTCTGCAAAGCTATGTCGCATGCTGCGGTATGCGGAGACACTAAAAGCACCATAGTAGAACACAGATGGAGCTTCTAAGTTGATGTAATAGCCAGTAAGATGTAGTACAATTCAAGTTTTAGCTACTGATTATTGACTTTTTAGCTGGCCTTGGAGCCTTGGACATGAGCTAGGACCTTAAGATTCTGCATGAAAGGAGGACTAGCAGCCGAGTTGCACGGGAGAATGTGAAAAGTGTTCATATGTAGTAAAAACCTGAGAAATCCGTTCGTTTTCGTCATTTGTTATCGAATCGACTTAAAGCCAGATCGTCACATTGGCCGCTCTTCTCTCTGAAACGGTTGTACTTATCGTCTTCATAGCTATGTCGCGTGCTGCGGTATGCGGAGACACTAAAAGCACCATAGTGGAACACAGATGAAGCTTCTAAGTTGATGTAATAGCCAGTAAGAAGTAGTACAATTCAAGTTTTAGGTATCGATTATTGACTTTTTAGCTGGCTTTGGTGTCTTGGACATGAGCTAGGACCTTAAGATTCTGCATGAAAGGAGGACTAGCAGCCGAGTTGCAGGGGAGAATGTGAAAAGTGTTAATATGTAGTAAAAACCTGAGAAATCCGTCCGTTTTCGTCATTTGTTATCGAATCGACTTAAAGCCAGATCGTCACATTGGCCGCTCTTCTCTCTGAAACGGTTGTACTTATCGTCTTCAAAGCTATGTCGCGTGCTGCAATATGCGGAGACACTAAAACCACCACAGTAGAACACAGATGAAGCTTCTAATTTGATGTAATAGCTAGTAAGAAGTAGTACAATTTTAGTTTTAGGTATTGATTATTGACTTTTTAGCTGGCTTTGATGCCTTGGACAGAGCTAGGACCTTACGATTCTACATAGAAGGAGGACTAGCAGCCGAGTTGCACGGGAGAATGTGAAAAGTGTTCATATGTAGTAAAAACCTGAGAAATCCGTCCGTTTTCGTCATTTGTTATCGAATCGACTTAAAGCCTGATCGTCACATTGGCCGCTCTTCTCTCTTAAACGGTTGTACTTATCGTCTGCAAAGCTATGTCGCGTGCTGCGGTATGCGGAGACTCTAAAAGCACCATAGTAGAACACAGATGAAGCTTCTAAGTTGATGTAATAGCCAGTAAGAAGTAGTACAATTCAAGTTTTAGGTATCGATTATTGACTTTTTAGCTGGCTTTGGTGCCTTGGACATGAGCTAGGACCTTAAGAATCTGCATTAAAGGAGGACTAGCAGCCGAGTTGCACGGGAGAATGTGAAATGTGTTCATATGTAGCAAAAACCTAAGAAATCCGTCCATTTTCGTCATTTGTTATCAAATAGACTTAAAGCCAGATCGTCACATTGGCTGCTCTTCTCTCTGAAACGGTTGTACTTGTCGTCTGGAAAGCTTTGTCGCGTGCTGCGGTATTCGGAGAAACTAAAAGCACCGTAGTAGAACACAGATGTAGCTTCTAAGATGATGTAATAGCCAGTAAGAAATAGTACAATTCAAGTTTTAGGAATCGGTTATTGACTTTTTACCCTTGTTTGGTGCCTTGGACATGAGCTAGGAACTTAAGATTGTACATGCAGGAGGACTAGCAGCCGAGTTGCACGGGAGAATGTGTAAAGTGTTCATATGTAGTAAAAACCTGAGAAATCCGTCCGTTTTCGTCATTTGTTATCGAATCGACTTAAAGCCAGATCGTCACATTGGCCAGTCTTCTCTCTGAAACGGTTGTACTTATCGTGTGCAGAGCTATGTCGCGTGCTGCGGTATGAAGAGGCACTAAAAGCACCATAGTAGAACACAGATGACACTTCCAAGTTGATGTAATAGCCAGTAAGAAGTAGTACAATTCAAGTTTTAGTTACTGATTATTGACATTTTAGCTGGCTTTGGTGGCTTGGACATGAGCTAGGACCTTAAGATTCTGCATGAGAGGAGGGCTAGCAGCCGAGGTACACAGGAGAATGTGAAAAGTGTTTATATGTAGTAAAAACCTGAGAAATCCGTCCGTTTGCGTCATTTGTTATCAAATCGACTTAAAGCCAGATCGTCACATTGGCTCCTCTTCTCTCTGAAACGGTTGTACTTATCGTCTTCAAAGCTATGTCGCGAACGCCGGTATGCGGAGACACTAAAGGCAACATAGTAGAACACAGATGAAGCTTCTAAGATGATGTAATAGCCAGTAAGAAGTAGTACAATTCAAGTTTTAGGTATCGATTATTAACTTTTTAGCTGGCTTTGGTGACTTGGACATGAGCTATGACCTTAAGTTCTGCATGAAAGGAGGACTAGCAGCCGAGTTGCAGGGGAGAATGTGAAAAGTGTTCATATGTAGTAAAAACCTGAGAAATCCGTCCGTTATCGTCATTTGTTATCGAATCGACTTAAAGCCAGATCGTCACATTGGCCGCTCTTCTCTCTGAAACGGTTGTACTTATCGTTTTCAAAGCTATGTCGCGTGCTGCGGTATGCGGAGACACTAAAACCACTATAGTAGAACAGAGATGAAGCTTCTAAGTTGATGTAATAGCCAGTAAGAAGTAGTACAATTCAAGTTTTAAGTATCGATTATTGACTTTTTAGCTGGCTTTGGTGCATTGGACATGAGCTAGGACCTTAAGATTCTGCATGAAAGGAGGACTAGCAGCCGCATTGTACGGGAGAATGTGAAATGTGTTCATATGTAGTAAAAACCTGAGAAATCCGTCCGTTTTCGTCATTTGTTATCAAATCGACTTAAAGCCAGATCGTCACATTGGCTGCTCTTCTCTCTGAAACGGTTGTACTTGTCGTCTGGAAAGCTTTGTCGCGTGCTGCGGTATGCGGAGACACTAAAAGCACCATAGTAGAACACAGATGAAGCTTCTAAGATGATGTAATAGCCAGTAAGAAGTAGTACAATTCAAGTTTTAGGTATCGATTATTGACTTTTTAGGTGGCTTTGGTGCCTTGGACATGAGCTAGGACCTTAAGATTCTGCATGAAAGGAGGACTAGCAGCCGAGTTGCAGGGGAGAATGTGAAAAGTGTTCATATGTAGTAAAAACCTGAGAAATGCGTCCGTTTTCGTCATTTGTTATCGAATCGACTTCAAGCCAGATCGTCACATTGGCCGCTCTTCTCTCTGAAACGGTTGTACTTATCGTCTTCAAAGCTATGTCGCGTGATGCGGTATGCGGAGACACTAAAACCACCACAGTAGAACACAGATGAAGCTTCTAATTTGATGTAATAGCCAGTAAGAAGTAGTACAATTAAAGTTTTAGGTATTGATTATTGACTTTTTAGCTGGCTTTGATGCCTTGGACATGAGCTAGGACCTTAAGATTCTGCATAGAAGGAGGACTAGCAGCCGAGTTGCACGGGAGAATGTGAAAAGTGTTCATATGTAGTAAAAACCTGAGAAATCCGTCCGTTTTCGTCATTTGTTATCGAATCGAATTAAAGCCAGATCGTCACCATGGCCGCTCTTCTCTCTTAAACGGTTGTACTTATCGTCTGCAAAGCTATGTCGCGTGCTGCGGTATGCGGAGACTCTAAAAGCACCATAGTAGAACACAGATGAAGCTTCTAAGTTGATGTAATAGCCAGTAAGAAGTAGTACAATTCAAGTTTTAGGTATCGATTATTTACTTTTTAGCTGGCTTTGGTGCCTTGGACATGAGCTAGGACCTTAAGAATCTGCATTAAAGGAGGACTAGCAGCCGAGTTGCACGGGAGAATGTGAAAAGTGTTCAAATAGAGTAAAAACCTGAGAAATCCGTCCGTTTTCGTCATTTTTATCGAATCTACTTAAAGCCAAATCGTCACTTTGGCCGCTGTGCTCTCGGAAACGGTTGTACTTATCGTCTGCAAAGCTATGTCGCGAACGGCGGTATTCGGAGACACTAAAAGCACCATTGTAGAACACAGATGTAGCTTCTAAGATGATGTAATAGCCAGTAAGAAATAGTACAATTCAAGTTTTAGGAATCGGTTATTGACTTTTTACCCTTGTTTGGTGCCTTGGACATGAGCTAGGAACTTAAGATTGTACATGCAGGAGGACTAGCAGCCGAGTTGCACGGGAGAATGTGTAAAGTGTTCATATGTAGTAAAAACCTGAGAAATCCGTCCGTTTTCGTCATTTGTTATCGAATCGACTTAAAGCCAGATCGTCACATTGAGCACTCTTCTCTCTGAAACGGTTGTACTTATCGTGTGCAGAGCTATGTCGCGTGCTGCGGTATGAAGAGACACTAAAAGCACCATAGTAGAACACAGATGACACTTCCAAGTTGATGTAATAGCCAGTAAGAAGTAGTACAATTCAAGTTTTAGTTACTGATTATTGACATTTTAGCTGGCCTTGGTGCCTTGGACATGAGCTAGGACCTTAAGATTCTGCATGAAACGAGGGCTAGCAGCCGAGTTACACAGGAGAATGTGAAAAGTGTTTATATGTAGTAAAAACCTGAGAAATCCGTCCGTTTTCGTCATTTGTTATCAAATCGACTTAACGCCAGATCGTCACATTGGCTCCTCTTCTCTCTGAAACGGTTGTACTTATCGTCTGGAAAGCTTTGTCGCGTGCTGCGGTATGCGGAGACACTAAAAGCACCATAGCAGAACACAGATGAAGCTTCTAAGATGATGTAATAGCCAGTAAGAAGTAGTACAATTCAAGTTTTAGGTATCGATTATTGACTTTTTAGCTGGCTTTGGTGCCTTGGACATGAGCTAGGACCTTAAGATTCTGCATGAAAGGAGGACTAGCAGCCGAGTTGCAGGGGAGAATGTGAAAAGTGTTCATATGGAGTAAAAACCTGAGAAATCCGTCCGTTTTCGTCATTTGTTATAGAATCGACTTAAAGCCAGATCGTCACATTGGCCACTCTTCTCTCTGAAACGGTTGTACTTATCGCCTGCAAAGCTATGTCGTATGCTGCGGTAGGCGGAGACACTAAAACCACCACAGTAGAACACAGATGTAGCTTCTAAGTTGATGTAATAGCCAGTAAGAAGTAGTAAAATTCAAGTTTTAGGTATCGATTATTGACTTTTTAGCTGGCTTTGGTGCCTTGGACATGAGCTAGGACCTTAAGATTCTGCATGAAAGGAGGACTAGCAGCCGAGTTACACAGGAGAATGTGAAAAGTGTTTATATGTAGTAAAAACCTGAGAAATCCGTCCGTTTTCGTCATTTGTTATCGAATCGACTTAAAGCCAGATCGTCACATTGGCCGCTCTTCCCTCCGAAACGGTTGTACTTATCGTCTGCAAAGCTCTGTCGCATGCTGCGGTATGCGGAGACACTAAAAGCAACATAGTAGAACACAGATGAAGCTTCTAAGTTGATGTAATAGCCAGTAAGAAGTAGTACAATTCAAGTTTTAGCTACTGATTATTGACTTTTTAGCTGGCTTTGGAGCCTTGGACATGAGCTAGGACCTTAAGATTCTGCATGAAAGGAGGACTAGCAGCAGAGTTGCACGGGAGAATTTGAAAAGTGTTCATATGTAGTAAAAACCTGAGAAATCCGTCCGTTTTCGTCATTTGTTATCGAATCGACTTAAAGCCAGATTGTCACATTGGCCGCTCTTCTCTCTGAAACGGTTGTACTTATCGTCTGCAATGCTATGTCTCGTGCTGCGCTATGCGGAGACACTAAAAGCACCATAGTAGAACACAGATGAAGCTTCTAAGTTGATGTAATAGCCAGTAAGAAGTAGTACAATTCAAGTTTTAGGTATCGATTATTGACTTTTTAGCTGCCTTTGGTGCCTTGGACATGAGCTAGGATCTTAAGATTCTGCATCAAAAGGAGGACTAGCAGCCGAGTTGCACGGGACAATGTGAAAAGTGTTCATACGTAGTAAAAACCTGAGAAATCCGTCCCTTTTCGTCATTTGTTATCGAATCGACTTAAAGCCAGATCGTCACATTGGCCGCTCTTCTCTCTGAAACGGTTGTACTTATCGTCTTCAAAGCTATGTCGCGTGTTGCAGTATGCGGAGACACTAAAAGCACCATAGTACAACACAGATGAAGCTTCTAAGTTGATGTGATAGCCAGTAAGAAGTAGTACAATTCAAGTTTTAGGTATTGATTATTGACTTTTTAGCTGGCTTTGGTGCCTTGGACATGAGCTAGGACCTTAAGATTCTGCATGAAAGGAGGACTAGCAGCCGCGTTGTACGGGAGAATGTGAAAAGTGTTCATATGTAGTAAAAACCTGAGAAATCCGTCCGTTTGCGTCATTTGTTATCAAATCGACTTAAAGCCAGATCGTCACATTGGCTGCTCTTCTCTCTGAAACGGTTGTACTTATCGTCTGGAAAGCTTTGTCGCGTGCTGCGGTATGCGGAGACACTAAAAGCACCGTAGTAGAATACAGATGAAGCTTCTAAGATGATGTAATAGCCAGTAAGAAGTAGTACAATTCAAGTTTTAGGTATCGATTATTGACTTTTTAGCTGGCTTTGATGCCATGGACATGAGCTAGGACCTTAAGAATCTGCATGAAAGGAGGATTAGCAGGCGGGTTGCACGGGAGAATGTGAAAAGTGTTCATATGTAGTAAAAACCTGAGAAATCCGTCCGTTTTCGTCACATGTTATCGAATCGACTTAAAGCCAGATCGTCACATTGGCCGCTCTTCTCTCTGAAACGGTTGTACTTATCGTCTTCAAAGCTATGTCGCGTGCTGCGGTATGCGGAGACACTAGAAGCACCATAGTAGAACACAGATGAAGCTTCTAAGTTGATGTAATAGCCAGTAAGAAGTAGTACAATTCAAGTTTTAGGTATCGATTATTGATTTTTTAGCTGCCTTTGGTGCCTTGGACATGAGCTAGGATCTTAAGATTCTGCATCAAAAGGAGGACTAGCAGCCGAGTTGCACAGGACAATGTAAAAAGTGTTCATACGTAGTAAAAACCTGAGAAATCCGTCCCGTTTCGTCATTTGTTAGCGAATCGACTTAAAGCCAGATCGTCACATTGGCCGCTATTCTCTCTGAAACGGTTGTACTTATCGTCTTCAAAGCTATGTCGCGTGCTGCGGTATGCGGAGACACTAAAAGCACCATAGTACAACACAGATGAAACTTCTAAGTTGATGTGATAGCCAGTAAGAAGTAGTACAATTCAAGTTTTAGGTATTGATTATTGACTTTTTAGCTGGCTTTGGTGCCTTGGACATGAGCTAGGTCCTTAAGATTCTGCATGAAAGGAGGACTAGCAGCCGCGTTGTACGGGAGAATGTGAAATGTGTTCATATGTAGAAAAAAACCTGAGAAATCCGTCCGTTTTCGTCATTTGTTATCAAATCGACTTAAAGCCAGATCGTCACATTGGCTGCTCTTCTCTCTGAATCGGTTGTACTTATCGTCTTCAAAGCTATGTCGCGTGCTGCGGTATGCGGAGACACTAGAAGCACCATAGTAGAACACAGATGAAGCTTCTAAGTTGATGTAATAGCCAGTAAGAAGTAGTACAATTCAAGTTTTAGGTATCGATTATATACTTTTTAGCTGGCTTTGGTGCCTTGGACATGAGCTAGGTAGGACCTTAAGATTCTGCATCAAAAGGAGGACTAGCAGCCGAGTTGCACGGGACAATGTGAAAAGTGTTCATACGTAGTAAAAACCTGAGAAATCCGTCCCTTTTCGTCATTTGTTATCGAATCGACTTAAAGCCAGATCGTCACATTGGCCGCTCTTCTCTCTGAAACGGTTGTACTTATCGTCTTCAAAGCTATGTCGCGTGCTGCGGTATGCGGAGACACTAAAAGCACCATAGTACAACACAGATGAAACTTCTAAGTTGATGTGATAGCCAGTAAGAAGTAGTACAATTCAAGTTTTAGGTATTGATTATTGACTTTTTACCTGGCTTTGGTGCCTTGGACATGAGCTAGGTCCTTAAGATTCTGCATGAAAGGAGGACTAGCAGCCGCGTTGTAAGGGAGAATGTGAAATGTGTTCATATGTAGTAAAAACCTGAGAAATCCGTCCGTTTTCGTCATTTGTTATCAAAACGACTTAAAGCCAGATCGTCACATTGGCTGCTCTTCTCTCTGAAACGGTTGTACTTATCGTCTGGAAAGCTTTGTCGCGTGCTGCGGTATGCGGAGACACTAAAAGCACCATAGTAGAACACAGATGAAGCTTCTAAGATGATGTAATAGCCAGTAAGAAGTAGTACAATTCAAGTTTTAGGTATCGATTATTGACTTTTTAGCTGGCTTTGGTGCCTTGGACATGAGCTAGGACCTTAAGATTCTGCATGAAAGGAGGACTAGCAGCCGAGTTGCACGGGAGAATGTGAAAAGTGTTCATATGTAGTAAAAACCTGAGAAATCCGTCCGTTTTCGTCATTTGTTATCGAATCGCCTTAAAGCCAGATCGTCACTTGGCCGCTCTTCTCTCTGAAACGATTGTACTTATCGTCTGCAAAGCTATGTCGCGTGCTGCGGTATGCGGAGACACTAAAAGCACCATAGTAGAACACAGATGAAGCTTCTATGATGATGTAATAGCCAGTAAGAAGTAGTACAATTCAAGTTTGAGGTATCGATTATTGACTTTTTAGCTGGCTTTGGTCCCTTGGACATGAGCTAGGACCTTAAGATTCTGCATCAAAAGGAGGACTAGCAGCCGAGTTGCACAGGACAATGTGAAAAGTGTTCATACGTAGTAAAAACCTGAGAAATCCGTCCCGTTTCGTCATTTCTTATCGAATCGACTTAAAGCCAGATCGTCACATTGGCCGCTCTTCTCTCTGAAACGGTTGTACTTATCGTCTTCAAAGCTATGTCGCGTGCTGCGGTATGCGGAGACACTAAAAGCACCATAGTACAACACAGATGAAACTTCTAAGTTGATGTGATAGCCAGTAAGAAGTAGTACAATTCAAGTTTTAGGTACTGATTATTGACTTTTTAGCTGGCTTTGGTGCCTTGGACATGAGCTAGGTCCTTAAGATTCTGCATGAAAGGAGGACTAGCAGCCGCGTTGTACGGGAGAATGTGAAATGTGTTCACATGTAGAAAAAAACCTGAGAAATCCGTCCGATTTCGTCATTTGTTATCAAATCGACTTAAAGCCAGATCGTCACATTGGCTGCTCTTCTCTCTGAAACGGTTGTACTTATCGTCTGGAAAGTTTTGTCGCGTGCTGCGGTATGCGGAGACACTAAAAGCACCATAGTAGAACACAGATGAAGATTCTAAGATGATGTAATAGCCAGTAAGATGTAGTACAATTCAAGTTTTAGGTATCGATTATTGACTTTTTAGCTGGCTTTGGTGCCTTGGACATGAGCTAGGACCTTAAGATTCTGCATGAAAGGAAGACTAGCAGCCGCGTTGGATGGGAGAATGTGAAAAGTGTTCATATGTAGTAAAAACCTGAGAAATCCGTCCGTTTTCGTCATTTGTTATCGAATCGCCTTAAAGCCAGATCGTCACTTGGCCGCTCTTCTCTCAGAAACGGTTGTACTTATCGTCTGCAAAGCTATGTCGCGTGCTGCGGTACGCGGAGACACTAAAAGCACCATAGTAGAACACAGATGAAGCTTCTATGATGATGTAATAGCCAGTAAGAAGTAGTACAATTCAAGTTTGAGGTATCGATTATTGACTTTTTAGCTGGCTTTGGTCCCTTGGACATGAGCTAGGACCTTGATATTGTGCATTAAAGGAGGACTAGCAGCCGAGTTGCACGGGAGAATGTGAAAAGTATTCATATGTAGTAAAAACCTGAGAAATCCGTCCGTTTTCGTCATTTGTTATCGAATCGACTTAAAGCCAGATCGTCACATTGGCCGCTCTTATCTCTGAAACGGTTGTACTTATCGTCTTCAAAGCTATGTCGCGTGCTGCGGTATGCGGAGACACTAAAAGCACCATAGTAGAACACAGATGAAGCTTCTAAGTTGATGTAATAGCCAGTAAGAAGTAGTACAATTCAAGTTTTAGGTATCGATTATTGATTTTTTAGCTGGCTTTGGTGCCTTGGACATGAGCTACGACCTTACGATTCTGCATCAAAAGGAGGACTAGCAGCCGAGTTGCACGGGACAATGTGAAAAGTGTTCATATGTAGTAAAAACCTGAGAAATCCGTCCGTTTTCGTCATTTGTTATCGACTCGCCTTAAAGCCAGATCGTCACTTGGCCGCTCTTCTCTCTGAAACGGTTGTACTTATCGTCTGGAAAGCTATGTCGCGTGCTGCGGTATGCGGAGACACTAAAAGCACCATAGTAGAACACAGATGAAGCTTCTAAGTTGATGTAATAGCCAGTAAGAAGTAGTACAATTCAAGTTTTAGGTATCGATTATTGATTTTTTAGCTGTTTTTGGTGCCTTGGACATGAGCTAGGATCTTAAGATTCTGCATCAAAAGGAGGACTAGCAGCCGAGTTGCACGGGACAATGTGAAAAGTGTTCATACGTAGTAAAAACCTGAGAAATCCGTCCCTTTTCGTCATTTGTTATCGAATCGACTTAAAACCAGATCGTCACATTGGCCGCTCTTCTCTCTGAAACGGTTGTACTTATCGTCTTCAAAGCTATGTCGCGTGCTGCGGTATGCGGAGACACTAAAATCACCATAGTACAACACAGATGAAACTTCTAAGTTGATGTGATAGCCAGTAAGAAGTAGTACAATTCAAGTTTTAGGTATTGATTATTGACTTTTTAGCTGGCTTTAGTGCCTTGGACATGAGCTAGGTCCTTAAGATTCTGCATGAAAGGAGGACTAGCAGCCGCGTTGTAAGGGAGAATGTGAAATGTGTTCATATGTAGTAAAAACCTGAGAAATCCGTCCGTTTTCGTCATTTGTTATCAAATCGACTTAAAGCCAGATCGTCACATTGGCTGCTCTTCTCTCTGAAACGGTTGTACTTATCGTCTGGAAAGCTTTGTCGCGTGCTGCGGTATGCGGAGACACTAAAAGCACCATAGTAGAACACAGATGAAGCTTCTAAGATGATGTAATAGCCAGTAAGAAGTAGTACAATTCAAGTTTTAGGTATCGATTATTGACTTTTTAGCTGGCTTTGGTGCCTTGGACATGAGCTAGGACCTTAAGATTCTGCATGAAAGGAGGACTAGCAGCCGAGTTGCACGGGAGAATGTGAAAAGTGTTCATATGTAGTAAAAACCTGAGAAATCCGTCCGTTTTCGTCATTTGTTATCGAATCGCCTTAAAGCCAGATCGTCACTTGGCCGCTCTTCTCTCTGAAACGATTGTACTTATCGTCTACAAAGCTATGTCGCGTGCTGCGGTATGCGGAGACACTAAAAGCACCATAGTAGAACACAGATGAAGCTTCTATGATGATGTAATAGCCAGTAAGAAGTAGTACAATTCAAGTTTGAGGTATCGATTATTGACTTTTTAGCTGGCTTTGGTCCCTTGGACATGAGCTAGGACCTTACGATTCTGCATTAAAGGAGGACTAGCAGCCGAGTTGCACGGGAGAATGTGAAAAGTATTCATATGTAGTAAAAACCTGAGAAATCCGTCCGTTTTCGTCATTTGTTATCGAATCGACTTAAAGCCAGATCGTCACATTGGCCGCTCTTATCTCTGAAACGGTTGTACTTATCGTCTTCAAAGCTATGTCGCGTGCTGCGGTATGCGGAGACACTAAAAGCACCATAGTAGAACACAGATGAAGCTTCTAAGTTGATGTAATAGCCAGTAAGAAGTAGTACAATTCAAGTTTTATATATCGATTATTGATTTTTTAGCTGGCTTTGGTGCCTTGGACATGAGCTACGACCTTACGATTCTGCATCAAAAGGAGGACTAGCAGCCGAGTTGCACAAGACAATGTGAAAAGTGTTCATATGTAGTAAAAACCTGAGAAATCCCTCCCTTTTCGTCATTTGTTATCGAATCGCCTTAAAGCCACATCGTCACATTGGCCGCTCTTCTGTCTGAAACGGTTGTACTTATCGTCTGCAAAGCTAAGTCGCGTGCTGCGGTATGCGGAGACACTAAAAGCACCATAGTAGAACACAGATGAAGCTTCTAAGTTGATGTGATAGCCAGTAAGAAGTAGTACAATTCAAGTTTTAGGTATCGATTATTGACTTTTTAGCTGGCTTTGGTGCCATGGACATGAGCTAGGAACTTAAGATTCTGCATGAAAGGAGGACTAGCAGCCGCGTTGTACGGGAGAATGTGAAAAGTGTTCATATGTAGTAAAAACCTGAGAAATCCGTCCGTTTTCGTCATTTGTTATCGAATCGACTTAAAGCCAGATCGTCACATTGGACCCTCTTTTCTCTGAAACGGTTGTACTTATCGTCTGCAAAGCTATGTCGCATGCTGCGGTGTGCGGAGACACTAAAAGCACCATGGTAGAACACAGATGAAGCTTCTAATTTGATGTAATAGCCAGTACGAAGTAGTAAATTCAAGTTTTAGGTATCGATTATTGACTTTGTAGCTGGCTTTGGTGCCTTGGACATGAGCTAGGACCTTAAGATTCTGCATGAAAGGAGGACTAGCAGCCGCGTTGCACCTGAGAATGTGAAATGTGTTCATATGTAGTGGAAACCTGAGAAATCCATTCGTTTTCGTCATTTGTTATCGAATCGACTTAAAGCCCGATCGTCACTTGGCCGCTCTTCTCTCTGAAACGGTAGTACTTATCGTCTGCAAAGCTATGTCGCGTGCTGCGGTATGCGGAGACAATAAAATCACCATAGTAGAACACAGATGAAGCTTCTAAGTCGATGTAATAGCCAGTAAGAAGTAGTACAATTCCAGTTTTAGGTACTGATTATTGACTTTTTAGCTGGCTTTGGTGCCTTGGATATGAGCTATTACCTTAAGATTCTGCATGAAGGGAGGAATAGGAGCCGAGTTGCACGGGAGAATGTGAAAAGTGTTCATATGTAGTAAAAACCTGAGAAATCCGTCCGTTTTCGTCATTTGTTATCGAATCGACTTAAAGCCAGATCGTCACATTGGCCGCTCTTCTCTCTGAAACGGTTGTACTTATCGTCTGCAAAGCTATGTCGAGTGATGCGGTATGCGGAGACACTAAAAGCACCATAGTAGAACACAGATGAAGCTTCTAAGTTGATGTAAGAGCCAGTAAGAAGTAGTACAATTCAAGTTTTAGGTATCGATTATTGACTTTTTAGCTGGCTTTGGTGCCTTGGACATGAGCTAGGACCTTAAGATTCTGCATGAAAGGAGGACTAGCATCCGAGTTGCACGGGAGAATGTGAAAAGTGTTCATATGTAGTAAAAACCTGAGAAATCCGTCCGTTTTCGTCATTTGTTATCGAATCGACTTAAAGCCAGATCGACACATTGGCCGCTCTTCTCTCTGAAACGGTTGTACTTATCGTCTGCAAAGCTATGTCGTATGCTGCGGTAGGCGGAGACACTACAACCACCACAGTAGAACACAGATGAAGCTTCTAATTTGATGTAATAGCCAGTAAGAAGTAGTACAATTCAAGTTTTAGGTATTGATTATTGACTTTTTAGCAGGATTTGATGCCTTGGACATGAGCTAGGACCTTAAAAATCTGCATGAAAGGAGGATTAGCAGCCGAGTTGCACGGGAGACTGTGAAAAGTGTTCATATGTAGTAAAAACCTGAGAAATCCGTCCGTTTTCGTCATTTGTTATCGAATCGACTTAAAGCCAGATCGTCACATTGGCCGCTCTTCTCTCTGAAACGGTTGTACTTATCGTCTGCAAAGCTATGTCGTATGCTGCGGTAGGCGGAGACACTAAAACCACCACAATTGAACACAGATGAAGCTTCTAAGATGATGTAATAGCCAGTAAGAAGTAGTATAATTCAAGTTTTAGGTATCGATTATTGACTTTTTAGCTGGCTTTGGTGCCTTGGACATGAGCTAGGACCTTAAGATTCTGCATTAAAGGAGGACTAGCAGCCGAGTTGCACGGGAGAATGTGAAAAGTATTCATATGTAGTAAAAACCTGAGACATCCGTCCGTTTTCGTCATTTGTTATCGAATCGCCTTAAAGCCAGATCGTCACTTGGCCGCTCTTCTCTCTGAAACGGTTGTACTTATCGTCTGCAAAGCTATGTCGCGTGCTGCGGTATGCGGAGACACTAAAAGCACCATAGTAGAACACAGATGAAGCTTCTATGATGATGTAATAGCCAGTAAGAAGTAGTACAATTCAAGTTTGAGGTATCGATTATTGACTTTTTATCTGGCTTTGGTCCCTTGGACATCAGCTAGGACCTTAAGATTCTGCATTAAAGGAGGACTAGCAGCCGAGTTGCACGGGAGAATGTGAAAAGTATTCATATGTAGGAAAACCCTTAGAAATCCGTCCGTTTTAGTCATTTGTTATCGAATCGACTTAAAGCCAGATCGTCACATTGGCCGCTCTTCTCTCTGAAACGGTTGTACTTATCGTCTGCAAAGCTATGTCGCATGCTGCGGTATGCGGAGACACTAAAAGCACCATAGTAGAACACAGATGAAGCTTCTAAGTTGATGTAATAGCCAGTAAGAAGTAGTACAATTCAAGTTTTAGGTATCGATTATTGATTTTTTAGCTGGCTTTGGTGCCTTGGATATGAGCTACGACCTTACGATTCTGCATCAAAAGGAGGACTAGCAGCCGAGTTGCACGGGACAATGTGAAAAGTGTTCATATGTAGTAAAAACCTGAGAAATCCGTCCGTTTTCGTCATTTGTTATCAAAACGACTTAAAGCCAGATCGTCACATTGGCCCCTCTTTTCCCCTAAACGGTTGTACTTATCGTCTGCAAAGCTATGTCGCGTGCTGCGGTGTGCGGAGACACTAAAAGCACCATGGTAGAACACAGATGAAGCTTCTAAGTTGATGTAATAGCCAGTAAGAAGTAGTAAATTCAAGTTTTAGGTATCGATTATTGATTTTTTAGCTGGCTTTGGTGCCTTGGACATGAGCTAGGACCTTAAGATTCTGCATGAAAGGAGGACTAGCAGCCGCGTTGCACGGGAGAATGTGAAATGTGTTCATATGTAGTAGAAACCTGAGAAATCCGTTCGTTTTCGTCATTTGTTATCGAATCGACTTAAAGCCCGATCGTCACTTGGCCGCTCTTCTTTCTGAAACGGTAGTACTTATCGTCTGCAAAGCTATGTCGCGTGCTGCGATATGCGGAGACAATAAAATCACCATAGTAGAACACAGATGAAGCTTCTAAGTCGATGTAATAGCCAGTAAGAAGTAGTACAATTCAAGTTTTAGGTATTGATTATTGACTTTTTAGCTGGCTTTGATGCCTTGGACATGAGCTAGGACCTTAAGAATCTGCATGAAAGGAGGATTAGCAGCCGAGTTGCACGGGAGAATGTGAAAAGTGTTCATATGTAGTAAAAACCTGAGAAATCCGTCCGTTTTCGTCATTTGTTATCGAATCGACTTAATGCCAGATCGTCACATTGGCCGCTCTTCTCTCTGAAACGGTTGTACTTATCGTCTTCAAAGCTATGTCGCGTGCTGCGGTATGCGGAGACACTAAAAGCACCATAGTAGAACACAGATGAAGCTTCTAAGTTGATGTAATAGCCAGTAAGAAGTAGTACAATTCAAGTTTTAGGTATCGATTATTGACTTTTTAGCAGGCTTTGGTGCCTTGGACATGAGCTAGGAAATTAAGATTCTGCATCAAAAGGATGACTAGCAGCCGAGTTGCACGGGACAATGTGAAAAGTGTTCATATGTAGTAAAAACCTGAGAAATCCGTCCGTTTTCGTCATTTGTTATCGAATCGACTTAAAGCCAGATCGTCACATTGGCCGCTCTTCTCTCTGAAACGGTTGTACTTATCGTCTGCAAAGCTATGTCGTATGCTGCGGCAGGCGGAGACACTAAAACCACCACAATTGAACACAGATGAAGCTTCTAATTTGATGTAATAGCCAGTAAGAAGTAGTACACTTCAAGTTTTAGGTATCGATTATTGACTTTTTAGCTGGCTTTGGTGCCTTGGACATGAGCTAGGACCTTAAGATTCTGCATTAAAGGAGGACTAGCAGCCGAGTTGCACTGGAGAATGTGAAAAGTATTCATATGTAGTAAAAACCTGAGAAATCCGTCCGTTTTCGTCATTTGTTATCGAATCGCCTTAAAGCCAGATCGTCACTTGGCCGCTCTTCTCTCTGAAACGGTTGTACTTATCGTCTGCAAAGCTATGTCGCGTGCTGCGGTATGCAGAGACACTAAAAGCACCATAGTAGAACACAGATGAAGCTTCTATGATGATGTAATAGCCAGTAAGAAGTAGTACAATTCAAGTTTGAGGTATCGATTATTGACTTTTTAGCTGGCTTTGGTCCCTTGGACATGAGCTAGGACCTTAAGATTCTGCATTAAAGGAGGACTAGCAGCCGAGTTGCACGGGAGAATGTGAAAAGTATTCATATGTAGTAAAACCCTTAGAAATCCGTCCGTTTTCGTCATTTGTTATCGAATCGACTTAAAGCCAGATCGTCACATTGGCCGCTCTTCTCTCTGAAACGGTTGTACTTATCGTCTTCAAAGCTATGTCGCGTGCTGCGGTATGCGGAGACACTAAAAGCACCATAGTAGAACACAGATGAAGCTTCTAAGTTGATGTAATAGCCAGTAAGAAGTAGTACAATTCAAGTTTTAGGTATCGATTATTGATTTTTTAGGTGGCTTTGGTGCCTTGGACATGAGCTACGACCTTACGATTCTGCATCAAAAGGAGGACTAGCAGCCGAGTTGCACGGGACAATGTGAAAAGTGTTCATATGTAGTAAAAACCTGAGAAATCCGTCCGTTTTCGTCATTTGTTATCGAATCGACTTAAAGCCAGATCGTCACATTGGCCGCTCTTCTGTCTGAAACGGTTGTACTTATCGTCTGCAAAGCTATGTCGCGTGCTGCGGTATGCGGAGACACTAAAAGCACCATAGTAGAACACAGATGAAGCTTCTAAGTTGATGTGATAGCCAGTAAGAAGTAGTACAATTCAAGTTTTAGGTATCGATTATTGACTTTTTAGCTGGCTTTGGTGCCATGGACATGAGCTAGGACCTTAAGATTCTGCATGAAAGGAGGAGCAGCAGCCGCGTTGTACGGGAGAATGTGGAAAGTGTTCATATGTAGTAAAAACCTGAGAAATTCGTCCGTTTTCGTCATTTGTTATCGAATCGACTTAAAGCCAGATCGTCACATTGGCCCCTCTTTTCTCTGAAACGGTTGTACTTATCGTCTGCAAAGCTATGTCGCGTGCTGCGGTGTGCGGAGACACTAAAAGCACCATGGTAGAACACAGATGAAGCTTCTAAGTTGATGTAATAGCCAGTAAGAAGTAGTAAATTCAAGTTTTAGGTATCGATTATTGACTTTATAGCTGGCTTTGGTGCCTTGGACATGAGCTAGGACCTTAAGATTCTGCATGAAAGGAGGACTAGCAGCCGCGTTGCACGGGAGAATGTGAAATGTGTTCATATGTAGTAGAAACCTGAGAAATCCGTTCGTTTTCGTCATTTGTTATCGAATCGACTTAAAGCCCGATCGTCACTTGGCCGCTCTTCTCTCTGAAACGGTAGTACTTATCGTCTGCAAAGCTATGTCGCGTGCTGCGGTATGCGGAGACAATAAAATCACCTTAGTAGAACACAGATGAAGCTTCTAAGTCGATGTAATAGCCAGTAAGAAGTACTACAATTCAAGTTTTAGGTATCGATTATTGACTTTTTAGCTGGCTTTGGTGCCTTGGACATGAGCTAGGACCTTAAGATTCTGCATGAAAGGAGGACTAGCATCCGAGTTGCACGGGAGAATGTGAAAAGTGTTCATATGTAGTAAAAACCTGAGAAATCCGTCCGTTTTCGTCATTTGTTATCGAATCGACGTAAAGCCAGATCGACACATTGGCCGCTCTTCTCTCTGAAACGGTTGTACTTATCGTCTGCAAAGCTATGTCGTATGCTGCGGTAGGCGGAGACACTAAAACCACCACAGTAAAACACAGACGAAGCTTCTAATTTGATGTAATAGCCAGTAAGAAGTAGTACAATTCAAGTTTTAGGTATTGATTATTGACTTTTTAGCTGGCTTTGATGCCTTGGACATGAGCTAGGACCTTAAGAATCTGCATGAAAGGAGGATTAGCAGCCGAGTTGCACGGGAGAATGTGAAAAGTGTTCATATGTAGTAAAAACCTGAGAAATCCGTCCGTTTTCGTCATTTGTTATCGAATCGACTTAAAGCCAGATCGTCACATTGGCCGCTCTTCTCTCTGAAACGGTTGTACTTATCGTCTTCAAAGCTATGTCGCGTGCTGCGGTATGCGGAGACACTAAAAGCACCATAGTAGAACACAGATGAAGCTTCTAAGTTGATGTAATAGCCAGTAAGAAGTAGTACAATTCAAGTTTTAGGTATCGATTATTGATTTTTTAGCTAGCTTTGGTGCCTTGGACATGAGCTAGGAAATTAAGATTCTGCATCAAAAGGAGGACTAGCAGCCGAGTTGCACGGGACAATGTGAAAAGTGTTCATATGTAGTAAAAACCTGAGAAATCCGTCCGTTTTCGTCATTTGTTATCGAATCGACTTAAAGCCAGATCGTCACATTGGCCGCTCTTCTCTCTGAAACGGTTGTACTTATCGTCTGCAAAGCTATGTCGTATGCTGCGGTAGGCGGAGACACTAAAACCACCACAATTGAACACAGATGAAGCTTCTAATTTGATGTAATAGCCAGTAAGAAGTAGTACACTTCAAGTTTTAGGTATCGATTATTGACTTTTTAGCTGGCTTTGGTGCCTTGGACATGAGCTAGGACCTTAAGATTCTGCATTAAAGGAGGACTAGCAGCCGAGTTGCACGGGAGAATGTGAAAAGTATTCATATGTAGTAAAAACCTGAGAAATCCGTCTGTTTCGTCATTTGTTATCGAATCGACTTAAAGCCAGATCGTTACATTGGCCGCTCTTCTCTCTGAAACGGTTGTACTTATCGTCTTCAAAGCTATGTCGCGTGCTGCGGTATGCGGAGACACTAAAAGCACCATAGTAGAACACAGATGAAGCTTCTAAGTTGATGTAATAGCCAGTAAGAAGTAGTACAATTCAAGTTTTAGGTGTCGATTATTGATTTTTTAGCTGGCTGTGGTGCCTTGGACATGAGCTACGACCTTAAGATTCTGCATCAAAAGGAGGACTAGCAGCCGAGTTGCACGGGACAATGTGAAAAGTGTTCATATGTAGTTAAAACCTGAGAAATCCGTCGGTTTTCGTCATTTGTTATAGAATCGACTTAAAGCCAGATCGTCACATTGGCCGCTCTTCTGTCTGAAACGGTTGTACTTATCGTCTGCAAAGCTATGTCGCGTGCTGCGGTATGCGGAGATACTAAAAGCACCATAGTAGAACACAGATGAAGCTTCTAAGTTGATGTGATAGCCAGTAAGAAGTAGTACAATTCAAGTTTTAGGTATCGATTATTGACTTTTTAGCTGGCTTTGGTGCCTTGGACATGAGCTAGGACCTTAAGATTCTGCATGAAAGGAGGACTAGCAGCCTCGTTGTACGGGAGAATGTGAAAAGTGTTCATATGTAGTAAAAACCTGAGAAATCCGTCCGTTTTCGTCATTTGTTATCGAATCGACTTAAAGCCAGATCGTCACATTGGCCGCTCTTCTCTCTGAATCGGTTGTACTTATCGTCTGGAAAGCTTTTTCGCGTGCTGCGGTATGCGGAGACACTAAAAGCACCATAGTAGAACACAGATGAAGCTTCTAAGATGATGTAATAGCCAGTAAGAAGCAGTACAATTCAAGTTTTAGGTATCGATTATTGACTTTTTAGCTGGCTTTGGTGCCTTGGACATGAGCTAGGACCTTAAGATTCTGCATGAAAGGAGGACTAGTAGCCGAGTTGCACGGGAGAATGTGAAAAGTGTTCATATGTAGTAAAAACCTGAGAAATCCGTCCGTTTTCGTCATTTGTTATCGAATCGACCTACAGCCAGATCGTCACATTGGCCCCTCTTTTCTCTGAAACGGTTGTTCTTATCGTCTGCAAAGCTATGTCGCGTGCTGCGGTGTGCGGAGACACTAAAAGCACCATGGTAGAACACTGATGAAGCTTCTAAGTTGATGTAATAGCCAGTAAGAAGTAGTACAATTCAAGTTTTAGGTATCGATTATTGACTTTTTAGCTGGCTTTGGTGCCATGGACATGAGCTAGGACCTTAAGATTCTGCATGAAAGGAGGAGTAGCAGCCGCGTTGTACGGGAGAATGTGAAAAGTGTTCATATGTAGTAAAAACCTGAGAAATCCGTCAGTTTTCGTCATTTGTTATCGAATCGACTTAAAGCCAGATCGTCACATTGGCCCCTCTTTTCTCTGAAACGGTTGTACTTATCGTATGCAAAGCTATGTCGCGTGCTGCGGTGTGCGGAGACACTAAAAGCACCATGGTAGAACACAGATGAAGCTTCTAAGTTGATGTAATAGCCAGTAAGAAATAGTACAATTCAAGTTTTAGGTATCGATTATTGACTTTTTAGCTTGCTTTGATGCCTTGGACATGAGCTAGGACCTTAAGAATCTGCATGAAAGGAGGATTAGCAGCCGCGTTGCACGGGAGAATGTGAAAAGTGTTCATATGTAGTAAAAACCTGAGAAATCCGTCCGTTTTCGTCATTTGTTATCGAATCGACTTAAAGCCAGATCGGCACATTGGCCGCTCTTCTCTCTGAAACGGTTGTACTTATCGTCTTCAAAGCTATGTCGCGTGCTGCGGTATGCGGAGACACTAAAAGCACCATAGTAGAACACAGATGAAGCTTCTAAGTTGATGTAATAGCCAGTAAGAAGTAGTACAATTCAAGTTTTAGGTATCGATTATTGATTTTTTAGCTAGCTTTGGTGCCTTGGACATGAGCTAGGAAATTAAGATTCTGCATCAAAAGGAGGACTAGCAGCCGAGTTGCACGGGACAATGTGAAAAGTGTTCATATGTAGTAAAAACCTGAGATATCCGTCCGTTTTCGTCATTTGTTATCGAATCGACTTAAAGCCAGATCGTCACACTGGCCGCTCTTCTCTCTGAAACGGTTGTACTTATCGTCTGCAAACCTATGTCGTATGCTGCGGTAGGCGGAGACACTAAAACCACCACAATTGAACACAGATGAAGCTTCTAATTTGATGTAATAGCCAGTAAGAAGTAGTACACTTCAAGTTTTAGGTATCGATTATTGACTTTTTAGCTGGCTTTGGTGCCTTGGACATGAGCTAGGACCTTAAGATTCTGCATTAAAGGAGGACTAGCAGCCGAGTTGCACGAGAGAATGTGAAAAGTATTCATATGTAGTAAACACCTGAGAAATCCGTCCGTTTTCGTCATTTGTTATCGAATCGACTTAAAGCCAGATCGTTACATTGGCCGCTCTTCTCTCTGAAACGGTTGTACTTATCGTCTTTAAAGCTATGTCGCGAGCTGCGGTATGCGGAGACACTAAAAGCACCATAGTAGAATACAGATGATGCTTCTAAGTTGATGTAATAGCCAGTAAGAAGTTGTACAATTCAAGTTTTAGGTATCGATTATTGACTTTTTAGCAGGCTTTAGTGCCTTGGACATGAGCTAGGACCTTAAGATTCTGCATGAAAGGAGGACTAGCAGCCGCGTTGCACGGGAGAATGTGAAATGTGTTCATATGTATTAGAAACCTGAGAAATCCGTCCGTTTTCGTCATTTGTTATCGAATCGACTTAAAGCCCGATCGTCACATTGGCCGCTCTTCTGTCTGAAACGGTTGTACTTATCGTCTGCAAAGCTATGTCGCGTGCTGCGGTATGCGGAGACAATAAAATCACCATAGTAGAACACAGATGAAGCTTCTAAGTCGATGTAATAGCCAGTAAGAAGTAGTACAATTAAAGTTTTAGGTACTGATTATTGACTTTTTAGCAGGCTTTAGTGCCTTGGACATGAGCTAGGACCTTAAGATTCTGCATGAAAGGAGGACTAGCTGCCGAGTTGCACGGGAGAATGTGAAAAGTGTTCATATGTAGTAAAAACCTGAGAAATCAGTCCGTTTTCGTCATTTGTTATCGAATCGACTTAAAGCCAGATCGTCACATTGGCCGCTCTTCTCTCTGAAACGGTTGTACTTATCGTCTGCAAAGCTATGTCGCGTGCTGCGGTATGCGGAGACACTAAAAGCACCATAGTAGAACACAGATGAAGCTTCTATGATGATGTAATAGCCAGTAAGAAGTAGTACAATTCAAGTTTTAGGTATCGATTATTGACTTTTTAGCTGGCTTTGGTGCCTTGGACATGAGCTAGGACCTTAAGATTCTGCATGAAAGGAGGACTAGCAGCCACGTTGGATAGGAGAATGTGAAAAGTGTTCAAATGTAGTAAAAACCTGAGAAATCCGTCCGTTTTCGTCATTTGTTATCGAATCGACTTAAAGCCAGATCGTCACATTGGCCGCTCTTCTCTCTGAAACGGTTGTACTTATCGTCTGCAAAGCTATGTCGCGTGCTGCGGTATGCGTAGACTCTAAAAGCACCATAGTAGAACACAGATGAAGCTTCTAAGTTGATGTAATACCCAGTAAGAAGTAGTACAATTCAAGTTTTAGGTATTGATTATTGACTTTTTAGCTGGCTTTGATGCCTTGGACATGAGCTAGGACCTTAAGAATCTGCATGAAAGGAGGATTAGCAGCCGAGTTGCACGGGAGAATGTGAAAAGTGTTCATATGTAGTAAAAACCTGAGAAATCCGTCCGTTTTCGTCATTTGTTATCGAATCGACTTAATGCCAGATCGTCACATTGGCCGCTCTTCTCTCTGAAACGGTTGTACTTATCGTCTTCAAAGCTATGTCGGGTGCTGCGGTATGCGGAGACACTAAAAGCACCATAGTAGAACACAGATGAAGCTTCTAAGTTGATGTAATAGCCAGTAAGAAGTAGTACAATTCAAGTTTTAGGTATCGATTATTGACTTTTTAGCAGGCTTTGGTGCCTTGGACATGAGCTAGGAAATTAAGATTCTGCATCAAAAGGAGGACTAGCAGCCGAGTTGCACGGGACAATGTGAAAAGTGTTCATATGTAGTAAAAACCTGAGAAATCCGTCCGTTTTCGTCATTTGTTATCGAATCGACTTAAAGCCAGATCGTCACATTGGCCGCTCTTCTCTCTGAAACGGTTGTACTTATCGTCTGCAAAGCTATGTCGTATGCTGCGGCAGGCGGAGACACTAAAAGCACCATGGTAGAACACTGATGAAGCTTCTAATTTGATGTAATAGCCAGTAAGAAGTAGTACACTTCAAGTTTTAGGTATCGATTATTGACTTTTTAGCTGGCTTTGGTGCCTTGGACATGAGCTAGGACCTTAAGATTCTGCATTAAAGGAGGACTAGCAGCCGAGTTGCACTGGAGAATGTGAAAAGTATTCATATGTAGTAAAAACCTGAGAAATCCGTCCGTTTTCGTCATTTGTTATCGAATCGCCTTAAAGCCAGATCGTCACTTGGCCGCTCTTCTCTCTGAAACGGTTGTACTTATCGTCTGCAAAGCTATGTCGCGTGCTGCGGTATGCAGAGACACTAAAAGCACCATAGTAGAACACAGATGAAGCTTCTATGATGATGTAATAGCCAGTAAGAAGTAGTACAATTCAAGTTTGAGGTATCGATTATTGACTTTTTAGCTGGCTTTCGTCCCTTGGACATGAGCTAGGACCTTAAGATTCTGCATTAAAGGAGGACTAGCAGCCGAGTTGCACGGGAGAATGTGAAAAGTATTCATATGCAGTAAAACCCTTAGAAATCCGTCCGTTTTCGTCATTTGTTATCGAATCGACTTAAAGCCAGATCGTCACATTGGCCGCTCTTCTCTCTGAAACGGTTGTACTTATCGTCTTCAAAGCTATGTCGCGTGCTGCGGTATGCGGAGACACTAAAAGCACCATAGTAGAACACAGATGAAGCTTCTAAGTTGATGTAATAGCCAGTAAGAAGTAGTACAATTCAAGTTTTAGGTATCGATTATTGATTTTTTAGGTGGCTTTGGTGCCTTGGACATGAGCTACGACCTTACGATTCTGCATCAAAAGGAGGACTAGCAGCCGAGTTGCACGGGACAATGTGAAAAGTGTTCATATGTAGTAAAAACCTGAGAAATCCGTCCGTTTTCGTCATTTGTTATCGAATCGACTTAAAGCCAGATCGTCACATTGGCCGCTCTTCTGTCTGAAACGGTTGTACTTATCGTCTGCAAAGCTATGTCGCGTGCTGCGGTATGCGGAGACACTAAAAGCACCATAGTAGAACACAGATGAAGCTTCTAAGTTGATGTGATAGCCAGTAAGAAGTAGTACAATTCAAGTTTTAGGTATCGATTATTGACTTTTTAGCTGGCTTTGGTGCCATGGACATGAGCTAGGACCTTAAGATTCTGCATGAAAGGAGGAGCAGCAGCCGCGTTGTACGGGAGAATGTGGAAAGTGTTCATATGTAGTAAAAACCTGAGAAATCCGTCCGTTTTCGTCATTTGTTATCGAATCGACTTAAAGCCAGATCGTCACATTGGCCCCTCTTTTCTCTGAAACGGTTGTACTTATCGTCTGCAAAGATATGTCGCGTGCTGCGGTGTGCGGAGACACTAAAAGCACCATGGTAGAACACAGATGAAGCTTCTAAGTTGATGTAATAGCCAGTAAGAAGTAGTAAATTCAAGTTTTAGGTATCGATTATTGACTTTATAGCTGGCTTTGGTGCCTTGGACATGAGCTAGGACCTTAAGATTCTGCATGAAAGGAGGACTAGCAGCCGCGTTGCACGGGAGAATGTGAAATGTGTTCATATGTAGTAGAAACCTGAGAAATCCGTTCGTTTTCGTCATTTGTTATCGAATCGACTTAAAGCCCGATCGTCACTTGGCCGCTCTTCTCTCTGAAACGGTAGTACTTATCGTCTGCAAAGCTATGTCGCGTGCTGCGGTATGCGGAGACAATAAAATCACCTTAGTAGAACACAGATGAAGCTTCTAAGTCGATGTAATAGCCAGTAAGAAGTACTACAATTCAAGTTTTAGGTATCGATTATTGACTTTTTAGCTGGCTTTGGTGCCTTGGACATGAGCTAGGACCTTAAGATTCTGCATGAAAGGAGGACTAGCATCCGAGTTGCACGGGAGAATGTGAAAAGTGTTCATATGTAGTAAAAACCTGAGAAATCCGTCCGTTTTCGTCATTTGTTATCGAATCGACGTAAAGCCAGATCGACACATTGGCCGCTCTTCTCTCTGAAACGGTTGTACTTATCGTCTGCAAAGCTATGTCGTATGCTGCGGTAGGCGGAGACACTAAAACCACCACAGTAAAACACAGATGAAGCTTCTAATTTGATGTAATAGCCAGTAAGAAGTAGTACAATTCAAGTTTTAGGTATTGATTATTGACTTTTTAGCTGGCTTTGATGCCTTGGACATGAGCTAGGACCTTAAGAATCTGCATGAAAGGAGGATTAGCAGCCGAGTTGCACGGGAGAATGTGAAAAGTGTTCATATGTAGTAAAAACCTGAGAAATCCGTCCGTTTTCGTCATTTGTTATCGAATCGACTTAAAGCCAGATCGTCACATTGGCCGCTCTTCTCTCTGAAACGGTTGTACTTATCGTCTTCAAAGCTATGTCGCGTGCTGCGGTATGCGGAGACACTAAAAGCACCATAGTAGAACACAGATGAAGCTTCTAAGTTGATGTAATAGCCAGTAAGAAGTAGTACAATTCAAGTTTTAGGTATCGATTATTGATTTTTTAGCTAGCTTTGGTGCCTTGGACATGAGCTAGGAAATTAAGATTCTGCATCAAAAGGAGGACTAGCAGCCGAGTTGCACGGGACAATGTGAAAAGTGTTCATATGTAGTAAAAACCTGAGAAATCCGTCCGTTTTCGTCATTTGTTATCGAATCGACTTAAAGCCAGATCGTCACATTGGCCGCTCTTCTCTCTGAAACGGTTGTACTTATCGTCTGCAAAGCTATGTCGTATGCTGCGGTAGGCGGAGACACTAAAACCACCACAATTGAACACAGATGAAGCTTCTAATTTGATGTAATAGCCAGTAAGAAGTAGTACACTTCAAGTTTTAGGTATCGATTATTGACTTTTTAGCTGGCTTTGGTGCCTTGGACATGAGCTAGGACCTTAAGATTCTGCATTAAAGGAGGACTAGCAGCCGAGTTGCACGGGAGAATGTGAAAAGTATTCATATGTAGTAAAAACCTGAGAAATCCGTCTGTTTCGTCATTTGTTATCGAATCGACTTAAAGCCAGATCGTTACATTGGCCGCTCTTCTCTCTGAAACGGTTGTACTTATCGTCTTCAAAGCTATGTCGCGTGCTGCGGTATGCGGAGACACTAAAAGCACCATAGTAGAACACAGATGAAGCTTCTAAGTTGATGTAATAGCCAGTAAGAAGTAGTACAATTCAAGTTTTAGGTGTCGATTATTGATTTTTTAGCTGGCTGTGGTGCCTTGGACATGAGCTACGACCTTAAGATTCTGCATCAAAAGGAGGACTAGCAGCCGAGTTGCACGGGACAATGTGAAAAGTGTTCATATGTAGTTAAAACCTGAGAAATCCGTCCGTTTTCGTCATTTGTTATAGAATCGACTTAAAGCCAGATCGTCACATTGGCCGCTCTTCTGTCTGAAACGGTTGTACTTATCGTCTGCAAAGCTATGTCGCGTGCTGCGGTATGCGGAGATACTAAAAGCACCATAGTAGAACACAGATGAAGCTTCTAAGTTGATGTGATAGCCAGTAAGAAGTAGTACAATTCAAGTTTTAGGTATCGATTATTGACTTTTTAGCTGGCTTTGGTGCCTTGGACATGAGCTAGGACCTTAAGATTCTGCATGAAAGGAGGACTAGCAGCCTCGTTGTACGGGAGAATGTGAAAAGTGTTCATATGTAGTAAAAACCTGAGAAATCCGTCCGTTTTCGTCATTTGTTATCGAATCGACTTAAAGCCAGATCGTCACATTGGCCGCTCTTCTCTCTGAATCGGTTGTACTTATCGTCTGGAAAGCTTTTTCGCGTGCTGCGGTATGCGGAGACACTAAAAGCACCATAGTAGAACACAGATGAAGCTTCTAAGATGATGTAATAGCCAGTAAGAAGCAGTACAATTCAAGTTTTAGGTATCGATTATTGACTTTTTAGCTGGCTATGGTGCCTTGGACATGAGCTAGGACCTTAAGATTCTGCATGAAAGGAGGACTAGTAGCCGAGTTGCACGGGAGAATGTGAAAAGTGTTCATATGTAGTAAAAACCTGAGAAATCCGTCCGTTTTCGTCATTTGTTATCGAATCGACCTACAGCCAGATCGTCACATTGGCCCCTCTTTTCTCTGAAACGGTTGTTCTTATCGTCTGCAAAGCTATGTCGCGTGCTGCGGTGTGCGGAGACACTAAAAGCACCATGGTAGAACACTGATGAAGCTTCTAAGTTGATGTAATAGCCAGTAAGAAGTAGTACAATTCAAGTTTTAGGTATCGATTATTGACTTTTTAGCTGGCTTTGGTGCCATGGACATGAGCTAGGACCTTAAGATTCTGCATGAAAGGAGGAGTAGCAGCCGCGTTGTACGGGACAATGTGAAAAGTGTTCATATGTAGTAAAAACCTGAGAAATCCGTCAGTTTTCGTCATTTGTTATCGAATCGACTTAAAGCCAGATCGTCACATTGGCCCCTCTTTTCTCTGAAACGGTTGTACTTATCGTATGCAAAGCTATGTCGCGTGCTGCGGTGTGCGGAGACACTAAAAGCACCATGGTAGAACACAGATGAAGCTTCTAAGTTGATGTAATAGCCAGTAAGAAGTAGTAAATTCAAGTTTTAGGTATCGATTATTGACTTTTTAGCTGGCTTTGGTGCCTTGGACATGAGCTAGGACCTTAAGATTCTGCATGAAAGGAGGACTAGCAGCCGCGTTGCACGGGAGAATGTGAAATGTGTTCATATGTAGTAGAAACCTGAGAAATCCGTTCGTTTTCGTCATTTGTTATCGAATCGACTTAAAGCCCGATCGTCACTTGGCCGCTCTTCTCTCTGAAACGGTAGTACTTATCGTCTGCAAAGCTATGTCGCGTGCTGCGGTATGCGGAGACAATAAAATCACCATAGTAGAACACAGATGAAGCTTCTAAGTCGATGTAATAGCCAGTAAGAAGTAGTACAATTCAAGTTTTAGGTATCGATTATTGACTTTTTTGCTGGCTTTGGTGCCTTGGACATGAGCTAGGACCTTAAGATTCTGCATGAAAGGAGGACTAGCATCCGAGTTGCACGGGAGAATGTGAAAAGTGTTCATATGTAGTAAAAACCTGAGAAATCCGTCCGTTTTCGTCATTTGTTATCGAATCGACGTAAAGCCAGATCGACACATTGGCCGCTCTTCTCTCTGAAACGGTTGTACTTATCGTCTGCAAAGCTATGTCGTATGCTGCGGTAGGCGGAGACACTAAAACCACCACAGTAGAACACAGATGAAGCTTCTAATTTGATGTAATAGCCAGTAAGAAGTAGTACAATTCAAGTTTTAGGTATTGATTATTGACTTTTTAGCTTGCTTTGATGCCTTGGACATGAGCTAGGACCTTAAGAATCTGCATGAAAGGAGGATTAGCAGCCGCGTTGCACGGGAGAATGTGAAAAGTGTTCATATGTAGTAAAAACCTGAGAAATCCGTCCGTTTTCGTCATTTGTTATCGAATCGACTTAAAGCCAGATCGGCACATTGGCCGCTCTTCTCTCTGAAACGGTTGTACTTATCGTCTTCAAAGCTATGTCGCGTGCTGCGGTATGCGGAGACACTAAAAGCACCATAGTAGAACACAGATGAAGCTTCTAAGTTGATGTAATAGCCAGTAAGAAGTAGTACAATTCAAGTTTTAGGTATCGATTATTGATTTTTTAGCTAGCTTTGGTGCCTTGGACATGAGCTAGGAAATTAAGATTCTGCATCAAAAGGAGGACTAGCAGCCGAGTTGCACGGGACAATGTGAAAAGTGTTCATATGTAGTAAAAACCTGAGATATCCGTCCGTTTTCGTCATTTGTTATCGAATCGACTTAAAGCCAGATCGTCACACTGGCCGCTCTTCTCTCTGAAACGGTTGTACTTATCGTCTGCAAACCTATGTCGTATGCTGCGGTAGGCGGAGACACTAAAACCACCACAATTGAACACAGATGAAGCTTCTAATTTGATGTAATAGCCAGTAAGAAGTAGTACACTTCAAGTTTTAGGTATCGATTATTGACTTTTTAGCTGGCTTTGGTGCCTTGGACATGAGCTAGGACCTTAAGATTCTGCATTAAAGGAGGACTAGCAGCCGAGTTGCACGGGAGAATGTGAAAAGTATTCATATGTAGTAAAAACCTGAGAAATCCGTCCGTTTTCGTCATTTGTTATCGAATCGACTTAAAGCCAGATCGTTACATTGGCCGCTCTTCTCTCTGAAACGGTTGTACTTATCGTCTTTAAAGCTATGTCGCGAGCTGCGGTATGCGGAGACACTAAAAGCACCATAGTAGAATACAGATGATGCTTCTAAGTTGATGTAATAGCCAGTAAGAAGTAGTACAATTCAAGTTTTAGGTATCGATTATTGATTTTTTAGCTGGCTGTGGTGCCTTGGACATGAGCTACGACCTTAAGATTCTGCATCAAAAGGAGGACTAGCAGCCGAGTTGCACGGGAGAATGTGAAAAGTGTTCATATGTAGTAAAAACCTGAGAAATCCGTCCGTTTTCGTCATTTGTTATCGAATCGACTTAAAGCCAGATCGTCACATTGGCCGCTCTTCTGTCTGAAACGGTTGTACTTATCGTCTGCAAAGCTATGTCGCGTGCTGCGGTATGCGGAGACACTAAAAGCACCATAGTAGAACACAGATGAAGCTTCTAAGTTGATGTGATAGCCAGTAAGAAGTAGTACAATTCAAGTTTTAGGTATCGATTATTGACTTTTTAGCTGGCTTTGGTGCCTTGGACATGAGCTAGGACCTTAAGATTCTGCATGAAAGGAGGACTAGCAGCCTCGTTGTACGGGAGAATGTGAAAAGTGTTCATATGTAGTAAAAACCTGAGAAATCCGTCCGTTTTCGTCATTTGTTATCGAATCGACTTAAAGCCAGATCGTCACATTGGCCGCTCTTCTCTCTGAAACGGTTGTTCTTATCGTCTGCAAAGCTATGTCGCGTGCTGCGGTGTGCGGAGACACTAAAAGCACCATGGTAGAACACAGATGAAGCTTCTAAGTTGATGTAATAGCCAGTAAGAAGTTGTACAATTCAAGTTTTAGGTATCGATTATTGACTTTTTATCTGGCTTTGGTGCTTTGGACATGAGCTAGGACCTTAAGATTCTGCATGAAAGGAGGACTAGCAGCCGCGTTGCACGGGAGAATGTGAAATGTGTTCATATGTATTAGAAACCTGAGAAATCCGTCCGTTTTCGTCATTTGTTATCGAATCGACTTAAAGCCCGATCGTCACATTGGCCGCTCTTCTGTCTGAAACGGTTGTACTTATCGTCTGCAAAGCTATGTCGCGTGCTGCGGTATGCGGAGACAATAAAATCACCATAGTAGAACACAGATGAAGCTTCTAAGTCGATGTAATAGCCAGTAAGAAGTAGTACAATTAAAGTTTTAGGTACTAATTATTGACTTTTTAGCAGGCTTTAGTGCCTTGGACATGAGCTAGGACCTTAAGATTCTGCATGAAAGGAGGACTAGCTGCCGAGTTGCACGGGAGAATGTGAAAAGTGTTCATATGTAGTAAAAACCTGAGAAATCAGTCCGTTTTCGTCATTTGTTATCGAATCGACTTAAAGCCAGATCGTCACATTGGCCGCTCTTCTCTCTGAAACGGTTGTACTTATCGTCTGCAAAGCTATGTCGCGTGCTGCGGTATGCGGAGACACTAAAAGCACCATAGTAGAACACAGATGAAGCTTCTATGATGATGTAATAGCCAGTAAGAAGTAGTACAATTCAAGTTTTAGGTATCGATTATTGACTTTTTAGCTGGCTTTGGTGCCTTGGACATGAGCTAGGACCTTAAGATTCTGCATGAAAGGAGGACTAGCAGCCACGTTGGATAGGAGAATGTGAAAAGTGTTCAAATGTAGTAAAAACCTGAGAAATCCGTCCGTTTTCGTCATTTGTTATCGAATCGACTTAAAGCCAGATCGTCACATTGGCCGCTCTTCTCTCAGAAACGGTTGTACTTATCGTCTGCAAAGCTATGTCGCGTGCTGCGGTATGCGTAGACTCTAAAAGCACCATAGTAGAACACAGATGAAGCTTCTAAGTTGATGTAATACCCAGTAAGAAGTAGTACAATTCAAGTATTAGGTATCGATTATTGACTTTTTAGCTGGCATTGGTGCCTTGTACATGAGCTAGGACCTTAAGATTCTGCATGAATGGAGGACTAGCAGCCGAGTTGCAAGGGAGAATGTGAAAAGTATTCATATGTAGTAAAAACCTGAGAAATACGTCCGTTTTCGTCATTTGTTATCGAATCGACTTAAAGCCAGATCGTCACATTGGCCGCTCTTCTCTCTGAAACGGTTGTACTTATCGTCTTCAAAGCTATGTCGCGTGCTGCGGTATGCGGAGACACTAAAAGCACCATAGTAGAACACAGATGAAGCTTCTAAGTTGATGTAATAGCCAGTAAGAAGTAGTACAATTCAAGTTTTAGGTATCGATTATTGATTTTTTAGCTGGCTTTGGTGCCTTGGACATGAGCTAGGACCTTAACATTCTGCATCAAAATGAGGACTAGCAGCCGAGTTGAACGGGACAATGTGAAAAGTGTTCATATGTAGTAAAAACCTGAGAAATCCGTCCGTTTTCGTCATTTGTTATGGAATCGACTTAAAGCCAGATCGTCACATTGGCCGCTCTTCTCTCTGAAACGATTGTACTTATCGTCTGCAAAGCTATGTCGCGTGCTGCGGTATGCGGAGACACTAAAAGCACCATAGTAGAACACAGATGAAGCTTCTATGATGATGTAATAGCCAGTGAGAAGTAGTACAATTCAAGTTTTAGGTATCGATTATTGACTTTTTAGCTGGCTTTGGTGCCTTGGACATGACCTAGGACCTTAAGATTCTGCATGAAAGGAGGACTAGCAGCCGCGTTGGATGGGAGATTGTGAAAAGTGTTCATATGTAGTAAAAACCTGAGAAATCCGTCCGTTTTCGTCACTTGTTATCGAATCGACTTAAAGCCAGATCGTCACATTGGCCGCTCTTCTCTCTGAAACGGTTGTACTTATCGTCTGCAAAGCTATGTCGCGTGATGCGGTATGCGGAGACTCTAAAAGCACCATAGTAGAACACAGATGAAGCTTCTAAGTTGATGTAATAGCCAGTAAGAAGTAGTACAATTCAAGTATTAGGTATCGATTATTGACTTTTTAGCTGGCTTTGGTGCCTTGGACATGAGCTAGGACCTTAAGATTCTGCATGAATGGAGGACTAGCAGCCGAGTTGCAAGGGAGAATGTGAAAAGTATTCATATGTAGTAAAAACCTGAGAAATACGTCCGTTTTCGTCATTTGTTATCGAATCGACTTAAAGCCAGATCGTCACATTGGCCGCTCTTCTCTCTGAAACGATTGTACTTATCGTCTTCAAAGCTATGTCGCGTGCTGCGGTATGCGGAGACACTAAAAGCACCATAGTAGAACACAGATGAAGCTTCTAAGTTGATGTAATAGCCAGTAAGAAGTAGTACAATTCAAGTTTTAGGTATCGATTATTGATTTTTTAGCTGGCTTTGGTGCCTTGGACATGAGCTACGACCTTAAGATTCTGCATCAAAATAAGGACTAGCAGCCGAGTTGCACGGGACAATGTGAAAAGTGTTCATATGTAGTAAAAACCTTAGAAATCCGTCCGTTTTCGTCATTTGTTATCGAATCGACTTAAAGCCAGATCGTCACATTGGCCGCTCTTCTCTCTGAAACGATTGTACTTATCGTCTGCAAAGCTATGTCGCGTGCTGCGGTATGCGGAGACACTAAAAGCACCATGGTAGAACACAGATGAAGCTTCTATGATGATGTAATAGCCAGTGAGAAGTAGTACAATTCAAGTTTTAGGTATCGATTATTGACTTTTTAGCTGGCTTTGGTGCCTTGGACATGTGCTAGGACCTTAAGATTCTGCATGAAAGGAGGACTAGCAGCCGCGTTGGATGGGAGAATGTGAAAAGTGTTCATATGTAGTAAAAACCTGAGAAATCCGTCCGTTTTCGTCATTTGTTATCGAATCGACTTAAAGCCAGATCGTCACATTGGCCGCTCTTCTCTCTGAAACGGTTGTACTTATCGTCTGCAAAGCTATGTCGCGTGCTGCGGTATGCGGAGACTCTAAAAGCACCATAGTAGAACACAGATGAAGCTTCTAAATTGATGTAATAGCCAGTAAGAAGTAGTACAATTCAAGTTTTAGGTATCGATTATTGACTTTTTAGCTGGCTTTGGTGCCTTGGACATGAGCTAGGACCTTAAGATTCTGCATCAAAATGAGGACTAGCAGCCGAGTTGCACGGGACAATGTGAAAAGTGTTCATATGTAGTAAAAACCTTAGAAATCCGTCCGTTTTCGTCATTTGTTATCGAATCGACTTAAAGCCAGATCGTCACATTGGCCGCTCTTCTCTCTGAAACGATTGTACTTATCGTCTGCAAAGCTATGTCGCGTGCTGCGGTATGCGGAGACACTAAAAGCACCATAGTAGAACACAGATGAAGCTTCTATGATGATGTAATAGCCAGTGAGAAGTAGTACAATTCAAGTTTTAGGTATCGATTATTGACTTTTTAGCTGGCTTTGGTGCCTTGGACATGTGCTAGGACCTTAAGATTCTGCATGAAAGGAGGACTAGCAGCCGCGTTGGATGGGAGAATGTGGAAAGTGTTCATATGTAGTAAAAACCTGAGAAATCCGTCCGTTTTCGTCATTTGTTATCGAATCGACTTAAAGCCAGATCGTCACATTGGCCGCTCTTCTCTCTGAAACGGTTGTACTTATCGTCTGCAAAGCTATGTCGCGTGCTGCGGTATGCGGAGACACTAAAAGCACCATAGTAGAACACAGATGAAGCTTCTATGATGATGTAATAGCCAGTAAGAAGTAGTACAATTCAAGTTTTAGGTATCGATTATTGACTTTTTAGCTGGCTTTGGTGCCATGGACATGAGCTAGGACCTTAAGATTCTGCATGAAAGGAGGACTAGCAGCCGCGTTGGATAGGAGAATGTGAAAAGTGTTCAAATGTAGTAAAAACCTGAGAAATCCGTCCGTTTTCGTCATTTGTTATCGAATCGACTTAAAGCCAGATCGTCACATTGGCCGCTCTTCTCTCTGAAACGGTTGTACTTATCGTCTGCAAAGCTATGTCGCGTGCTGCGGTATGCGGAGACTCTAAAAGCACCATAGTAGAACACAGATTAAGCTTCTAAGTTGATGTAATAGCCAGTAAGAAGTAGTACAAATCAAGTATTAGGTATCGATTATTGACTTTTTAGCTGGCTTTGGTGCCTTGGACATGAGCTAGGACCTTAAGATTCAGCATGAATGGAGGACTAGCAGCCGAGTTGCAAGGGAGAATGTGAAAAGTATTGATATGTAGTAAAAACCTGAGAAATACGTCCGTTTTCGTCATTTGTTATCGAATCGACTTAAAGCCAGGTCGTCACATTGGCCGCTCTTCTCTCTGAAACGGTTGTACTTATCGTCTTCAAAGCTATGTCGCGTGTTGCGGTATGCGGAGACACTAAAAGCACCATAGTAGAACACAGATGAAGCTTCTAAGTTGATGTAATAGCCAGTAAGAAGTAGTACAATTCAAGTTTTAGGTATCGATTATTGATTTTTTAGCTGGCTTTGGTGCCTTGGACATGAGCTAGGACCTTAAGATTCTGCATTAAAATGAGGACTAGCAGCCGAGTTGCACGGGACAATGTGAAAAGTGTTCATATGTAGTAAAAATCTGAGAAATCCGTCCGTTTTCGTCATTTGTTATCGAATCGACTTAAAGCCAGATCGTCACATTGGCCGCTCTTCTCTCTGAAACGATTGTACTTATCGTCTGCAAAGCTATGTCGCGTGCTGCGGTATGCGGAGACACTAAAAGCACCATAGTAGAACACAGATGAAGCTTCTAAGTTGATGTAATAGCCAGTAAGAAGTAGTACAATTCAAGTTTGAGGTATCGATTATTGATTTTTTAGCTGGCTTTGGTGCCTTGGACATGAGCTACGACCTTAAGATTATGCATCAAAAGGCGGACTAGCAGCCGAGTTGCACGGGACAATGTGAAAAGTGTTCATATGTAGTAAAAACCTGAGAAATCCGTCCGTTTTCGTCACTTGTTATCGAATCGACTTAAAGCCAGATCGTCCCATTGGCCGCTCTTCTCTCTGAAACGGTTGTACTTATCGTCTGCAAAGCTATGTCGCGTGATGCGGTATGCGGAGACACTAAAAGCACCATAGTAGAACACAGATGAAGCTTCTAAGTTGATGTAATAGCCAGTAAGAAGTAGTACAATTCAAGTTTTAGGTACTGATTATTGACTTTTTAGCTGGCTTTGGTGCCTTGGACATGAGCTAGGACCTTAAGATTCTGCATGAATGGAGGACTAGCAGCCGAGTTGCAAGGGAGAATGTGAAAAGTATTCATATGTAGTAAAAACCTGTGAAATCCGTCCGTTTTCGTCATTTGTTATCGAATCGACTTAAAGCCAGATCGTCACATTGGCCGCTCTTCTCTCTGAAACGGTTGTACTTATCGTCTTCAAAGCTATGTCGCGTGCTGCGGTATGCGGAGACACTAAAAGCACCATAGTAGAACACAGATGAAGCTTCTAAGTTGATGTAATAGCCAGTAAGAAGTAGTACAATTCAAGTTTTAGGTATCGATTATTGTTTTTTTAGCTGGCTTTGATGACTTGGACATGAGCTAGGACCTTAAGATACTGCATCAAAATGAGGACTAGCAGCCGAGTTGCACGGGACCATGTGAAAAGTGTTCATATGTAGTAAAAACCTGAGAAATCCGTCCGTTTTCGTCATTTGTTATCGAATCGACTTAAAGCCAGATCGTCACATTGGCCGCTCTTCTCTCTGAAACGATTGTACTTATCGTCTGCAAAGTTATGTCGCGTGCTGCGGTATGCGGAGACACTAAAAGCACCATAGTAGAACACAGATGAAGCTTCAATGATGATGTAATAGCCAGTGAGAAGTAGTACAATTCAAGTTTTAGGTATCGATTATTGATTTTTTAGCTGGCTTTGGTGGCTTGGACATGAGCTAGGACCTTAAGATTCTGCATTAAAATGAGGACTAGCAGCCGAGTTGCACGGGACAATGTGAAAAGTGTTCATATGTAGTAAAAACCTGAGGAATCCGTCTGTTTTCGTCATTTGTTATAGAATCGACTTAAAGCCAGTTCGTCACATTGGCCGCTCTTCTCTCTGAAACGGTTGTACTTATCGCCTGCAAAGCTATGTCGCGTGATGCGGTATGCGTAGACACTAAAAGCACCATAGTAGAACACAGATGAAGCTTCTAAGTTGATGTAATAGCCAGTAAGAAGTAGTACAATTCAAGTTTTAGGTATCGATTATTGATTTTTTAGCTGGCTTTGGTGCCTTGTACATGAGCTAGGACCTTAAGATTCTGCATTAAAATGAGGACTAGCAGCCGAGTTGCACGGGACAATGTGAAAAGTGTTCATATGTAGTAAAAACCTGAGAAATCCGTCCGTTTTCGTCATTTGTTATCGAATCGACTTAAAGCCAGATCGTCACATTGGCCGCTCTTCTCTCTGAAACGGTTGTACTTATCGTCTTCAAAGCTATGTCGCTTGCTGCGGTATGCGGAGACACTAAAAGCACCATAGTAGAACACAGATGAAGCTTCTAAGTTGATGTAATAGCCAGTAAGAAGTAGTACAATTCAAGTTTTAGGTATCGATTATTGATATTTTAGCTGGCTTTGGTGCCTTCGACATGAGCTAGGACCTTAAGATTCTGCATCAAAATGAGGACTAGCAGCCGAGTTGCACGGGACAATGTGAAAAGTGTTCATATGTAGTAAAAACCTGAGAAATCCGTCCGTTTTCGTCATTTGTTATCGAATCGACTTAAAGCCAGATCGTCACACTGGCCGCTCTTCTCTCTGAAACGATTGTACTTATCGTCTGCAAAGCTATGTCGCGTGCTGCGGTATGCGGAGACACTAAAAGCACCATAGTAGAACACAGATGAAGCTTCTATGATGATGTAATAGCCAGTAAGAAGTAGTACAATTCAAGTTTTAGGTATCGATTATTGACTTTTTAGCTGGCTTTGGTCCCTTGGACATGAGCTAGGACCTTAAGATTCTGCATGAAAGGAGGACTAGCAGCCGCGTTGGATAGGAGAATGTGAAAAGTGTTCAAATGTAGTAAAAACCTGAGAAATCCGTCCGTTTTCGTCATTTGTTATCGAATCGACTTAAAGCCAGATCGTCACATTGGCCGCTCTTCTCTCTGAAACGGTTGTACTTATCGTCTGCAAAGCTATGTCGCGTGCTGCGGTATGCGGAAACTCTAAAAGCACCATAGTAGAACACAGATGAAGCTTCTAAGTTGATGTAATAGCCAGTAAGAAGTAGTACAATTCAAGTATTAGGTATCGATTATTGACTTTTTAGCTGGCTTTGGTGCCTTGGACATGAGCTAGGACCTTAAGATTCTGCATGAATGGAGGACTAGCAGCCGAGTTGCAAGGGAGAATGTGAAAAGTATTGATATGTAGTAAAAACCTGAGAAATACGTCCGTTTTCGTCATTTGTTATCGAATGGACTTAAAGCCAGATCGTCACATTGGCCGCTCTTCTCTCTGAAACGGTTGTACTTATCGTCTTCAAAGCTATGTCGCGTGTTGCGGTATGCGGAGACACTAAAAGCACCATAGTAGAACACAGATGAAGCTTCTAAGTTGATGTAATAGCCAGTATGAAGTAGTACAATTCAAGTTTTAGGTATCGATTATTGATTTTTTAGCTCGCTTTGGTGCCTTGGACATGAGCTAGGACCTTAAGATTCTGCATTAAAATGAGGACTACCAGCCGAGTTGCACGGGACAATGTGAAAAGTGTTCATATGTAGTAAAAACCTGAGAAATCCGTCCGTTTTCGTCATTTGTTATCGAATCGACTTAAAGCCAGATCGTCACATTGGCCGCTCTTCTCTCTGAAACGATTGTACTTATCGTCTGCAAAGCTATGTCGCGTACTGCGGTATGCGGAGACACTAAAAGCACCATAGTAGAACACAGATGAAGCTTCTAAGTTGATGTAATAGCCAGTAAGAAGTAGTACAATTCAAGTTTTAGGTATCGATTATTGATTTTTTAGCTGGCTTTGGTGCCTTGGACATGAGCTACGACCTTAAGATTCTGCATCAAAAGGCGGACTAGCAGCCGAGTTGCACGGGACAATGTGAAAAGTGTTCATATGTAGTAAAAACCTGAGAAATCCGTCCGTTTTCGTCACTTGTTATCGAATCGACTTAAAGCCAGATCGTCACATTGGCCGCTCTTCTCTCTGAAACGGTTGTACTTATCGTCTGCAAAGCTATGTCGCGTGCTGCGGTATGCGGAGACTCTAAAAGCACCATAGTAGAACACAGATGAAGCTTCTAAGTTGATGTAATAGCCAGTAAGAAGTAGTACAATTCAAGTATTAGGTATCGATTATTGACTTTTTAGCTGGCTTTGGTGCCTTGGACAGGAGCTAGGACCTTAAGATTCTGCATGAATGGAGGACTAGCAGCCGAGTTGCAAGGGAGAATGTGAAAAGTATTCATATGTAGTAAAAACCTGTGAAATCCGTCCGTTTTCGTCATTTGTTATCGAATCGACTTAAAGCCAGATCGTCACATTGGCCGCTCTTCTCTCTGAAACGGTTGTACTTATCGTCTTCAAAGCTATGTCGCGTGCTGCGGTATGCGGAGACACTAAAAGCACCATAGTAGAACACAGATGAAGCTTCTAAGTTGATGTAATAGCCAGTAAGAAGTAGTACAATTCAAGTTCTAGGTATTGATTATTGACTTTTTAGCTGGCTTTGGTGCCTTGGACATGAGCTAGGACCTTAAGATTCTGCATCAAAATGAGGACTAGCAGCCGAGTTGCAAGGGACCATGTGAAAAGTGTTCATATGTAGTAAAAACCTGAGAAATCCGTCCGTTTTCGTCATTTGTTATCGAATCGACTTAAAGCCAGATCGTCACATTGGCCGCTCTTCTCTCTGAAACGATTGTACTTATCGTCTGCAAAGTTATGTCGCGTGCTGCGGTATGCGGAGACACTAAAAGCACCATAGTAGAACACAGATGATGCTTCAATGATGATGTAATAGACAGTGAGAAGTAGTACAATTCAAGTTTTAGGTATCGATTATTGACTTTATAGCTGTCTTTGGTGCCTTGGACATGAGCTAGGACCTTAAGATTCTGCATGAAAGGAGGACTAGCAGCCGCGTTGGATGGGAGAATGTGAAAAGTGTTCATATGTAGTAAAAACCTGAGGAATCCGTCCGTTTTCGTCATTTGTTATCGAATCGACTTAAAGCCAGTTCGTCACATTGGCCGCTCTTCTCTCTGAAACGGTTGTACTTATCGCCTGCAAAGCTATGTCGCGTGATGCGGTATGCGGAGACACTAAAAGCACCATAGTAGAACACAGATGAAGCTTCTAAGTTGATGTAATAGCCAGTAAGAAGTAGTACAATTCAAGTTTTAGGTATCGATTATTGACTTTTTAGCTGGCTTTGGTGCCTTGGACATGAGCTAGGACCTTAAGATTCTGCATGAAAGGAGGACTAGCAGCCGAGTTGCACGGGAGAATGTGAAAAGTATTCATATGTAGTAAAAACCTGAGAAATCCGTCCGTTTTCGTCATTTGTTATCGAATCGACTTAAAGCCAGATCGTCACATTGGCCGCTCTTCTCTCTGAAACGATTGTACTTATCGTCTGCAAAGCTATGTCGCGTGCTGCGGTATGCGGAGACACTAAAAGCACCATAGTAGAACACAGATGAAGCTTCTATGATGATGTAATAGCCAGTGAGAAGTAGTACAATTCAAGTTTTAGGTATCGATTATTGACTTTATAGCTGGCTTTGGTGCCTTGGACATGAGCTAGGACCTTAAGATTCTGCATGAAAGGAGGACTAGCAGCCGCGTTGCATGGGAGAATGTGAAAAGTGTTCATATGTAGTAAAAATCCTGAGAAATCCGTCCGTTTTCGTCATTTGTTATCGAATCGACTTAAAGCCAGTTCGTCACATTGGCCGCTCTTCTCTCTGAAACGGTTGTACTTATCGTCTGCAAAGCTATGTCGCGTGCTGCGGTATGCGGAGACTCTAAAAGCACCATAGTAGAACACAGATGAAGCTTCTAAGTTGATGTAATAGCCAGTAAGAAGTAGTACAATTCAAGTATTAGGTATCGATTATTGACTTTTTAGTTGGCTTTGGTGCCTTGGACATGAGCTAGGACCTTAAGATTCTGCATGAATGGAGGACTAGCAGCCGAGTTGCAAGGGAGAATGTGAAAAGTATTCATATGTAGTAAAAACCTGTGAAATCCGTCCGTTTTCGTCATTTGTTATCGAATCGACTTAAAGCCAGATCGTCACATTGGCCGCTCTTCTGTCTGAAACGGTTGTACTTATCGTCTGCAAAGCTATGTCGCGTGCTGCGGTATGCGGAGACACTAAAAGCACCATAGTAGAACACAGATGAAGCTTCTAAGTTGATGTGATAGCCAGTAAGAAGTAGTACAATTCATGTTTTAGGTATCGATTATTGACTTTTTAGCTGGCTTTGGTGCCTTGGAGATGAGCTAGGACCTTAAGATTCTGCATGAAAGGAGGACTAGCAGCCTCGTTGTACGGGAGAATGTGAAAAGTGTTCATATGTAGTAAAAACCTGAGAAATCCGTCCGTTTTCGTCATTTGTTATCGAATCGACTTAAAGCCAGATCGTCACATTGGCCGCTCTTCTCTCTGAATCGGTTGTACTTATCGTCTGGAAAGCTTTTTCGCGTGCTGCGGTATGCGGAGACACTAAAAGCACCATAGTAGAACACAGATGAAGCTTCTAAGATGATGTAATAGCCAGTAAGAAGCAGTACAATTCAAGTTTTAGGTATCGATTATTGACTTTTTAGCTGGCTTTGGTGCCTTGGACATGAGCTAGGACCTTAAGATTTTGCATGAAAGGAGGACTAGTAGCCGAGTTGCACGGGAGAATGTGAAAAGTGTTCATATGTAGTAAAAACCTGAGAAATCCGTCCGTTTTCGTCATTTGTTATCGAATCGACCTACAGCCAGATCGTCACATTGGCCCCTCTTTTCTCTGAAACGGTTGTTCTTATCGTCTGCAAAGCTATGTCGCGTGCTGCGGTGTGCGGAGACACTAAAAGCACCATGGTAGAACACAGATGAAGCTTCTAAGTTGATGTAATAGCCAGTAAGAAGTAGTACAATTCAAGTTTTAGGTATCGATTATTGACTTTTTATCTGGCTTTGGTGCCTTGGACATGAGCTAGGACCTTAAGATTCTGCATGAAAGGAGGACTAGCAGCCGCGTTGCACGGGAGAATGTGAAATGTGTTCATATGTAGTAGAAACCTGAGAAATCCGTCCGTTTTCGTCATTTGTTATCGAATCGACTTAAAGCCCGATCGTCACATTGGCCGCTCTTCTCTCTGAAACGGTTGTACTTATCGTCTGCAAAGCTATGTCGCGTGCTGCGGTATGCGGAGACAATAAAATCACCATAGTAGAACACAGATGAAGCTTCTAAGTCGATGTAATAGCCAGTAAGAAGTAGTACAATTAAAGTTTTAGGTACTGATTATTGACTTTTTAGCAGGCTTTGGTGCCATGGACATGAGCTAGGACCTTAAGATTCTGCATGAAAGGAGGACTAGCAGCCGAGTTGCACGGGAGAATGTGAAAAGTGTTCATATGTAGTAAAAACCTGAGAAATCAGTCCGTTTTCGTCATTTGTTATCGAATCGACTTAAAGCCAGATCGGCACATTGGCCGCTCTTCTCTCTGAAACGGTAGTACTTATCGTCTGCAAAGCTATGTCGCGTGCTGCGGTATGCGGAGACACTAAAAGCACCATAGTAGAACACAGATGAAGCTTCTATGATGATGTAATAGCCAGTAAGAAGTAGTAAAATTCAAGTTTTAGGTATCGATTATTGACTTTTTAGCTGGCTTTGGTGCCTTGGACATGAGCTAGGACCTTAAGATTCTGCATGAATGGAGGACTAGCAGCCGAGTTGCAAGGGAGAATGTGAAAAGTATTCATATGTAGTAAAAACCTGAGAAATACGTCCGTTTTCGTCATTTGTTATCGAATCGACTTAAAGCCAGATCGTCACATTGGCCGCTCTTCTCTCTGAAACGGTTGTACTTATCGTCTTCAAAGCTATGTCGCGTGCTGCGGTATGCGGAGACACTAAAAGCACCATAGTAGAACACAGATGAAGCTTCTAAGTTGATGTAATAGCCAGTAAGAAGTAGTACAATTCAAGTTTTAGGTATCGATTATTGATTTTTTAGCTGGCTTTGGTGCCTTGGACATGAGCTACGACCTTAAGATTCTGCATCAAAACGAGGACTAGCAGCCGAGTTGCACGGGACAATGTGAAAAGTGTTCATATGTAGTAAAAACCTGAGAAATCCGTCCGTTTTCGTCACTTGTTATCGAATCGACTTAAAGCCAGATCGTCACATTGGCCGCTCTTCTCTCTGAAACGGTTGTACTTATCGTCTGCAAAGCTATGTCGCGTGCTGCGGTATGCGGAGACTCTAAAAGCACCATAGTAGAACACAGATGAAGCTTCTAAGTTGATGTAATAGCCAGTAAGAAGTAGTACAATTCAAGTATTAGGTATCGATTATTGACTTTTTAGCTGGCTTTGGTGCCTTGGACATGAGCTAGGACCTTAAGATTCTGCATGAATGGAGGACTAGCAGCCGAGTTGCAAGGGAGAATGTGAAAAGTATTCATATGTAGTAAAAACCTGAGAAATACGTCCGTTTTCGTCATTTGTTATCGAATCGACTTAAAGCCAGATCGTCACATTGGCCGCTCTTCTCTCTGAAACGATTGTACTTATCGTCTTCAAAGCTATGTCGCGTGCTGCGGTATGCGGAGACACTAAAAGCACCATAGTAGAACACAGATGAAGCTTCTAAGTTGATGTAATAGCCAGTAAGAAGTAGTACAATTCAAGTTTTAGGTATCGATTATTGATTTTTTAGCTGGCTTTGGTGCCTTGGACATGAGCTAGGACCTTAAGATTCTGCATCAAAATGAGGACTAGCAGCCGAGTTGCACGGGACAATGTGAAAAGTGTTCATATGTAGTAAAAACCTGAGAAATCCGTCCGTTTTCGTCATTTGTTATCGAATCGACTTAAAGCCAGATCGTCACATTGGCCGCTCTTCTCTCTGAAACGATTGTACTTATCGTCTGCAAAGCTATGTCGCGTGCTGCGGTATGCGGAGACACTAAAAGCACCATAGTAGAACACAGATGAAGCTTCTATGATGATGTAATAGCCAGTGAGAAGTAGTACAATTCAAGTTTTAGGTATCGATTATTGACTTTTTAGCTGGCTTTGGTGCCTTGGACATGTGCTAGGACCTTAAGATTCTGCATGAAAGGAGGACTAGCAGCCGCGTTGGATGGGAGAATGTGAAAAGTGTTCATATGTAGTAAAAACCTGAGAAATCCGTCCGTTTTCGTCATTTGTTATCGAATCGACTTAAAGCCAGATCGTCACATTGGCCGCTCTTCTCTCTGAAACGGTTGTACTTATCGTCTGCAAAGCTATGTCGCGTGCTGCGGTATGCGGAGACACTAAAAGCACCATAGTAGAACACAGATGAAGCTTCTATGATGATGTAATAGCCAGTAAGAAGTAGTACAATTCAAGTTTTAGGTATCGATTATTGACTTTTTAGCTGGCTTTGGTGCCTTGGACATGAGCTAGGACCTTAAGATTCTGCATGAAAGGAGGACTAGCAGCCGCGTTGGATAGGAGAATGTGAAAAGTGTTCAAATGTAGTAAAAACCCGAGAAATCCGTCCGTTTTCGTCATTTGTTATCGAATCGACTTAAAGCCAGATCGTCACATTGGCCGCTCTTCTCTCTGAAACGGTTGTACTTATCTTCTGCAAAGCTATGTCGCGTGCTGCGGTATGCGGAGACTCTAAAAGCACCATAGTAGAACACAGATGAAGCTTCTAAGTTGATGTAATAGCCAGTAAGAAGTAGTACAATTCAAGTATTAGGTATCGATTATTGACTTTTTAGCTGGCTTTGGTGCCTTGGACATGAGCTAGGACCTTAAGATTCTGCATGAATGGAGGACTAGCAGCCGAGTTGCAAGGGAGAATGTGAAAAGTATTGATATGTAGTAAAAACCTGAGAAATACGTCCGTTTTCGTCATTTGTTATCGAATCGACTTAAAGCCAGATCGTCACATTGGCCGCTCTTCTCTCTGAAACGGTTGTACTTATCGTCTTCAAAGCTATGTCGCGTGTTGCGGTATGCGGAGACACTAAAAGCACCATAGTAGAACACAGATGAAGCTTCTAAGTTGATGTAATAGCCAGTAAGAAGTTGTACAATTCAAGTTTTAGGTATCGATTATTGATTTTTTAGCTGGCTTTGGTGCCTTGGACATGAGCTAGGACCTTAAGATTCTGCATCAAAATGAGGACTAGCAGCCGAGTTGCACGGGACAATGTGAAAAGTGTTCATATGTAGTAAAAACCTGAGAAATCCGTCCGTTTTCGTCATTTGTTATCGAATCGACTTAAAGCCAGATCGTCACATTGGCCGCTCTTCTCTCTGAAACGATTGTACTTATCGTCTGCAAAGCAATGTCGCGTGCTGCGGTATGCGGAGACACTAAAAGCACCATAGTAGAACACAGATGAAGCTTCTAAGTTGATGTAATAGCCAGTAAAAAGTAGTACAATTCAAGTTTTTGGTATCGATTATTGATTTTTTAGCTGGCTTTGATGACTTGGACATGAGCTAGGACCTTAAGATTCTGCATCAAAATGAGGACTAGCAGCCGAGTTGCACGGGAGAATGTGAAAAGTGTTCATATGTAGTAAAAACCTGAGAAATCCGTCCGTTTTCGTCATTTGTTATCGAATCGACTTAAAGCCAGATCGTCACATTGGCCGCTCTTCTCTCTGAAACGGTTGTACTTATCGTCTTCAAAGCTATGTCGCGTGCTGCGGTATGCGGAGACACTAAAAGCACCATAGTAGAACACAGATGAAGCTTCTAAGTTGATGTAATAGCCAGTAAGAAGTAGTACAATTCAAGTTTTAGGTATCGATTATTGATTTTTTAGCTGGCTTTGGTGCCTTGGACATGAGCTACGACCTTAAGATTCTGCATCAAAAGGCGGACTAGCTGCCGAGTTGCACGGGACAATGTGAAAAGTGTTCATATGTAGTAAAAACCTGAGAAATCCGTCCGTTTTCGTCACTTGTTATCGAATCGACTTAAAGCCAGATCGTCACATTGGCCGCTCTTCTCTCTGAAACGGTTGTACTTATCGTCTTCAAAGCTATGTCGCGTGCTGCGGTATGCGGAGACTCTAAAAGCACCATAGTAGAACACAGATGAAGCTTCTAAGTTGATGTAATAGCCAGTAAGAAGTAGTACAATTCAAGTATTAGGTATCGATTATTGACTTTTTAGCTGGCTTTGGTGCCTTGGAGATGAGCTAGGACCTTAAGATTCTGCATGAATGGAGGACTAGCAGCCGAGTTGCAAGGGAGAATGTGAAAAGTATTCATATGTAGTAAAAACCTGTGAAATCCGTCCGTTTTCGTCATTTGTTATCGAATCGACTTAAAGCCAGATCGTCACATTGGCCGCTCTTCTCTCTGAAACGGTTGTACTTATCGTCTTCAAAGCTATGTCGCGTGCTGCGGTATGCGGAGACACTAAAAGCACCATAGTAGAACACAGATGAAGCTTCTAAGTTGATGTAATAGCCAGTAAGAAGTAGTACAATTCAAGTTTTAGGTATCGATTATTGTTTTTTTAGCTGGCTTTGATGACTTGGACATGAGCTAGGACCTTAAGATTCTGCATCAAAATGAGGACTAGCAGCCGAGTTGCACGGGACCATGTGAAAAGTGTTCATATGTAGTAAAAACCTGAGAAATCCGTCCGTTTTCGTCATTTGTTACCGAATCGACTTAAAGCCAGATCGTCACATTGGCCGCTCTTCTCTCTGAAACGATTGTACTTATCGTCTGCAAAGTTATGTCGCGTGCTGCGGTGTGCGGAGACACTAAAAGCACCATAGTAGAACACAGATGAAGCTTCAATGATGATGTAATAGCCAGTGAGAAGTAGTACAATTCAAGTTTTAGGTATCGATTATTGACTTTATAGCTGGCTTTGGTGCCTTGGACATGAGCTAGGACCTTAAGATTCTGCATGAAAGGAGGACTAGCAGCCGCGTTGGATGGGAGAATGTGAAAAGTGTTCATATGTAGTAAAAACCTGAGGAATCCGTCCGTTTTCGTCATTTGTTATCGAATCGACTTAAAGCCAGTTCGTCACATTGGCCGCTCTTCTCTCTGAAACGGTTGTACTTATCGCCTGCAAAGCTATGTCGCGTGATGCGGTATGCGGAGACACTAAAAGCACCATAGTAGAACACAGATGAAGCTTCTAAGTTGATGTAATAGCCAGTAAAAAGTAGTACAATTCAAGTTTTTGGTATCGATTATTGATTTTTTAGCTGGCTTTGATGACTTGGACATGAGCTAGGACCTTAAGATGCTGCATCAAAATGAGGACGAGCAGCCGAATTGCACGGGACCATGTGAAAAGTGTTCATATGTAGTAAAAACCTGAGAAATCCGTCCGTTTTCGTCATTTGTTATCGAATCGACTTAAAGCCAGATCGTCACATTGGCCGCTCTTCTCTCTGAAACGAATGTACTTATCGTCTGCAAAGCTATGTCGCGTGCTGCGGTATGCGGAGACACTAAAATCACCATAGTAGAACACAGATGAAGCTTCTATGATGATGTAATAGCCAGTGAGAAGTAGTACAATTCAAGTTTTAGGTATCGATTATTGACTTTATAGCTGGCTTTGGTGCCTTGGACATGAGCTAGGACCTTAAGATTCTGCATGAAAGGAGGACTAGCAGCCGCGTTGGATGGGAGAATGTGAAAAGTGTTCATATGTAGTAAAAACCTGAGAAATCCGTCCGTTTTCGTCATTTGTTATCGAATCGACTTAAAGCCAGATCGTCACATTGGCCGCTCTTCTCTCTGAAACGGTTGTACTTATCGTCTTCAAAGCTATGTCGCGTGTTGCGGTATGCGGAGACACTAAAAGCACCATAGTAGAACACAGATGAAGCTTCTAAGTTGATGTAATAGCCAGTAAGAAGTAGTACAATTCAAGTTTTAGGTATCGATTATTGATTTTTTAGCTGGCTTTGGTGCCTTGGACATGAGCTACGACCTTAAGATTCTGCATCAAAATGAGGACTAGCAGCCGAGTTGCACGGGACAATGTGAAAAGTGTTCATATGTAGTAAAAACCTGAGAAATCCGTCCGTTTTCGTCATTTGTTATCGAATCGACTTAAAGCCAGATCGTCACATTGGCCGCTCTTCTCTCTGAAACGATTGTACTTATCGTCTGCAAAGCTATGTCGCGTGCTGCGGTATGCGGAGACACTAAAAGCACCATAGTAGAACACAGATGAAGCTTCTATGATGATATAATAGCCAGTGAGAAGTAGTACAATTCAAGTTTTAGGTATCGATTATTGACTTTTTAGCTGGCTTTGGTGCCTTGGACATGAGCTAGGACCTTAAGATTCTGCATGAAAGGAGGACTAGCAGCCGCGTTGGATGGGAGAAGGTGAAAAGTGTTCATATGTAGTAAAAACCTGAGAAATCCGTCCGTTTTCGTCATTTGTTATCGAATCGACTTAAAGCCAGACCGTCACATTGGCCGCTCTTCTCTCTGAAACGGTTGTACTTATCGTCTTCAAAGCTATGTCGCGTGCTGCGGTATGCGGAGACACTAAAAGCACCATAGTAGAACACAGATGAAGCTTCTAAGTTGATGTAATAGCCAGTAAGAAGTAGTACAATTCAAGTTTTAGGTATCGATTATTGATTTTTTAGCTGGCTTTGGTGCCTTGGACATGAGCTACGACCTTAAGATTCTGCATCAAAAGGCGGACTAGCAGCCGAGTTGCACGGGACAATGTGAAAAGTGTTCATATGTAGTAAAAACCTGAGAAATCCGTCCGTTTTCGTCACTTGTTATCGAATCGACTTAAAGCCAGATCGTCACATTGGCCGCTCTTCTCTCTGAAACGGTTGTACTTATCGTCTGCAAAGCTATGTCGCGTGCTGCGGTATGCGGAGACTCTAAAAGCACCATAGTAGAACACAGATGAAGCTTCTAAGTTGATGTAATAGCCAGTAAGAAGTAGTACAATTCAAGTATTAGGTATCGATTATTGACTTTTTAGCTGGCTTTGGTGCCTTGGACATGAGCTAGGACCTTAAGATTCTGCATGAATGGAGGACTAGCAGCCGAGTTGCAAGGGAGAATGTGAAAAGTATTCATATGTGGTAAAAACCTGTGAAATCCGTCCGTTTTCGTCATTTGTTATCGAATCGACTTAAAGCCAGATCGTCACATTGGCCGCTCTTCTCTCTGAAACGGTTGTACTTATCGTCTTCAAAGCTATGTCGCGTGCTGCGGTATGCGGAGACACTAAAAGCACCATAGTAGAACACAGATGAAGCTTCTAAGTTGATGTAATAGCCAGTAAGAAGTAGTACAATTCAAGTTTTAGGTATCGATTATTGTTTTTTTAGCTGGCTTTGATGACTTGGACATGAGCTAGGACCTTAAGATTCTGCATCAAAATGAGGACTAGCAGCCGAGTTGCACGGGACCATGTGAAAAGTGTTCATATGTAGTAAAAACCTGAGAAATCCGTCCGTTTTCGTCATTTGTTATCGAATCGACTTAAAGCCAGATCGTCACATTGGCCGCTCTTCTCTCTGAAACGATTGTACTTATCGTCTGCAAAGTTATGTCGCGTGCTGCGGTATGCGGAGACACTAAAAGCACCATAGTAGAACACAGATGAAGCTTCAATGATGATGTAATAGCCAGTGAGAAGTAGTACAATTCAAGTTTTAGGTATCGATTATTGACTTTATAGCTGGCTTTGGTGCCTTGGACATGAGCTAGGACCTTAAGATTCTGCATGAAAGGAGGACTAGCAGCCGCGTTGGATGGGAGAATGTGAAAAGTGTTCATATGTAGTAAAAACCTGAGGAATCCGTCCGTTTTCGTCATTTGTTATCGAATCGACTTAAAGCCAGTTCGTCACATTGGCCGCTCTTCTCTCTGAAACGGTTGTACTTATCGCCTGCAAAGCTATGTCGCGTGATGCGGTATGCGGAGACACTAAAAGCACCATAGTAGAACACAGATGAAGCTTCTAAGTTGATGTAATAGCCAGTAAGAAGTAGTACAATTCAAGTTTTAGGTATCGATTATTGACTTTTTAGCTGGCTTTGGTGCCTTGGACATGAGCTAGGACCTTAAGATTCTGCATGAAAGGAGGACTAGCAGCCGAGTTGCACGGGAGAATGTGAAAAGTATTCATATGTAGTAAAAACCTGAGAAATCCGTCCGTTTTCGTCATTTGTTATCGAATCGACTTAAAGCCAGATCGTCACATTGGCCGCTCTTCTCTCTGAAACGATTGTACTTATCGTCTGCAAAGCTATGTCGCGTGCTGCGGTATGCGGAGAAACTAAAAGCACCACAGTAGAACACAGATGAAGCTTCTATAATGATGTAATAGCCAGTGAGAAGTAGTACAATTCAAGTTTTAGGTATCGATTATTGACTTTATAGCTGGCTTTGGTGCCTTGGACATGAGCTAGGACCTTAAGATTCTGCATGAAAGGAGGACTAGCAGCCGCGTTGGATGGGAGAATGTGAAAAGTGTTCATATGTAGTAAAAACCAGAGAAATCCGTCCGTTTTCGTCATTTGTTATCGAATCGACTTAAAGCCAGATCGTCACATTGGCCGCTCTTCTCTCTGAAACGATTGTACTTATCGTCTGCAAAGTTATGTCGCGTGCTGCGGTATGCGGAGACACTAAAAGCACCATAGTAGAACACAGATGAAGCTTCTAAGTTGATGTAATAGCCAGTAAGAAGTAGTACAATTCAAGTATTAGATATCGATTATTGACTTTTTAGCTGGCTTTGGTGCCTTGGACATGAGCTAGGACCTTAAGATTCTGCATGAATGGAGGACTAGCAGCCGAGTTGCAAGAGAGAATGTGAAAAGTATTCATATGTAGTAAAAACCTGTGAAATCCGTCCGTTTTCGTCATTTGTTATCGAATCGACTTAAAGCCAGATCGTCACATTGGCCGCTCTTCTCTCTGAAACGGTTGTACTTATCGTCTTCACAGCTATGTCGCGTGCTGCGGTATGCGGAGACACTAAAAGCACCATAGTAGAACACAGATGAAGCTTCTAAGTTGATGTAATAGCCAGTAAGAAGTAGTACAATTCAAGTTTTAGGTATCGATTATTGTTTTTTTAGCTGGCTTTGATGACTTAGACATGAGCTAGGACCTTAAGATTCTGCATCAAAATGAGGACTAGCAGCCGAGTTGGACGGGACCATGTGAAAAGTGTTCTTATGTAGTAAAAACCTGAGAAATTCGTCCGTTTTCGTCATTTGTTATCGAATCGACTTAAAGCCAGATCGTCACATTGGCCGCTCTTCTCTCTGAAACGATTGTACTTATCGTCTGCAAAGTTATGTCGCGTGCTGCGGTATGCGGAGACACTAAAAGCACCATAGTAGAACACAGATGAAGCTCAATGATGATGTAATAGCCAGTGAGAAGTAGTACAACTCAAGTTTTAGGTATCGATTATTGACTTTATAGCTGGCTTTGGTGCCTTGGACATGAGCTAGGACCTTAAGATTCTGCATGAAAGGAGGACTAGCAGCCGCGTTGGATGGGAGAATGTGAAAAGTGTTCATATGTAGTAAAAACCTGAGGAATCCGTCCGTTTTCGTCATTTGTTATCGAATCGACTTAAAGCCAGTTCGTCACATTGGCCGCTCTTCTGTCTGAAACGGTTGTACTTATCGCCTGCAAAGCTATGTCGCGTGATGCGGTATGCGGAGACACTAAAAGCACCATAGTAGAACACAGATGAAGCTTCTAAGTTGATGTAATAGCCAGTAAGAAGTAGTACAATTCAAGTTTTAGGTATCGATTATTGACTTTTTAGCTGGCTTTGGTGCCTTGGACATGAGCTAGGACCTTAAGATTCTGCATGAATGGAGGACTAGCAGCCGAGTTGCAAGGGAGAATGTGAAAAGTATTCATATGTAGTAAAAACCTGTGAAATCCGTCCGTTTTCGTCATTTGTTATCGAATCGACTTAAAGCCAGATCGTCACATTGGCCGCTCTTCTCTCTGAAACGGTTGTACTTATCGTCTTCAAAGCTATGTCGCGTGCTGCGGTATGCGGAGACACTAAAAGCACCATAGTAGAACACAGATGAAGCTTCTAAGTTGATGTAATAGCCAGTAAAAAGTAGTACAATTCAAGTTTTTGGTATCGATTATTGATTTTTTAGCTGGCTTTGATGACTTGGACATGAGCTAGGACCTTAAGATTCTGCATCAAAATGAGGACTAGCAGCCGAGTTGCACGGGACCATGTGACAAGTGTTCATATGTAGTAAAAACCTGAGAAATCCGTCCGTTTTCGTCATTTGTTATCGAATCGACTTAAAGCCAGATCGTCACATTGGCCGCTCTTCTCTCTGAAACGAATGTACTTATCGTCTGCAAAGCTATGTCGCGTGCTGCGGTATGCGGAGACACTAAAAGCACCATAGTAGAACACAGATGAAGCTTCTATGATGATGTAATAGCCAGTGAGAAGTAGTACAATTCAAGTTTTAGGTATCGATTATTGACTTTATAGCTGGCTTTGGTGCCTTGGACATGAGCTAGGACCTTAAGATTCTGCATGAAAGGAGGACTAGCAGCCGCGTTGGATGGGAGAATGTGAAAAGTGTTCATATGTAGTAAAAACCTGAGAAATCCGTCCGTTTTCGTCATTTGTTATCGAATCGACTTAAAGCCAGTTCGTCACATTGGCCGCTCTTCTCTCTGAAACGGTTGTACTTATCGCCTGCAAAGCTATGTCGCGTGATGCGGTATGCGGAGACACTAAAAGCACCATAGTAGAACACAGATGAAGCTTCTAAGTTGATGTAATAGCCAGTAAGAAGTAGTACAATTCAAGTTTTAGGTATCGATTATTGACTTATTAGCTGGCTTTGGTGCCTTGGACATGAGCTAGGACCTTAAGATTCTGCATGAAAGGAGGACTAGCAGCCGAGTTGCACGGGTGAATGTGAAAAGTATTCATATGTAGTAAAAACCTGAGAAATCCGTCCGTTTTCGTCATTTGTTATCGAATCGACTTAAAGCCAGATCGTCACATTGGCTGCTCTTGTCTCTGAAACGGTTGTACTTATCGTCTGGAAAGCTTTGTCGCGTGCTGCGGTATGCGGAGACACTAAAACCACCATAGTAGAACACAGATGAAGCTTCTAAGTTGATGTAATAGCCAGTAACAAGTAGTACAATTCAAGTTTTAGGTATCGATTATTGATTTTTTTAGCTTTCTTTGGTGCCTTGGACATGAGCTACGACCTTAAGATTCTGCATCAAAAGGAGGACTAGCAGCCGAGTTGCACGGGACAATGTGAAAAGTGTTCATATGTAGTAAAAACCTGAGAAATCCGTCCGTTTTCGTCATTTGTTATCGAATCGACTTAAAGCCAGATCGTCACATTGGCCGCTCTTCTGTCTGAAACGGTTGTACTTATCGTCTGCAGAGCTATGTCGCGTGCTGCGGTATGCGGAGACACTAAGAGCACCATAGTAGAACACAGATGAAGCTTTTAAGTTGATGTGATAGCCAGTAAGAAGTAGTACAATTCCAGTTTTAGGTATCGATTATTGATTTTTTAGCTGGCTTTGGTGCCTTGGACATGAGCTAGGACCTTAAGATTCTGCATGAAAGGAGGACTAGCAGCCGCGTTGGATGGGAGAATGTGAAAAGTATTCATATGTAGTAAAAACCTGAGAAATCCGTCCGTTTTCGTCATTTGTTATCGAATCGACTTAAAGCCAGATCGTCACTTTAGCCGCTCTTCTCTCTGAAACGGTTGTACTTATCGTCTTCAAAGCTATGTCGCGTGCTGCGGTATGCGGAGACACTAAAAGCACCATAGTAGAACACAGATGAAGCTTCTAAGTTGATGTAATAGCCAGTAAGAAGTAGTACAATTCAAGTTTTAGGTATCGATTATTGATTTTTTAGCTGGCTTTGGTGCCTTGGACATGAGCTAGGACCTTAAGATTCTGCATCAAAAGGAGGACTAGCAGCCGAGTTGCACGGGACAATGTGAAAAGTGTTCATATGTAGTAAAAACCTGAGAAATCCGTCGGTTTTCGTCATTTGTTATCGAATCGACTTAAAGCCAGATCGTCACATTGGCCGCTCTTCTCTCTGAAACGGTTCTACTTATCGTCTGCAAAGCTATGATGCGTGCTGCGGTATGCGGAGACACTAAAAGTAGCATAGTAGAACACAGATGAAGCTTCTATGATGATGTAATAGCCAGTAAGAAGTAGTACAATTCAAGTTTTAGGTATCGATTATTGACTTTTTAGCTGGCTTTTTTGCCTTGGACATGAGCTGGGACCTTAAGATTCTGCATGAAAGGAGGACTAGCAGCCGCGTTGGATGGGAGAATGTGAAAAGTGTTCATATGTAGTAAAAACCTGAGAAATCCGTCCGTTTTCGTCATTTGTTATCGAATCGACTTAAAGCCAGATCGTCACATTGGCCGTTCTTCTCTCTGAAACGGTTGTACTTATCGCCTGCAAAGCTATGTCGCGTGATGCGGTATGCGGAGACACTAAAAGCACCATAGTAGAACACAGATGAAGCTTCTAAGTTGATGTAATAGCCAGTAAGACGTAGTACAATTCAAGTTTTAGGTATAGATTATATACTTTTTAGCTGGCTTTGGTGCCTTGGACATGAGCTAGGTAGGACCTTAAGATTCTGCATGAAAGGAGGACTAGCAGCCGAGTTGTACGGGAGAATGTGAAATGTGTTCATATATAGTAAAAACCTGAGAAATACGTCCGTTTTCGTCATTTGTTATCGAATCGACTTAAAGCCAGATCGTCACATTGGCTGCTCTTGTCTCTGAAACGGTTGTACTTATCGTCTGGAAAGCTTTGTCGCGTGCTGCGGTATGCGGAGACACTAAAAGCACAATAGTAGAACACAGATGAAGCTTCTAAGATGATGTAATAGCCAGTAAGAAGTAGTACAATTCAAGTTTTAGGTACTGATTATCGACTTTTTAGCTGGCTTTGGTGCCTTGGACATGAGCTAGGACCTTAAGATTCTGCATGAAAGGAGGACTAGCTGTCGAGTTGCACGGGAGAATGTGAAAAGTGTTCATATGTAGTAAAAACCTGAGAAATCCGTCCGTTTTCGTCATTTGTTATCGAATCGACTTAAAGCCAGTTCGTCACATTGGCCGCTCTTCTCTCTGAAACGGTTGTACTTATCGCCTGCAAAGCTATGTCGCGTGATGCGGTATGCGGAGACACTAAAAGCACCATAGTAGAACACAGATGAAGCTTCTAAGTTGATGTAATAGCCAGTAAGAAGTAGTACAATTCAAGTTTTAGGTATCGATTATTGACTTTTTAGCTGTCTTTGGTGCCTTGGACATGAGCTAGGACCTTAAGATTCTGCATGAAAGGAGGACTAGCAGCCGCGTTGGATGGGAGAATGTGAAAAGTGTTCATATGTAGTAAAAACCTGAGAAATCCGTCCGTTTTCGTCATTTGTTATCGAATCGACTTAAAGCCAGTTCGTCACATTGGCCGCTCTTCTCTCTGAAACGGTTGTACTTATCGTCTGCAAAGCTATGTCGCGTGCTGCGGTATGCGGAGACTCTAAAAGCACCATAGTAGAACACAGATGAAGCTTCTAAGTTGATGTAATAGCCAGTAACAAGTAGTACAATTCAAGTATTAGGTATCGATTATTGACTTTTTAGCTGGCTTTGGTGCCTTGGACATGAGCTAGGACCTTAAGATTCTGCATGAATGGAGGACTAGCAGCCGAGTTGCAAGGGAGAATGTGAAAAGTATTCATATGTAGTAAAAACCTGTGAAATCCGTCCGTTTTCGTCATTTGTTATCGAATCGACTTAAAGCCAGATCGTCACATTGGCCCCTCTTTTCTCTGAAACGGTTGTACTTATCGTCTGCAAAGCTATGTCGCGTGCTGCGGTGTGCGGAGACACTAAAAGCACCATGGTAGAACACAGATGAAGCTTCTAAGTTGATGTAATAGCCAGTAAGAAGTAGTACAATTCAAGTTTTAGGTATCGATTATTGACTTTTTAGCTGGCTTTGGTGCCTTGGACATGAGCTAGGACCTTAAGATTCTGCATGAAAGGAGGACTAGCAGCCGCGTTGCACGGGAGAATGTGAAATGTGTTCATATGTAGTAGAAACCTGAGAAATCCGTCCGTTTTCGTCATTTGTTATCGAATCGACTTAAAGCCCGATCGTCACATTGGCCGCTCTTCTCTCTGAAACGGTTGTACTTATCGTCTTCAAAGCTATGTCGCGTGCTGCGGTATGCGGAGACAATAAAATCACCATAGTAGAACACAGATGAAGCTTCTAAGTCGATGTAATAGCCAGTAAGAAGTAGTACAATTCAAGTTTTAGGTACTGATTATTGACTTTTTAGCTGGCTTTGGTGCCTTGGACATGAGCTAGGACCTTAAGATTCTGCATGAAAGGAGGACGAGCAGCCGAGTTGCACGGGAGAATGTGAAAAGTGTTCATATGTAGTAAAAACCTGAGAAATCCGTCCGTTTTCGTCATTTGTTATCGAATCGACTTAAAGCCAGATCGTCACATTGGCCGCTCTTCTCTCTGAAACGGTTGTACTTATCGTCTGCAAAGCTATGTCGCGTGCTGCGGTATGCGGAGACTCTAAAAGCACCATAGTAGAACACAGATGAAGCTTCTAAGTTGATGTAATAGCCAGTAAGAAGTAGTACAATTCAAGTTTTAGGTATCGATTATTGACTTTTTAGCTGGCTTTGGTGCCTTGGACATGAGCTAGGATTTTAAGATTCTGCATGAAAGGAGGACTAGCAGCCGAGTTGCACGGGAGAATGTGAAAAGTATTCATATGTAGTAAAAACCTGAGAAATCCGTCCGTTTTCGTCATTTGTTATCGAATCGACTTAAAGCCAGATCGTCACATTGGCCGCTCTTCTCTCTGAAACGGTTGTACTTATCGTCTTCAAAGCTATGTCGCGTGCTGCGGTATGCGGAGACCCTAAAAGCACCATAGTAGAACACAGATGAAGCTTCTAAGTTGATGTAATAGCCAGTAAGAAGTAGTACAATTCAAGTTTTAGGTATCGATTATTGATTTCTTAGCTGGCTTTGGTGCCTTGGACATGAGCTAGGACCTTAAGATTCTGCATCAAAAGGAGGACTAGCAGCCGAGTTGCACGGGACAATGTGAAAAGTGTTCATATGTAGTAAAAACCTGAGAAATCCGTCCGTTTTCGTCATTTGTTATCGAATCGACTTAAAGCCAGATCGTCACATTGGCCGCTCTTCTCTCTGAAACGGTTCTACTTATCGTCTGCAAAGCTATGATGCGTGCTGCGGTATGCGGAGACACTAAAAGCACCATAGTAGAACACAGATGAAGATTCTATGATGATGTAATAGCCAGTAAGAAGTAGTACAATTCAAGTTTTAGGTATCGATTATTGACTTTTTAGCTGGCTTTGGTGCCTTGGACATGAGCTGGGACCTTAAGATTCTGCATGAAAGGAGGACTAGCAGCCGCGTTGGATGGGAGAATGTGAAAAGTGTTCATATGTAGCAAAAACCTGAGAAATCCGTCCGTTTTCGTCATTTGTTATCGAATCGACTTAAAGCCAGATCGTCACATTGGCCGTTCTTCTCTCTGAAACGGTTGTACTTATCGCCTGCAAAGCTATGTCGCGTGATGCGGTATGCGGAGACACTAAAAGCACCATAGTAGAACACAGATGAAGCTTCTAAGTTGATGTAATAGCCAGTAAGAAGTAGTACAATTCAAGTTTTAGGTATCGATTATATACTTTTTAGCTGGCTTTGGTGCCTTGGACATGAGCTAGGTAGGACCTTAAGATTCTGCATGAAAGGAGGACTAGCAGCCGCGTTGTACGGGAGAATGTGAAATGTGTTCATATGTAGTAAAAACCTGAGAAATCCGTTTTCGTCATTTGTTATCGAATCGACTTAAAGCCAGATCGTCACATTGGCTGCTCTTGTCTCTGAAACGGTTGTACTTATCGTCTGGAAAGCTTTGTCGCGTGCTGCGGTATGCGGAGACACTAAAAGCACCATAGTAGAACACAGATGAAGCTTCTAAGATGATGTAATAGCCAGTAAGAAGTAGTACAATTCAAGTTTTAGGTACTGATTATCGACTTTTTAGCTGGCTTTGGTGCCTTGGACATGAGCTAGGACCTTAAGATTCTGCATGAAAGGAGGACTAGCTGTCGAGTTGCACGGGAGAATGTGAAAAGTGTTCATATGTAGTAAAAACCTGAGAAATCCGTCCGTTTTCGTCATTTGTTATCGAATCGACTTAAAGCCAGATCGTCACATTGGCCCCTCTTTTCTCTGAAACGGTTGTACTTATCGTCTGCAAAGCTATGTCGCGTACTGCGGTGTGCGGAGACACTAAAAGCACCATGGTAGAACACAGATGAAGCTTCTAAGTTGATGTAATAGCCAGTAAGATGTAGTACAATTCAAGTTTTAGGTATCGATTATTGACTTTTTAGCTGGCTTTGGTGCCTTGGACATGAGCTAGGACCTTAAGATTCTGCATTAAAGGAGGACTAGCAGCAGAGTTGCACGGGAGAATGTGAAAAGTATTCATATGTAGTAAAAACCTGAGAAATCCGTCCGTTTTCCTCATTTGTTATCGAATAGACTTAAAGCCAGATCGTCACATTGGCCGCTCTTCTCTCTGAAACGGTTGTACTTATCGTCTTCAAAGCTATGTCGCGTGCTACGGTATGCGGAGACACTAAACGCACCATAGTAGAACACAGATGAAGCTTCTGATTTGATGTAATAGCCAGTAAGAAGTAGTACAATTCAAGTTTTAGGTATCGATTATTGATTTTTTAGCTGGCTTTGGTGCCTTGGACATGAGCTAGGATCTTAAGATTCTGCATCAAAAGGAGGACTAGCAGCCGAGTTGCACGGAACAATGTGAAAAGTGTTCATATGTAGTAAAAACCTGAGAAATCCGTCCGTTTTCGTCATTTGTTATCGAATCGACTTAAAGCCAGATCGTCACATTGGCTGCTCTTCTCTCTGAAACGGTTGTACTTATCGTCTGGAAAGCTTTGTCGCGTGCTGCGGTATGCGGAGACACTAAAAGCACCATAGTAGAACACAGATGAAGCTTCTAAGTTGATGTGATAGCCAGTAAGAAGTAGTACAAGTCAAGTTTTAGGTATCGATTATTGACTTTTTAGCTGGCTTTGGTGCCTTGGACATGAGCTAGGACCTTAAGATTCTGCATGAAAGGAGGACTAGCAGCCGAGTTGCAGGGGAGAATGTGAAAAGTGTTCATATGTAGTAAAAACCTGAGAAATCCGTCCGTTTTCGTCATTTGTTATCGAATCGACTTAAAGCCAGATCGTCACATTGGCCGCTCTTCTCTCTGAAACGGTTGTACTTATCGTCTGCAAAGCTATGTCGCGTGCTGCGGTATGCGGAGACACTCAAATCACCATAGTAGAACACAGATGAAGCTTCTAAGTTGATGTAATAGACAATAAGAAGTAGTACAATTCAAGTTTTAGGTATGGATTATTGACTTTTTAGCTGGCTTTGGTGCCTTGGGCATGAGCTAGGACCTTAAGATTCTGCATGAAAGGAGGACTAGCAGCCGAGTTGCACGGGAGAATGTGAAAGGTGTTCATATGTAGTAAAAACCTGAGAAATCCGTCCGTTTTCGTCATTTGTTATCGAATCGACTTAAAGCCAGATCGTCACATTGGCCGCTCTTCTCTCTGAAACGGTTGTACTTATCGTCTGCAAAGCTATGTCGCGTGCTGCGGTATGCGGAGACACTAAAATCACCATAGTAGAACACAGATGAAGCTTCTAAGTTGATGTAATAGACAATAAGAAGTAGTACAATTCAAGTTTTAGGTATGGATTATTGACTTTTTAGCTGGCTTTGGTGCCTTGGGCATGAGCTAGGACCTTAAGATTCTGCATGAAAGGAGGACTAGCAGCCGAGTTGCACGGGAGAATGTGAAAGGTGTTCATATGTAGTAAAAACCTGAGAAATCCGTCCGTTTTCGTCATTTGTTATCGAATCGACTTAAAGCCAGATCGTCACATTGGCCGCTCTTCTCTCTGAAACGGTTGTACTTATCGTCTGCAAAGCTATGTCGCGTGCTGCGGTATGCGGAGACACTAAAAGCACCATAGTAGAACACAGATGAAGCTTCTATGATGATGTAATAGCCAGTAAGAAGTAGTACAATTCAAGTTTTAGGTATCGATTATTGACTTTTTAGCTGGCTTTGGTGAATTGGACATGAGCTAGGACCTTAAGATTCTGCATGAAAGGAGGACTAGCAGCCGCGTTGAATGGGAGAATGTGAAAAGTGTTCATATGTAGTAAAAACCTGAGAAATCCGTCCGTTTTCGTCATTTGTTATCGAATCGACTTAAAGCCAGATCGTCACATTGGCCGCTCTTCTCTCTGAAACGGTTGTACTTATCGTCTGCAAAGCTATGATGCGTGCTGCGGTATGCGGAGACACTAAGAGCACCATAGTAGAACACAGATGAAGCTTCTATGATGATGTAATAGCCAGTAAGAAGTAGTACAATTCAAGTTTTAGGTATCGATTATTGACTTTTTAGCTGGCTTTGGTGCCTTGGACATGAGCTGGGACCTTAAGATTCTGCATGAAAGGAGGACTAGCAGCCGCGTTGGATGGGAGAATGTGAAAAGTGTTCATATGTAGTAAAAACCTGAGAAATCCGTCCGTTTTCGTCATTTGTTATCGAATCGACTTAAAGCCAGATCGTCACATTGGCCGTTCTTCTCTCTGAAACGGTTGTACTTATCGCCTGCAAAGCTATGTCGCGTGATGCGGTATGCGGAGACACTAAAAGCACCATAGTAGAACACAGATGAAGCTTCTAAGTTGATGTAATAGCCAGTAAGAAGTAGTACAATTCAAGTTTTAGGTATAGATTATATACTTTTTAGCTGGCTTTGGTGCCTTGGACATGAGCTAGGTAGGACCTTAAGATTCTGCATGAAAGGAGGACTAGCAGCCGAGTTGTACGGGAGAATGTGAAATGTGTTCATATATAGTAAAAACCTGAGAAATACGTCCGTTTTCGTCATTTGTTATCGAATCGACTTAAAGCCAGATCGTCACATTGGCTGCTCTTGTCTCTGAAACGGTTGTACTTATCGTCTGGAAAGCTTTGTCGCGTGCTGCGGTATGCGGAGACACTAAAAGCACAATAGTAGAACACAGATGAAGCTTCTAAGATGATGTAATAGCCAGTAAGAAGTAGTACAATTCAAGTTTTAGGTACTGATTATCGACTTTTTAGCTGGCTTTGGTGCCTTGGACATGAGCTAGGACCTTAAGATTCTGCATGAAAGGAGGACTAGCTGTCGAGTTGCACGGGAGAATGTGAAAAGTGTTCATATGTAGTAAAAACCTGAGAAATCCGTCCGTTTTCGTCATTTGTTATCGAATCGACTTAAAGCCAGTTCGTCACATTGGCCGCTCCTCTCTCTGAAACGGTTGTACTTATCGCATGCAAAGCTATGTCGCGTGATGCGGTATGCGGAGACACTAAAAGCACCATAGTAGAACACAGATGAAGCTTCTAAGTTGATGTAATAGCCAGTAAGAAGTAGTACAATTCAAGTTTTAGGTATCGATTATTGACTTTTTAGCTGGCTTTGGTGCTTGGACATGAGCTAGGACCTTAAGATTCTGCATGAAAGGAGGACTAGCAGCCGCGTTGCACGGGAGAATGTGAAATGTGTTCATATGTAGTAAAAACCTGTGAAATCCGTCCGTTTTCGTCATTTGTTATCGAATCGACTTAAAGCCAGATCGTCACATTGGCCGCTCTATCCTCTGAAACGGTTGTACTTATCGTCTTCAAAGCTATGTCGCGTGCTGCGGTATGCGGAGACACTAAAAGCACCATAGTAGAACACAGATGAAGCTTCTAAGTTGATGTAATAGCCAGTAAGAAGTAGTACAATTCAAGTTTTAGGTATCGATTATTGATTTTTTAGCTGGCTTTGATGACTTGGACATGAGCTAGGACCTTAAGATTCTGCATCAAAATGAGGACTAGCAGCCGAGTTGCACGGGACCATGTGAAAAGTGTTCATATGTAGTAAAAACCTGAGAAATCCGTCCGTTTTCGTCATTTGTTATCGAATCGACTTAAAGCCAGATCGTCACATTGGCCGCTCTTTTCTCTGAAACGGTTGTACTTATCGTCTGCAAAGCTATGTCGCGTGCTGCGGTGTGCGGAGACACTAAAAGCACCATGGTAGAACACAGATGAAGCTTCTAAGTTGATGTAATAGCCAGTAAGAAGTAGTACAATTCAAGTTTTAGGTATCGATTATTGACTTTTTAGCTGGCTTTGGTGCCTTGGACATGAGCTAGGACCTTAAGATTCTGCATGAAAGGAGGACTAGCAGCCGCGTTGCACGGGAGAATGTGAAATGTGTTCATATGTAGTAGAAACCTGAGAAATCCGTCCGATTTCGTCATTTGTTATCGAATCGACTTAAAGCCCGATCGTCACATTGGCCGCTCTTCTCTCTGAAACGGTTGTACTTATCGTCTTTAAAGCTATGTCGCGTGCTGCGGTATGCGGAGACAATAAAATCACCATAGTAGAACACAGATGAAGCTTCTAAGTCGATGTAATAGCCAGTAAGAAGTAGTACAATTCAAGTTTTAGGTACTGATTATTGACTTTTTAGCTGGCTTTGGTGCCTTGGACATGAGCTAGGACCTTAAGATTCTGCATGAAAGGAGGACGAGCAGCCGAGTTGCACGGGAGAATGTGAAAAGTGTTCATATGTAGTAAAAACCTGAGAAATCCGTCCGTTTTCGTCATTTGTTATCGAATCGACTTAAAGCCAGATCGTCACATTGGCCGCTCTTCTCTCTGAAACGGTTGTACTTATCGTCTGCAAAGCTATGTCGCGTGCTGCGGTATGCGGAGACTCTAAAAGCACCATAGTAGAACACAGATGAAGCTTCTAAGTTGATGTAATAGCCAGTAAGAAGTAGTACAATTCAAGTTTTAGGTATCGATTATTGACTTTTTAGCTGGCTTTGGTGCCTTGGACATGAGCTAGGATTTTAAGATTCTGCATTAAAGGAGGACTAGCAGCCGAGTTGCACGGGAGAATGTGAAAAGTATTCATATGTAGTAAAAACCTGAGAAATCCGTCCGTTTTCGTCATTTGTTATCGAATCGACTTAAAGCCAGATCGTCATATTGGCCGCTCTTCTCTCTGAAACGGTTGTACTTATCGTCTTCAAAGCTATGTCGCGTGCTGCGGTATGCGGAGACACTAAAAGCACCATAGTAGAACACAGATGAAGCTTCTAAGTTGATGTAATAGCCAGTAAGAAGTAGTACAATTCAAGTTTTAGGTATCGATTATTGATTTCTTAGCTGGCTTTGGTGCCTTGGACATGAGCTAGGACCTTAAGATTCTGCATCAAAAGGAGGACTAGCAGCCGAGTTGCACGGGACAATGTGAAAAGTGTTCATATGTAGTAAAAACCTGAGAAATCCGTCCGTTTTCGTCATTTGTTATCGAATCGACTTAAAGCCAGATCGTCACATTGGCCGCTCTTCTCTCTGAAACGGTTTTACTTATCGTCTGCAAAGCTATGATGCGTGCTGCGGTATGCGGAGACACTAAAAGCACCATAGTAGAACACAGATGAAGCTTCTATGATGATGTAATAGCCAGTAAGAAGTAGTACAATTCAAGTTTTAGGTATCGATTATTGACTTTTTAGCTGGCTTTGGTGCCTTGGACATGAGCTGGGACCTTAAGATTCTGCATGAAAGGAGGACTAGCAGCCGCGTTGGATGGGAGAATGTGAAAAGTGTTCATATGTAGTAAAAACCTGAGAAATCCGTCCGTTTTCGTCATTTGTTATCGAATCGACTTAAAGCCAGATCGTCACATTGGCCGCTCTTCTCTCTGAAACGGTTGTACTTATCGTCTGCAAAGCTATGTCGCGTGCTGCGGTATGCGGAGACACTCAAATCACCATAGTAGAACACAGATGAAGCTTCTAAGTTGATGTAATAGACAATAAGAAGTAGTACAATTCAAGTTTTAGGTATGGATTATTGACTTTTTAGCTGGCTTTGGTGCCTTGGGCATGAGCTAGGACCTTAAGATTCTGCATGAAAGGAGAACTAGCAGCCGAGTTGCACGGGAGAATGTGAAAGGTGTTCATATGTAGTAAAAACCTGAGAAATCCGTCCGTTTTCGTCATTTGTTATCGAATCGACTTAAAGCCAGATCGTCACATTGGCCGCTCTTCTCTCTGAAACGGTTGTACTTATCGTCTGCAAAGCTATGTCGCGTGCTGCGGTATGCGGAGACACTAAAATCACCATAGTAGAACACAGATGAAGCTTCTAAGTTGATGTAATAGACAATAAGAAGTAGTACAATTCAAGTTTTAGGTATGGATTATTGACTTTTTAGCTGGCTTTGGTGCCTTGGGCATGAGCTAGGACCTTAAGATTCTGCATGAAAGGAGGACTAGCAGCCGAGTTGCACGGGAGAATGTGAAAGGTGTTCATATGTAGTAAAAACCTGAGAAATCCGTCCGTTTTCGTCATTTGTTATCGAATCGACTTAAAGCCAGATCGTCACATTGGCCGCTCTTCTCTCTGAAACGGTTGTACTTATCGTCTGCAAAGCTATGTCGCGTGCTGCGGTATGCGGAGACACTAAAAGCACCATAGTAGAACACAGATGAAGCTTCTATGATGATGTAATAGCCAGTAAGAAGTAGTACAATTCAAGTTTTAGGTATCGATTATTGACTTTTTAGCTGGCTTTGGTGAATTGGACATGAGCTAGGACCTTAAGATTCTGCATGAAAGGAGGACTAGCAGCCGCGTTGAATGGGAGAATGTGAAAAGTGTTCATATGTAGTAAAAACCTGAGAAATCCGTCCGTTTTCGTCATTTGTTATCGAATCGACTTAAAGCCAGATCGTCACATTGGCCGCTCTTCTCTCTGAAACGGTTGTACTTATCGTCTGCAAAGCTATGATGCGTGCTGCGGTATGCGGAGACACTAAGAGCACCATAGTAGAACACAGATGAAGCTTCTATGATGATGTAATAGCCAGTAAGAAGTAGTACAATTCAAGTTTTAGGTATCGATTATTGACTTTTTAGCTGGCTTTGGTGCCTTGGACATGAGCTGGGACCTTAAGATTCTGCATGAAAGGAGGACTAGCAGCCGCGTTGGATGGGAGAATGTGAAAAGTGTTCATATGTAGTAAAAACCTGAGAAATCCGTCCGTTTTCGTCATTTGTTATCGAATCGACTTAAAGCCAGATCGTCACATTGGCCGTTCTTCTCTCTGAAACGGTTGTACTTATCGCCTGCAAAGCTATGTCGCGTGATGCGGTATGCGGAGACACTAAAAGCACCATAGTAGAACACAGATGAAGCTTCTAAGTTGATGTAATAGCCAGTAAGAAGTAGTACAATTCAAGTTTTAGGTATAGATTATATACTTTTTGCTGGCTTTGGTGCCTTGGACATGAGCTAGGTAGGACCTTAAGATTCTGCATGAAAGGAGGACTAGCAGCCGAGTTGTACGGGAGAATGTGAAATGTGTTCATATATAGTAAAAACCTGAGAAATACGTCCGTTTTCGTCATTTGTTATCGAATCGACTTAAAGCCAGATCGTCACATTGGCTGCTCTTGTCTCTGAAACGGTTGTACTTATCGTCTGGAAAGCTTTGTCGCGTGCTGCGGTATGCGGAGACACTAAAAGCACAATAGTAGAACACAGATGAAGCTTCTAAGATGATGTAATAGCCAGTAAGAAGTAGTACAATTCAAGTTTTAGGTACTGATTATCGACTTTTTAGCTGGCTTTGGTGCCTTGGACATGAGCTAGGACCTTAAGATTCTGCATGAAAGGAGGACTAGCTGTCGAGTTGCACGGGAGAATGTGAAAAGTGTTCATATGTAGTAAAAACCTGAGAAATCCGTCCGTTTTCGTCATTTGTTATCGAATCGACTTAAAGCCAGTTCGTCACATTGGCCGCTCCTCTCTCTGAAACGGTTGTACTTATCGCATGCAAAGCTATGTCGCGTGATGCGGTATGCGGAGACACTAAAAGCACCATAGTAGAACACAGATGAAGCTTCTAAGTTGATGTAATAGCCAGTAAGAAGTAGTACAATTCAAGTTTTAGGTATCGATTATTGACTTTTTAGCTGGCTTTGGTGCTTGGACATGAGCTAGGACCTTAAGATTCTGCATGAAAGGAGGACTAGCAGCCGCGTTGCACGGGAGAATGTGAAATGTGTTCATATGTAGTAAAAACCTGTGAAATCCGTCCGTTTTCGTCATTTGTTATCGAATCGACTTAAAGCCAGATCGTCACATTGGCCGCTCTATCCTCTGAAACGGTTGTACTTATCGTCTTCAAAGCTATGTCGCGTGCTGCGGTATGCGGAGACACTAAAAGCACCATAGTAGAACACAGATGAAGCTTCTAAGTTGATGTAATAGCCAGTAAGAAGTAGTACAATTCAAGTTTTAGGTATCGATTATTGATTTTTTAGCTGGCTTTGATGACTTGGACATGAGCTAGGACCTTAAGATTCTGCATCAAAATGAAGACTAGCAGCCGAGTTGCACGGGACCATGTGAAAAGTGTTCATATGTAGTAAAAACCTGAGAAATCCGTCCGTTTTCGTCATTTGTTATCGAATCGACTTAAAGCCAGATCGTCACATTGGCCGCTCTTTTCTCTGAAACGGTTGTACTTATCGTCTGCAAAGCTATGTCGCGTGCTGCGGTGTGCGGAGACACTAAAAGCACCATGGTAGAACACAGATGAAGCTTCTAAGTTGATGTAATAGCCAGTAAGAAGTAGTACAATTCAAGTTTTAGGTATCGATTATTGACTTTTTAGCTGGCTTTGGTGCCTTGGACATGAGCTAGGACCTTAAGATTCTGCATGAAAGGAGGACTAGCAGCCGCGTTGCACGGGAGAATGTGAAATGTGTTCATATGTAGTAGAAACCTGAGAAATCCGTCCGTTTTCGTCATTTGTTATCGAATCGACTTAAAGCCCGATCGTCACATTGGCCGCTCTTCTCTCTGAAACGGTTGTACTTATCGTCTTTAAAGCTATGTCGCGTGCTGCGGTATGCGGAGACAATAAAATCACCATAGTAGAACACAGATGAAGCTTCTAAGTCGATGTAATAGCCAGTAAGAAGTAGTACAATTCAAGTTTTAGGTACTGATTATTGACTTTTTAGCTGGCTTTGGTGCCTTGGACATGAGCTAGGACCTTAAGATTCTGCATGAAAGGAGGACGAGCAGCCGAGTTGCACGGGAGAATGTGAAAAGTGTTCATATGTAGTAAAAACCTGAGAAATCCGTCCGTTTTCGTCATTTGTTATCGAATCGACTTAAAGCCAGATCGTCACATTGGCCGCTCTTCTCTCTGAAACGGTTGTACTTATCGTCTGCAAAGCTATGTCGCGTGCTGCGGTATGCGGAGACTCTAAAAGCACCATAGTAGAACACAGATGAAGCTTCTAAGTTGATGTAATAGCCAGTAAGAAGTAGTACAATTCAAGTTTTAGGTATCGATTATTGACTTTTTAGCTGGCTTTGGTGCCTTGGACATGAGCTAGGATTTTAAGATTCTGCATTAAAGGAGGACTAGCAGCCGAGTTGCACGGGAGAATGTGAAAAGTATTCATATGTAGTAAAAACCTGAGAAATCCGTCCGTTTTCGTCATTTGTTATCGAATCGACTTAAAGCCAGATCGTCATATTGGCCGCTCTTCTCTCTGAAACGGTTGTACTTATCGTCTTCAAAGCTATGTCGCGTGCTGCGGTATGCGGAGACACTAAAAGCACCATAGTAGAACACAGATGAAGCTTCTAAGTTGATGTAATAGCCAGTAAGAAGTAGTACAATTCAAGTTTTAGGTATCGATTATTGATTTCTTAGCTGGCTTTGGTGCCTTGGACATGAGCTAGGACCTTAAGATTCTGCATCAATAAGAGGACTAGCAGCCGAGTTGCACGGGACAATGTGAAAAGTGTTCATATGTAGTAAAAACCTGAGAAATCCGTCCGTTTTCGTCATTTGTTATCGAATCGACTTAAAGCCAGATCGTCACATTGGCCGCTCTTCTCTCTGAAACGGTTTTACTTATCGTCTGCAAAGCTATGATGCGTGCTGCGGTATGCGGAGACACTAAAAGCACCATAGTAGAACACAGATGAAGCTTCTATGATGATGTAATAGCCAGTAAGAAGTAGTACAATTCAAGTTTTAGGTATCGATTATTGACTTTTTAGCTGGCTTTGGTGCCTTGGACATGAGCTGGGACCTTAAGATTCTGCATGAAAGGAGGACTAGCAGCCGCGTTGGATGGGAGAATGTGAAAAGTGTTCATATGTAGTAAAAACCTGAGAAATCCGTCCGTTTTCGTCATTTGTTATCGAATCGACTTAAAGCCAGATCGTCACATTGGCCGTTCTTCTCTCTGAAACGGTTGTACTTATCGCCTGCAAAGCTATGTCGCGTGATGCGGTATGCGGAGACACTAAAAGCACCATAGTAGAACACAGATGAAGCTTCTAAGTTGATGTAATAGCCAGTAAGAAGTAGTACAATTCAAGTTTTAGGTATCGATTATATACTTTTTAGCTGGCTTTGGTGCCTTGGACATGAGCTAGGTAGGACCTTAAGATTCTGCATGAAAGGAGGACTAGCAGCCGCGTTGTACGGGAGAATGTGAAATGTGTTCATATGTAGTAAAAACCTGAGAAATACGTTCGTTTTCGTCATTTGTTATCGAATCGACTTAAAGCCAGATCGTCACATTGGCTGCTCTTGTCTCTGAAACGGTTGTACTTATCGTCTGGAAAGCTTTGTCGCGTGCTGCGTTATGCGGAGACACTAAAAGCACCATAGTAGAACACAGATGAAGCTTCTAAGATGATGTAATATCCAGTAAGAGGTAGTACAATTCAAGTTTTAGGTACTGATTATCGACTTTTTAGCTGGCTTTGGTGCCTTGGACATGAGCTAGGACCTTAAGATTCTGCATGAAAGGAGGACTAGCTGTCGAGTTGCACGGGAGAATGTGAAATGTGTTCATATGTAGTAAAAACCTGTGAAATCCGTCCGTTTTCGTCATTTGTTATCGAATCGACTTAAAGCCAGATCGTCACATTGGCCCCTCTTTTCTCTGAAACGGTTGTACTTATCGTCTTCAAAGCTATGTCGCGTGCTGCGGTATGCGGAGACACTAAAAGCACCATAGTAGAACACAGATGAAGCTTCTAAGTTGATGTAATAGCCAGTAAGAAGTAGTACAATTCAAGTTTTAGGTATCGATTATTGATTTTTTAGCTGGCTTTGATGACTTGGACATGAGCTAGGACCTTAAGATTCTGCATCAAAATGAGGACTAGCAGCCGAGTTGCACGGGACCATGTGAAAAGTGTTCATATGTAGTAAAAACCTGAGAAATCCGTCCGTTTTCGTCATTTGTTATCGAATCGACTTAAAGCCAGATCGTCACATTGGCCGCTCTTTTCTCTGAAACGGTTGTACTTATCGTCTGCGAAGCTATGTCGCGTGCTGCGGTGTGCGGAGACACTAAAAGCACCATGGTAGAACACAGATGAAGCTTCTAAGTTGATGTAATAGCCAGTAAGAAGTAGTACAATTCAAGTTTTAGGTATCGATTATTGACTTTTTAGCTGGCTTTGGTGCCTTGGACATGAGCTAGGACCTTAAGATTCTGCATGAAAGGAGGACTAGCAGCCGAGTTGCACGGGAGAATGTGAAAAGTGTTCATATGTAGTAAAAACCTGAGAAATCCGTCCGTTTTCGTCATTTGTTATCGAATCGACTTAAAGCCAGATCGTCACATTGGCCGCTCTTCTCTCTGAAACGGTTGTACTTATCGTCTGCAAAGCTATGTCGCGTGCTGCGGTATGCGGAGACTCTAAAAGCACCATAGTAGAACACAGATGAAGCTTCTAAGTTGATGTAATAGCCAGTAAGAAGTAGTACAATTCAAGTTTTAGGTATCGATTATTGACTTTTTAGCTGGCTTTGGTGCCTTGGACATGAGCTAGGATTTTAAGATTCTGCATTAAAGGAGGACTAGCAGCCGAGTTGCACGGGAGAATGTGAAAAGTATTCATATGTAGTAAAAACCTGAGAAATCCGTCCGTTTTCGTCATTTGTTATCGAATCGACTGAAAGCCAGATCGTCACATTGGCCGCTCTTCTCTCTGAAACGGTTGTACTTATCGTCTTCAAAGCTATGTCGCGTGCTGCGGTATGCGGAGACACTAAAAGCACCATAGTAGAACACAGATGAAGCTTCTAAGTTGATGTAATAGCCAGTAAGAAGTAGTACAATTCAAGTTTTAGGTATCGATTATTGATTTCTTAGCTGGCTTTGGTGCCTTGGACATGAGCTAGGACCTTAAGATTCTGCATCAAAAGGAGGACTAGCAGCCGAGTTGCACGGGACAATGTGAAAAGTGTTCATATGTAGTAAAAACCTGAGAAATCCGTCCGTTTTCGTCATTTGTTATCGAATCGACTTAAAGCCAGATCGTCACATTGGCCGCTCTTCTCTCTGAAACGGTTCTACTTATCGTCTGCAAAGCTATGATGCGTGCTGCGGTATGCGGAGACACTAAAAGCACCATAGTAGAACACAGATGAAGCTTCTATGATGATGTAATAGCCAGTAAGAAGTAGTACAATTCAAGTTTTAGGTATCGATTATTGACTTTTTAGCTGGCTTTGGTGCCTTGGACAGGAGCTGGGACCTTAAGATTCTGCATGAAAGAAGGACTAGCAGCCGCGTTGGATGGGAGAATGTGAAAAGTGTTCATATGTAGTAAAAACCTGAGAAATCCGTCCGTTTTCGTCATTTGTTATCGAATCGACTTAAAGCCAGATCGTCACATTGGCCGTTCTTCTCTCTGAAACGGTTGTACTTATCGCCTGCAAAGCTATGTCGCGTGATGCGGTATGCGGAGACACTAAAAGCACCATAGTAGAACACAGATGAAGCTTCTAAGTTGATGTAATAGCCAGTAAGAAGTAGTACAATTCAAGTTTTAGGTATCGATTATATACTTTTTAGCTGGCTTTGGTGCCTTGGACATGAGCTAGGTAGGACCTTAAGATTCTGCATGAAAGGAGGACTAGCAGCCGCGTTGTACGGGAGAATGTGAAATGTGTTCATATGTAGTAAAAACCTGAGAAATACGTCCGTTTTCGTCATTTGTTATCGAATCGACTTAAAGCCAGATCGTCACATTGGCTGCTCTTGTCTCTGAAACGGTTGTACTTATCGTCTGGAAAGCTTTGTCGCGTGCTGCGGTATGCGGAGACACTAAAAGCACCATAGTAGAACACAGATGAAGCTTCTAAGATGATGTAATATCCAGTAAGAAGTAGTACAATTCAAGTTTTAGGTACTGATTATCGACTTTTTAGCTGGCTTTGGTGCCTTGGACATGAGCTAGGACCTTAAGATTCTGCATGAAAGGAGGACTTGCTGTCGAGTTGCACGGGAGAATGTGAAAAGTGTACATATGTAGTAAAAACCTGAGAAATCCGTCCGTTTTCGTCATTTGATATCGAATCGACTTAAAGCCAGATCGTCACATTGGCCCCTCTTTTCTCTGAAACGGTTGTACTTATCGTCTGCAAAGCTATGTCGCGTACTGCGGTGTGCGGAGACACTAAAAGCACCATGGTAGAACACAGATGAAGCTTCTAAGTTGATGTAATAGCCAGTAAGATGTAGTACAATTCAAGTTTTAGGTATCGATTATTGACTTTTTAGCTGGCTTTGGTGCCTTGGACATGAGCTAGGACCTTAAGATTCTGCATTAAAGGAGGACTAGCAGCAGAGTTGCACGGGAGAATGTGAAAAGTATTCATATGTAGTAAAAACCTGAGAAATCCGTCCGTTTTCCTCATTTGTTATCGAATCGACTTAAAGCCAGATCGTCACATTGGCCGCTCTTCTCTCTGAAACGGTTGTACTTATCGTCTTCAAAGCTATGTCGCGTGCTACGGTATGCGGAGACACTAAAAGCACCATAGTAGAACACAGATGAAGCTTCTAATTTGATGTAATAGCCAGTAAGAAGTAGTACAATTCAAGTTTTAGGTATCGATTATTGATATTTAGCTGGCTTTGGTGCCTTGGACATGAGCTAGGACCTTAAGATTCTGCATGAAAGGAGGACTAGCAGCCGAGTTGCATGGAACAATGTGAAAAGTGTTCATTTGTAGTAAAAACCTGAGAAATCCGTCCGTTTTCGTCATTTGTTATCGAATCGACTTAAAGCCAGATCGTCACATTGGCTGCTCTTCTCTCTGAAACGGTTGTACTTATCGTCTGGAAAGCTTTGTCGCGTGCTGCGGTATGTGGAGACACTAAAAGCACCATAGTAGAACACAGATGAAGCTTCTAAGATGATGTAATAGCCAGTAAGAAGTAGTATAATTCAAGTTTTAGGTATCGATTATTGACTTTTTAGCTGGCTTTGGTGCCTTGGACATGAGCTAGGACCTTAAGATTCTGCATGAAAGGAGGACTAGCAGCCGAGTTGCAGGGGAGAATGTGAAAAGTGTTCATATGTAGTAAAAACCTGAGAAATCCGTCCGTTTTCGTCTTTTGTTATCGAATCGACTTAAAGCCAGATCGTCACATTGGCCGCTCTTCTCTCTGAAACGGTTGTACTTATCGTCTGCAAAGCTATGTCGCGTGCTGCGGTATGCGGAGACACTAAAATCACCATAGTAGAACACAGATGAAGCTTCTAAGTTGATGCAATAGACAATAAGAAGTAGTACAATTCAAGTTTTAGGTATGGGTTATTGACTTTTTAGCTGGCTTTGGTGCCTTGGGCATGAGCTAGGACCTTAAGATTCTGCATGAAAGGAGGACTAGCAGCCGAGTTGCACGGGAGAATGTGAAAGGTGTTCATATGTAGTAAAAACCTGAGAAATCCGTCCGTTTTCGTCATTTGTTATCGAATCGACTTAAAGCCAGATCGTCACATTGCCCGCTCTTCTCTCTGAAACGGTTGTACTTATCGTCTGCAAAGCTATGTCGCGTGCTGCGGTGTGCGGAGACACTAAAAGCACCATAGTAGAACACAGATGAAGCTTCTATGATGATGTAATAGCCAGTAAGAAGTAGTACAATTCAAGTTTTAGGTATCGATTATTGACTTTTTAGCTGGCTTTGGTGCCTTGGACATGAGCTAGGACCTTAAGATTCTGCATGAAAGGAGGACTAGCAGCCGCGTTGGATAGGAGAATGTGAAAAGTGTTCATATGTAGTAAAAACCTGAGAAATCCGTCCGTTTGCGTCATTTGTTATCGAATCCACTTAAAGCCAGATCGTCGCATTGGCTGCTCTTCTCTCTGAAACGGTTGTACTTATCGTCTGGAAAGCTTTGTCGCGTGCTGCGGTATGCGGAGACACTAAAAGCACCATAGTAGAACACAGATGAAGCTTCTAAGATGATGTAATAGCCAGTAAGATGTAGTACAATTCAAGTTTTAGGTATCGATTATTGACTTTTTAGCTGGCTTTGGTGCCTTGGACATGAGCTAGGACCTTAAGATTCTGCATGAAAGGAGGACTAGCAGCCGCTTTGGATAGGAGAATGTGAAAAGTGTTCATATGTAGTAAAAACCTGAGAAATCAGTCCGTTTTCGTCATTTGTTATCGAATCGACTTAAAGCCAGATCGTCACATTGGCCGCTCTTCTCTCTGAAACGGTTGTACTTATCGTCTGCAAAGCTATGTCGCGTGCTGCGGTATGCGGAGACACTAAAAGCACCATAGTAGAACACAGATGAAGCTTCTATTATGATGTAATAGCCAGTAAGTAGTAGTACAATTCAAGTTTTAGGTATCGATTATTGACTTTTTAGCTGGCTTTGGTGCCTTGGACATGAGCTAGGTCCTTAAGATTCTGTATGAAAGGAGGACTAGCAGCCGCGTTGGATGGGAGAATGTGAAAAGTGTTCATATGTAGTAAAAACCTGAGAAATCCGTCCGTTTTCGTCATCGAATCGACTTAAAGCCAGATCGTCACATTGGCCGCTCTTCTCTCTGAAACGGTTGTACTTATCGCCTGCAAAGCTATGTCGCGTGATGCGGTATGCGGAGACACTAAAAGCACCATAGTAGAACATAGATGAAGCTTCTAAGTTGACGTAATAGCAAGTAAGAAGTAGTACAATTCAAGTTTTAGGTATTGATTATTGACTTTTTAGCTGGCTTTGGTGCCTTGGACATGAGCTAGGACCTTAAGAATCTGCATGAAAGGAGGACTAGCAGCCGAGTTGCACGGGAGAATGTGAAAAGTATTCATATGTAGGAAAAACCTGAGAAATCCGTCCGTTTTCGTCATTTGTTATCGAATCGACTTAAAGCCAGATCGTCACATTGGCCGCTCTTCTCTCTGAAACGGTTGTACTTATCGTCTGCAAAGCTATGTCGCGTACTGCGGTGTACGGAGACACTAAAAGCACCATGGTAGAACACAGATGAAGCTTCTAAGTTGATGTAATAGCCAGTAAGATGTAGTACAATTCAAGTTTTAGGTATCGATTATTGACTTTTTAGCTGGCTTTGATGCCTTGGACATGAGCTAGGACCTTAAGATTCTGCATTAAAGGAGGACTAGCAGCAGAGTTGCACGGGAGAATGTGAAAAGTATTCATATGTAGTAAAAACCTGAGAAATCCGTCCGTTTTCGTCATTTGTTATCGAATCGACTTAAAGCCAGATCGTCACATTGGCCGCTCTTCTCTCTGAAACGGTTGTACTTATCGTCTTCAAAGCTATGTCGCGTGCTGCGGTATGCGGAGACACTAAAAGCACCATAGTAGAACACAGATGAAGCTTCTAATTTGATGTAATAGCCAGTAAGAAGTAGTACAATTCAAGTTTTAGGTATCGATTATTGACTTTTTAGCTGGCTTTGGTGCCTTGGACATGAGCTAGGACCTTAAGATTCTGCATGAAAGGAGGACTAGCAGCCGAGTTGCACGGAACAATGTGAAAAGTGTTCATATGTAGTAAAAACCTGAGAAATCCGTCCGTTTTCGTCATTTGTTATCGAATCGACTTAAAGCCAGATCGTCACATTGGCTGCTCTTCTCTCTGAAACGGTTGTACTTATCGTCTGGAAAGCTTTGTCGCGTGCTGCGGTATGCGGAGACACTAAAAGCACCATAGTAGAACACAGATGAAGCTTCTAAGTCGATGTGATAGCCAGTAAGAAGTAGTACAATTCAAGTTTTAGGTATCGATTATTGACTTTTTAGCTGGCTTTGGTGCCTTGGACATGAGCTAGGACCTTAAGATTCTGCATGAAAGGAGGACTAGCAGCCGAGTTGCAGGGGAGAATGTGAAAAGTGTTCATATGTAGTAAAAACCTGAGAAATCCGTCCGTTTTCGTCATTTGTTATCGAATCGACTTAAAGCCAGATCGTCACATTGGCCGCCCTTCTCTCTGAAACGGTTGTACTTATCGTCTGCAAAGCTATGTCGCGTGCTGCGGTATGCTGAGACACTAAAATCACCATAGTAGAACACAGATGAAGCTTCTAAGTTGATGTAATAGACAATAAGAAGTAGTACAGTTCAAGTTTTAGGTATGGATTATTGACTTTTTAGCTGGCTTTGGTGCCTTGGGCATGAGCTAGGACCTTAAGATTCTGCATGAAAGGAGGACTAGCAGCCGAGTTGCACGGGAGAATGTGAAAGGTGTTCATATGTAGTAAAAACCTGAGAAATCGGTCCGTTTTCGTCATTTGTTATCGAATCGACTTAAAGCCAGATCGTCACATTGGCCGCTCTTCTCTCTGAAACGGTTGTACTTATCGTCTGCAAAGCTATGTCGCGTCCTGCGGTATGCGGAGACACTAAAAGCACCATAGTAGAACACAGATGAAGCTTCTATGATGATGTAATAGCCAGTAAGAAGTAGTACAATTCAAGTTTTAGGTATCGATTATTGACTTTTTAGCTGGCTTTGGTGAATTGGACATGAGCTAGGACCTTAAGATTCTGCATGAAAGGAGGACTAGCAGCCGCGTTGAATGGGAGAATGTGAAAAGTGTTCATATGTAGTAAAAACCTGAGAAATCCGTCCGTTTTCGTCATTTGTTATCGAATCGACTTAAAGCCAGTTCGTCACATTGGCCGCTCTTCTCTCTGAAACGGTTGTACTTATCGCCTGCAAAGCTATGTCGCGTGATGCGGTATGCGGAGACACTAAAAGCACCATAGTAGAACACAGATGAAGCTTCTAAGTTGATGTAATAGCCAGTAAGAAGTAGTACAATTCAAGTTTTAGGTATCGATTATTGACTTTTTAGCTGGCTTTGGTGCCTTGGACATGAGCTAGGACCTTAAGATTCTGCATGAAAGGAGGACTAGCAGCCGCGTTGCACGGGAGAATGTGAAATGTGTTCATATGTAGTAAAAACCTGTGAAATCCGTCCGTTTTCGTCATTTGTTATCGAATCGACTTAAAGCCAGATCGTCACATTGGCCGCTCTTCTCTCTGAAACGGTTGTACTTATCGTCTTCAAAGCTATGTCGCGTGCTGCGGTATGCGGAGACACTAAAAGCACCATAGTAGAACACAGATGAAGCTTCTAAGTTGATGTAATAGCCAGTAAGAAGTAGTACAATTCAAGTTTTAGGTATCGATTATTGATTTTTTAGCTGGCTTTGATGACTTGGACATGAGCTAGGACCTTAAGATTCTGCATCAAAATGAGGACTAGCAGCCGAGTTGCACGGGACCATGTGAAAAGTGTTCATATGTAGTAAAAACCTGAGAAATCCGTCCGTTTTCGTCATTTGTTATCGAATCGACTTAAAGCCAGATCGTCACATTGGCCGCTCTTCTCTCTGAAACGATTGTACTTATCGTCTGCAAAGCTATGTCGCGTGCTGCGGTATGCGGAGACTCTAAAAGCACCATAGTAGAACACAGATGAAGCTTCTAAGTTGATGTAATAGCCAGTAAGAAGTAGTACAATTCAAGTATTAGGTATCGATTATTGATATTTAGCTGGCTTTGGTGCCTTGGACATGAGCTAGGACCTTAAGATTCTGCATGAAAGGAGGACTAGCAGCCGCGTTGGATGGGAGAATGTGAAAAGTGTTCATATGTAGTAAAAACCTGAGAAATCCGTCCGTTTTCGTCATTTGTTATCGAATCGACTTAAAGCCAGTTCGTCACATTGGCCGCTCTTCTCTCTGAAACGGTTGTACTTATCGCCTGCAAAGCTATGTCGCGTGATGCGGTATGCCGAGACACTAAAAGCACCATAGTAGAACACAGATGAAGCTTCTAAGTTGATGTAATAGCCAGTAAGAAGTAGTACAATTCAAGTTTTAGGTATCGATTATTGACTTTTTAGCTGGCTTTGGTGCCTTGGACATGAGCTAGGATGTTAAGATTCTGCATGAAAGGAGGACTAGCAGCCGAGTTGCACGGGAGAATGTGAAAAGTATTCATATGTAGTAAAAACCTGAGAAATCCGTCCGTTTTCGTCATTTGTTATCGAATCGACTTAAAGCCAGATCGTCACATTGGCCGCTCTTCTCTCTGAAACGATTGTACTTATCGTCTGCAAAGCTATGTCGCGTGCTGCGGTATGCGGAGACACTAAAAGCACCATAGTAGAACACAGATGAAGCTTCTATGATGATGTAATAGCCAGTGAGAAGTAGTACAATTCAAGTTTTAGGTATCGATTATTGACTTTATAGCTGGCTTTGGTGCCTTGGACATGAGCTAGGACCTTAAGATTCTGCATGAAAGGAGGACTAGCAGCCGCGTTGGATGGGAGAATGTGAAAAGTGTTCATATGTAGTAAAAACCTGAGAAATCCGTCCGTTTTCGTCATTTGTTATCGAATCGACTTAAAGCCAGTTCGTCACATTGGCCGCTCTTCTCTCTGAAACGGTTGTACTTATCGTCTGCAAAGCTATGTCGCGTGCTGCGGTATGCGGAGACAATAAAAGCACCATAGTAGAACACAGATGAAGCTTCTAAGTTGATGTAATAGCCAGTAAGAAGTAGTACAATTCAAGTATTAGGTATCGATTATTGACTTTTTAGCTGGCTTTGGTGCCTTGGACATGAGCTAGGACCTTAAGATTCTGCATGAATGGAGGACTAGCAGCCGAGTTGCAAGGGAGAATGTGAAAAGTATTCATATGTAGTAAAAACCTGTGAAATCCGTCCGTTTTCGTCATTTGTTATCGAATCGACTTAAAGCCAGATCGTCACATTGGCCCCTCTTTTCTCTGAAACGGTTGTACTTATCGTCTGCAAAGCTATGTCGCGTGCTGCGGTGTGCGGAGACACTAAAAGCACCATGGTAGAACACAGATGAAGCTTCTAAGTTGATGTAATAGCCAGTAAGAAGTAGCACAATTCAAGTTTTAGGTATCGATTATTGACTTTTTAGCTGGCTTTGGTGCCTTGGACATGAGCTAGGACCTTAAGATTCTGCATGAAAGGAGGACTAGCAGCCGCGTTGCACGGGAGAATGTGAAATGTGTTCATATGTAGTAGAAACCTGAGAAATCCGTCCGTTTTCGTCATTTGTTATCGAATCGACTTAAAGCCCGATCGTCACATTGGCCGCTCTTCTCTCTGAAACGGTTGTACTTATCGTCTTCAAAGCTATGTCGCGTGCTGCGGTATGCGGAGACAATAAAATCACCATAGTAGAACACAGATGAAGCTTCTAAGTCGATGTAATAGCCAGTAAGAAGTAGTACAATTCAAGTTTTAGGTACCGATTATTGACTTTTTAGCTGGCTTTGGTGCCTTGGACATGAGCTAGGACCTTAAGATTCTGCATGAAAGGAGGACGAGCAGCCGAGTTGCACGGGAGAATGTGAAAAGTGTTCATATGTAGTAAAAACCTGAGAAATCCGTCCGTTTTCGTCATTTGTTATCGAATCGACTTAAAGCCAGATCGTCACATTGGCCGCTCTTCTCTCTGAAACGGTTGTACTTATCGTCTGCAAAGCTATGTCGCGTGCTGCGGTATGCGGAGACTCTAAAAGCACCATAGTAGAACACAGATGAAGCTTCTAAGTTGATGTAATAGCCAGTAAGAAGTAGTACAATTCAAGTTTTAGGTATCGATTATTGACTTTTTAGCTGGCTTTGGTGCCTTGGACATGAGCTAGGATTTTAAGATTCTGCATTAAAGGAGGACTAGCAGCCGAGTTGCACGGGAGAATGTGAAAAGTATTCATATGTAGTAAAAACCTGAGAAATCCGTCCGTTTTCGTCATTTGTTATCGAATCGACTTAAAGCCAGATCGTCACATTGGCCGCTCTTCTCTCTGAAACGGTTGTACTTATCGTCTTCAAAGCTATGTCGCGTGCTGCGGTATGCGGAGACACTAAAAGCACCATAGTAGAACACAGATGAAGCTTCTAAGTTGATGTAATAGCCAGTAAGAAGTAGTACAATTCAAGTTTTAGGTATCGATTATTGATTTCTTAGCTGGCTTTGGTGCCTTGGACATGAGCTAGGACCTTAAGATTCTGCATCAAAAGGAGGACTAGCAGCCGAGTTGCACGGGACAATGTGAAAAGTGTTCATATGTAGTAAAAACCTGAGAAATCCGTCCGTTTTCGTCATTTGTTATCGAATCGACTTAAAGCCAGATCGTCACATTGGCCGCTCTTCTCTCTGAAACGGTTCTACTTATCGTCTGCAAAGCTATGATGCGTGCTGCGGTATGCGGAGACACTAAAAGCACCATAGTAGAACACAGATGAAGCTTCTATGATGATGTAATAGCCAGTAAGAAGTAGTACAATTCAAGTTTTAGGTATCGATTATTGACTTTTTAGCTGGCTTTGGTGCCTAGGACATGAGCTGGGACCTTAAGATTCTGCATGAAAGGAGGACTAGCAGCCGCGTTGGATGGGAGAATGTGAAAAGTGTTCATATGTAGTAAAAACCTGAGAAATCCGTCCGTTTTCGTCATTTGTTATCGAATCGACTTAAAGCCAGATCGTCACATTGGCCGCTCTTCTCTCTGAAACGGTTGTACTTATCGCCTGCAAAGCTATGTCGCGTGATGCGGTATGCGGAGACACTAAAAGCACCATAGTAGAACACAGATGAAGCTTCTAAGTTGATGTAATAGCCAGTAAGAAGTAGTACAATTCAAGTTTTAGGTATCGATTATATACTTTTTAGCTGGCTTTGGTGCCTTGGACATGAGCTAGGTAGGACCTTAAGATTCTGCATGAAAGGAGGACTAGCAGCCGCGTTGTACGGGAGAATGTGAAATGTGTTCATATGTAGTAAAAACCTGAGAAATACGTCCGTTTTCGTCATTTGTTATCGAATCGACTTAAAGCCAGATCGTCACATTGGCTGCTCTTGTCTCTGAAACGGTTGTACTTATCGTCTGGAAAGCTTTGTCGCGTGCTGCGGTATGCGGAGACACTAAAAGCACCATAGTAGAACACAGATGAAGCTTCTAAGATGATGTAATATCCAGTAAGAAGTAGTACAATTCAAGTTTTAGGTACTGATTATCGACTTTTTAGCTGGCTTTGGTGCCTTGGACATGAGCTAGGACCTTAAGATTCTGCATGAAAGGAGGACTAGCTGTCGAGTTGCACGGGAGAATGTGAAAAGTGTTCATATGTAGTAAAAACCTGAGAAATCCGTCCGTTTTCGTCATTTGTTATCGAATCGACTTAAAGCCAGATCGTCACATTGGCCCCTCTTTTCTCTGAAACGGTTGTACTTATCGTCTGCAAAGCTATGTCGCGTACTGCGGTGTGCGAAGACACTAAAAGCACCATGGTAGAACACAGATGAAGCTTCTAAGTTGATGTAATAGCCAGTAAGAAGTAGTACAATTCAAGTTTTAGGTATCGATTATTGATTTTTTAGCTGGCTTTGGTGCCTTGGACATGAGCTAGGACCTTAAGATTCTCCATGAAAGGAGGACTAGCAGCCGAGTTGCATGGAACAATGTGAAAAGTGTTCATATGTAGTAAAAACCTGAGAAATCCGTCCGTTTTCGTCATTTGTTATCGAATCGACTTAAAGCCAGATCGTCACATTGGCTGCTCTTCTCTCTGAAACGGTTGTACTTATCGTCTGGAAAGCTTTGTCGCGTGCTGCGGTATGTGGAGACACTAAAAGCACCATAGTAGAACACAGATGAAGCTTCTAAGATGATGTAATAGCCAGTAAGAAGTAGTATAATTCAAGTTTTAGGTATCGATTATTGACTTTTTAGCTGGCTTTGGTGCCTTGGACATGAGCTAGGACCTTAAGATTCTGCATGAAAGGAGGACTAGCAGCCGCGTTGGATAGGAGAATGTGAAAAGTGTTCATATGTAGTAAAAACCTGAGAAATCAGTCCGTTTTCGTCATTTGTTATCGAATCGACTTAAAGCCAGATCGTCACATTGGCCGCTCTTCTCTCTGAAACGGTTGTACTTATCGTCTGCAAAGCTATGTCGCGTGCTGCGGTATGCGGAGACACTAAAAGCACCATAGTAGAACACAGATGAAGCTTCTATGATGATGTAATAGCCAGTAAGTAGTAGTACAATTCAAGTTTTAGGTATCGATTATTGACTTTTTAGCTGGCTTTGGTGCCTTGGACATGAGCTAGGTCCTTAAGATTCTGTATGAAAGGAGGACTAGCAGCCGCGTTGGATGGGAGAATGTGAAAAGTGTTCATATGTAGTAAAAACCTGAGAAATCCGTCCGTTTTCGTCATCGAATCGACTTAAAGCCAGATCGTCACATTGGCCGCTCTTCTCTCTGAAACGGTTGTACTTATCGCCTGCAAAGCTATGTCGCGTGATGCGGTATGCGGAGACACTAAAAGCACCATAGTAGAACATAGATGAAGCTTCTAAGTTGATGTAATAGCAAGTAAGAAGTAGTACAATTCAAGTTTTAGGTATTGATTATTGACTTTTTAGCTGGCTTTGGTGCCTTGGACATGAGCTAGGACCTTAAGAATCTGCATGAAAGGAGGACTAGCAGCCGAGTTGCACGGGAGAATGTGAAAAGTATTCATATGTAGGAAAAACCTGAGAAATCCGTCCGTTTTCGTCATTTGTTATCGAATCGACTTAAAGCCAGATCGTCACATTGGCCGCTCTTCTCTCTGAAACGGTTGTACTTATCGTCTGCAAAGCTATGTCGCGTACTGCGGTGTACGGAGACACTAAAAGCACCATGGTAGAACACAGATGAAGCTTCTAAGTTGATGTAATAGCCAGTAAGATGTAGTACAATTCAAGTTTTAGGTATCGATTATTGACTTTTTAGCTGGCTTTGATGCCTTGGACATGAGCTAGGACCTTAAGATTCTGCATCAAAGGAGGACTAGCAGCAGAGTTGCACGGGAGAATGTGAAAAGTATTCATATGTAGTAAAAACCTGAGAAATCCGTCCGTTTTCGTCATTTGTTATCGAATCGACTTAAAGCCAGATCGTCACATTGGCCGCTCTTTTCTCTGAAACGGTTGTACTTATCGTCTTCAAAGCTATGTTGCGTGCTGCGGTATGCGGAGACACTAAAAGCACCATAGTAGAACACAGATGAAGCTTCTAATTTGATGTAATAGCCAGTAAGAAGTAGTACAATTCAAGTTTTAGGTATCCATTATTGATTTTTTAGCTGGCTTTGGTGCCTTGGACATGAGCTAGGACCTTAAGATTCTGCATCAAAAGGAGGACTAGCAGCCGAGTTGCACGGAACAATGTGAAAAGTGTTCATATGTAGTAAAAACCTGAGAAATCCGTCCGTTTTCGTCATTTGTTATCGAATCGACTTAAAGCCAGATCGTCACATTGGCTGCTCTTCTCTCTGAAACGGTTGTACTTATCGTCTGGAAAGCTTTGTCGCGTGCTGCGGTATGCGGAGACACTAAAAGCACCATAGTAGAACACAGATGAAGCTTCTAAGTTGATGTGATAGCCAGTAAGAAGTAGTACAATTCAAGTTTTAGGTATCGATTATTGACTTTTTAGCTGGCTTTGGTGCCTTGGACATGAGCTAGGACCTTAAGATTCTGCATGAAAGGAGGACTAGCAGCCGAGTTGCAGGGGAGAATGTGAAAAGTGTTCATATGTAGTAAAAACCTGAGAAATCCGTCCGTTTTCGTCATTTGTTATCGAATCGACTTAAAGCCAGATCGTCACATTGGCCGCCCTTCTCTCTGAAACGGTTGTACTTATCGTCTGCAAAGCTATGTCGCGTGCTGCGGTATGCTGAGACACTAAAATCACCATAGTAGAACACAGATGAAGCTTCTAAGTTGATGTAATAGACAATAAGAAGTAGTACAATTCAAGTTTTAGGTATGGATTATTGACTTTTTAGCTGGCTTTGGTGCCTTGGGCATGAGCTAGGACCTTAAGATTCTGCATGAAAGGAGGACTAGCAGCCGAGTTGCGCGGGAGAATGTGAAAGGTGTTCATATGTAGTAAAAACCTGAGAAATCCGTCCGTTTTCGTCATTTGTTATCGAATCGACTTAAAGCCAGATCGTCACATTGGCCGCTCTTCTCTCTGAAACGGTTGTACTTATCGTCTGCAAAGCTATGTCGCGTGCTGCGGTATGCGGAGACACTAAAAGCACCATAGTAGAACACAGATGAAGCTTCTAAGATGATGTAATAGCCAGTAAGAAGTAGTATAATTCAAGTTTTAGGTATCGATTATTGACTTTTTAGCTGGCTTTGGTGCCTTGGACATGAGCTAGGACCTTAAGATTCTGCATGAAAGGAGGACTAGCAGCCGAGTTGCGGGGGAGAACGTGAAAAGTGTTCATATGTAGTAAAAACCTGAGAAATCCGTCCGTTTTCGTCATTTGTTATCGAATCGACTTAAAGCCAGATCGTCACATTGGCCGCTCTTCTCTCTGAAACGGTTGTACTTATCGTCTGCAAAGCTATGTCGCGTGCTGCGGTATGCGGAGACACTAAAATCACCATAGTAGAACACAGATGAAGCTTCTAAGTTGATGTAATAGACAATAAGAAGTAGTACAATTCAAGTTTTAGGTATGGATTATTGACTTTTTAGCTGGCTTTGGTGCCTTGGGCATGAGCTAGGACCTTAAGATTCTGCATGAAAGGAGGACTAGCAGCCGAGTTGCACGGGAGAATGTGAAAGGTGTTCATATGTAGTAAAAACCTGAGAAATCCGTCCGTTTTCGTCATTTGTTATCGAATCGACTTAAAGCCAGATCGTCACATTAGCCGCTCTTCTCTCTGAAACGGTTGTACTTATCGTCTGCAAAGCTATGTCGCGTGCTGCGGTATGCGGAGACACTAAAAGCACCATAGTAGAACACAGATGAAGCTTCTATGATGATGTAATAGCCAGTAAGTAGTAGTACAATTCAAGTTTTAGGTATCGATTATTGACTTTTTAGCTGGCTTTGGTGCCTTGGACATGAGCTAGGTCCTTAAGATTCTGTATGAAAGGAGGACTAGCAGCCGCGTTGGA